>NC_088622.1:1870510-2180595 GCF_036013475.1 Columba livia
GCGGGGGCGTTGCTAAGGACAGCGCAGAGTAAAACTAATAATGAATAAAAACGAATAACAAATCTCTATGCCTGCGCTTGACACCAGGGTGTGTTGCACTTGGAGATCTGCTCCTAATCACACTGCTCGTGACGTGGAAGGCAACATGAAAGGAGCTAGAAAAGAGGAAAAATGCAGGAAATAGCTATAAAAAAAACCCCAGAAACATGTTTAAAGCTCACCTGCAGCCTGGAATGGTGTAAAATGTAGAATACAGTCTAGATCACCTTCAGGATGCAGAAGCCAGCCAGTAGCAGTCATTTAAGTGCCTTTTTTAATTTAAATATTCATATTTCTTCCCAAATGCACATTGAAGTATCTCAAAAAGTTCCCACAGAATGCTTGATTTTTCTATAAAACTTTTTTTTTTAAACTGTTGGTGACCTGGTGGATTCATTGCTTGTTCTAAAAATCAAGCTCCGCTGTGTGATTCCACAGCATCACACACTTTAATTTCGGAAAAGCAATACAGCGGCAAAGCAGTTAACATCTGTTACAGTATAACATCCCTCACTATAACTCATCACATTTTAAACTAAACTCTTTTAGAAAACTGCAGGTAATTTAGCCCTCCAACTTACAATTTTCATACTCACAAGTGCTACCGGTTCTGCCAAGAATTAAGGAACGTTTACCTTATGTCTCCTTGCAAAACAATTCTTACTGAAGCTGAGACACTACCAAACATTTATTTCTACTTATATATTTCTTGAGTATCAGCTTCTCCATCTACATATCTTATTAGAACAAAAGCTTCACTTACCAGATTTGCCCTTACTGACACCAAGAATGAAATAATAATTCAATAGCTCTTGTATAATACATTTAATCGTCTTCAAAAGGATGCATTACAACAGGGGGCATGACACATTGATGTATTAGTAAACTACGCAGGGAGTTGTGCAAAATTAATCTGTGTACTACAGCAAGAATGAACAAGATTATCTTATTGCATGAGGGATTCCAGAGGCTCTATCTTCCCCTCAGCACAGAGTCTCCATTAAGATTAATCAGTCACAAATGTACATTCCAAAGGAGAACACAAATCATGTGAAATCCTCTCATCAAGTTAATGAATGACTCACCTCCCTCCTCTCACTTCCTCCTGCACAAGAAGACACAGCCCAAGGCAAACTCCCCATAAACCCAGATGTGATGAATTCAGTACTCAGGACACAAGGGCAGAGATGAAGCTTTAAGAAGTTACATTAACAGTTGGACTCAAAATTCAAGGTCTCTTCCAACCAAAACGATTCCATGATTCTAAGCCCAGAAGCAGAGCTAATGTTTGTAGGATGGAGCGACACTGCATGGGGCGCTCTCCAACATAAAACACAGCTTTAAAAAGTAGTTCCACATGTAGAACAAATAAGCAATAAATTTGAAATAGAGTAAGCATGACTGAGGGGAGGTGTCCCCACTGATGCTGGGGTTTGTTACCAGAGAAATATATACGTTTAACAGCCGGAAGCCCTGAATTTTGGAACTATGCTGCTCCAAATAGCTTCGTCACTAGGTATTAAAACTGCCTTTTCTTTTTTTTTTCCAGGCTCCCTTTCAAATTTCTCCTAATGCTTTTTCCTTCCATCCCTGAGACGCTATACTTTTGGGATGCCTAATCTGAGCTACCTGTTGAGTACACGGGATGAGTTGGAGGAAAGCTGCTCTTCCTTAGGTGTGTCAGTGTCAATGGCTGTTGGCAACAAGAACAGATTTGGCTGCATTTAATGTTTTCTCTGAGCGCAGGTGCCCAGAACTCAAGGCCAGTGCAGGAAACAGCTGAGTCTGGAACACGCTTATAAGCTGCAAAAATAAAACTGTATCAACATTTAATAAATAGGGAACAGGCAGTAAGCAAGCAATAGTAAGGATCCATCACTTTGTTGCCCCCTTTTTTTTTTTTTTGTTATTTGTCAGGCATATTTATAGAAAAGAAGGTACAGATTTGGGATCTATGAGTCAGATTGGTTGTTCCATCCAGCCAAGCCAAAGCTTTAAGCCCTGGGAGAACTGAGGACAGCATTGAGGAGGACAAGCAGGACAGCTCAACAGACAGTGCAGGCTGGGGGATGATCCATGAGAGCTTTCTGCTTTCCTCCCCGACCCCTCCAGTTTGTCTGAGTCTCTGTCCAAGCAAGATTCCTTGCTCCACGGGGAATCAGTTGACTCCAGAGTCATCATGCTGTTGGTCTGTGGTTGTATCCTTGGGCATCTGTAGCTGGGAAGAGCGCACACACAAAAATAACATCAACTTTATCCACCCCTTCTCCAAATCGACTCAAATCAGGGATCTCATCCCTGTTATCATCTAGACTATCGCTCCATCCTCTTGCTAGGAAAAAAGGCTGCGCTTCTGCACTGTCGCACAGCTGCTTTTCAGCTCTTACTTCTCTTAAACCTGTCAATAACCCCTTTGTGTTTCACAACAGTAAGTGGTTTTTCAGTAGCAGAAGGAGGAAAGCAGATGTGTTGTGCCTTAGGAGCTGCGTTTAGTAGTTAGCTTGTCCCTGCCACGTTGAAAAGTGAAGCAGCCAAGAGTCCAAATGACTTTCAAGCAGCGCTTCCAATGCCCATGCCAGCTTTGGCAGACTCCCCACCCTTGTCTGCCTGCACTGTACACTTTTTTCCTCCTGCCTTCAAACAAAAGGCCACTAGGAGGAGCATTTATCTTAAAAATGGGGGAAACGAGCCCATTTTTGAACAGTAGGTTTTGCTGGTAGCTGTGATGAAGCCCTCTTGGCAAACGAGTTGATGAGCACCGAACCTTCCACCCGTGAGGACTCTGTGCTGGATCTCCAGCACCTCGGTGCCATTCAGGCTGTTTTCCCCTTCACTAGAGCCCCCCAGGATTCCGCCCCGCACCCCAGCTCACCCGGCTGCATGTGCACCAAGCGGCACAGCCCTTTGCCCGCCTGGTTCTTGTACACGGGCTTCACACACACTTTGTTGGTGGTGCCCGAGGGCAGGTCCGTGAGGAGCACGCTGTGGACCTGCGGCGAAACGCTGAGGACAGACGAAGGGCCGGTTTGCCGCCGGCATCTGACTCTGTAGCCGAGGACTTTCCCATCGGCAGCGTCCCAGGAGGCTTTCAGAGTGTTGGGACCCATGTCTTCAAAGCGAAGGTGCCTCACTTTGGAGCCCTCTAGAGAAAGAAGATTAATGTTACTGCAGGGTGTTTCTATGGAGTGGTCCTTACCACCCAGCTACTAATTAGTCCTTAACTTTGTCCTGGTACCAGCACAAAACGCTTTTGTTGGCACCATTGGGCACTGTCTGCCCACCTTCCACACTCTCAGCTGCCATCATTCTCCAAGATCCTCACTGCTAAATCCTGATAAAAGCTAAATTTTGTCTCCTGTAGCATCTTTACAGTATCTTTCAGAGCAGAAGATTCTGCCGATGAAGTTTCCACCTCTCTGATGCTAATTCACAGACAGGAGGGAAAGTCAGTCTTTCTCTCTTCATTATGGACATTCAGGGATCTCCAAGCCCATTCTGATGTGACTGCAGTAGCAGTTTGGCACTCCACACCCTGTCATAGCAGTCATATTGTGTGGGTATCTGATTTTATTTCAGTCCCATGCCTTAGCTATTTGCTACATCCTAACCAGATATCACATGCTGCTCATCAGAACCTGCACTTTTCCCCTTCTCTCATCCCTCCCCAGTCACTGGGGTGTTTTCTGGCTTCACCCAGAGAGAGATGATCTGTGCAAAGAACCAGGGACGCTGCAGAAACTCCTCGTGCCCACACAATTTCCCACCAGAGTGCTGCTCACTCACCTTCCTGGGTGCATGCTTTGGCTGACAGGGATCTCTCCTTTCCCGAGTTGTACACGGCAGTCACTGTCACTAGATAGGTTGTATTGGGTGCCAGATTCTCCACCACGGTGCTGTTTTTCTTACCATCCACCTCCAGCAGCTTCGCCGAGTTCCCGGGCAGCGGCCCATACAGGATCTGATAACCCATCACACTGTCCAGCATGGGAGCCCAACTGACCTGGAAGCTGTGTGGCCCAGACTCCGAGATGAAGACCTGAGCCGGGGTTATTTCCTCTGAAAGCAATGTAAAAAGATGTGGATGAGTCTGTAATTCAAGGCATAAGAATGCTGTCAGAGGGGCATAATTGACCTGCAGCATATCTGGTTGTCAGGAGGTGGAAGGAAATCCACCCAGCAAGTGGATGCTGATAGTCATCCGAGTCAGTGCAACCCCACTCAGCCCTCATAAAATGTTTTCTCTACCTGATTCCCTGTTCTGGGCAGCCTGGATCATCTTCCTAAAGCAAGAGCTGCCAGCATAAAGCAACCACCTCCTCATTATGTTCTGTCCTAACCACAACCACCTGCCTCCCGTGATCAGAGCACGTGGCTGTGGGATGCAGACCAAGGGCTGCCCTGGTTCTTTTATACACGTGAGGTCAGCACAGTGGAGAATCCCCCCTTAATCACAACTGCGTGTATTTTACCTGGCAGAGTAGTAACTCTTGTTGCCTGCGGAGGGAAGTAGTGGATGTTGGATTCAGGAATGAGTACAACCTCGTAAGCAGTTTCTGGTGCGAGGTTGCTTAGCGTGAGGCTTGTGTGAGCCCCAGACACCTGGGTTGTCCTCTTCCTCGCTAGATCACCTGCTGGGGCGTACTCCAGGGTGTAGTAGCCGGTTTCTTGGGAGAGGAGTTGGGGCCACGTCAGGCGGAAGCTGCTTGAGGTGATATCCACTGCATGGAGCCGATTTGCTTGGATAACGTCTGGGAGAGGAACAGTAGCAAGAAATCACTACTGGCATTAATACGCAGAACCTGGCATATCTAAAATATGAGTAATTCTGGACAAGAGATGGAGCCTCCAGCAACGCTGGGTGACAGCTGAAGTCACCTACGTGCAGCCAAGCCATAGCAATTCACTGAACCAGAACCTACTTGAAAGGCTCAGGAGCACAAAACTAAGTCCTTGAAGTCAAACACAAAGCTAAAAAGCCCTGCCTGTCCCCAGGAAGAAGGGGCGAGTGGGGATGCCCAGCGTTTGCAACATTCATCCCAGCTGAGGTCACTCCCCGCAGGGTTTCACAGAGATCCTTTGTCTCGTGACATTCAACAGTCAGAGCCGCCCTTGTGCTATCTTGCCTCTCCCTCCCCTTGCACAGAGGCTTCTCTTCAAGGCTCGTCCTACCTTTGAATTCTAGACCCGACACAAGCACCTCTTCTGGCGCCCTGCAGTGCCCCAGCTTCCTCTGCCACTTGACCCTGCCCACGCGTGGGGTCTCCCGAGCCCATCTTGGGCAGAATTCCCCTGTTCTCTGATCTTCCAGAAGGGCAGAAACACACAGGACTTTGTTTCCAGCTCCAGGGAAGTCACATACAAAGACATAAATGTGCCTTTTTTTTTTTTTAAAGGGCTTTTAAAAGCACCCTGAGCCTTAAAGTGCATTTGCTCTGCACAACATCTCTCCTGAAACCTTATGATAGTACCCTCCAGCTCAAGCTTCAATATTTCAGGGTGCCATAAGTAGCTCTCACTGGCTGCCCATTACACGGAGGTAACACAAGTCCGCCCAGACCTGCAAGAGAACAGGAGCAGCCTCGCGCTCTCAGGCTCATCGTTTAGCTGGGAGAAGATTAACTCTCCTCCTCCAAGCTGCTCCGAGTCCCTGCCAACCTCCCTGTACCAAATAAAGCAGCTTCATTTTTTCCTCTGAGCTGTTCTTTGGCTCCTCTGGGCAGTGAGGAACATTTCCCACCCTGTGCCCTGCTCCCATCACACTCCACCCGGCTGGAGCTTGGAGGAGCCAGAGGGTGGGAAGCAGCACCAGACCCTTCTCCGAGCCCCACGACTACCAGGGGCCAAGCCAAAGGAACAGGGAACAGAGGAAAGGTTTCAGTGCCAAAAGCCCTGCCAAAAATTTCTGAAGGCAAAGAAAATGCTTCTTAACCCAGCAACTCCTATATAAAGGTGTAGTGAGCTACTGCAGTGGAGATTGAACTCTTTCATGGAGGGCTCTCAGCCCACCTGGGACAAGAACAACTTGGCAGCCAGGGACCATTCTGTTGGAGCATCCCTGGAGCATTACAACTCATTACGAACACACGTTCAGCTCACTAACAGGTTTGCAGAAGGGAATTTGTCCCAGTCAGCCATTGAACCTTCAAAGGGGAATAAGGATATTTGTTCCAGACCTCCTAAAAGCCTTAGCTTGGACCTATCACATTGTGGATGAAGCATCTCAGTTTGCAAGGGCAGGAGCTGTGGGTCAGGAGGAACATTGGTTTTATGGGATTCTCACACTACCAGCCCTGTTGCAAACACTCAGTGATCACAACCCAGCCCCACCGTACCTAGGATGGCATCTCGAAGCTCCTTGGTGATGATGGGCAGGTCATCAACATCCACAAAGTGCAGGTGCTTCTCGGGAGGTTGGCTGGCAGCAGCAGAGAGCTCCAAGTAATTCCCACGGCCAGTGCTGACAATGAAGACTGTCACTCCCATGTCCTTCAGGAGCTGCATGGGTTCCGAGATGTCATCAGTGGAGAAACCGTCTGTCACCCAAACCAGCACCTTGGGAACATCTGGCCGGGCACCAGCTCCATCACTGAAGAACTTCTCCTTGGCGTAGGAGAGCGCTTGGCCTGTGTTAGTGTCACCCATGAGCTGCCGAGTGTCCCGGATGGCTTGTTGCACAGTCCCGCTGGACAGGTACCGGTCAAAGGGGAACTCCATGGTGGGTGTCGTGCTGATGTGGATGATGCTGGTCTGGACATCCTTGGGGCCAAAGGTGAAAGGCCGCAAAAGGTCCCATATGAATTCCTTGACCTTGGAAAACTCATAGTAGGAGACGCTGCCAGAGCTGTCCAGCAAGAAGAGGAGGTCCCCCTCAGAATTGGAAACAGATGGCTGGGGACCTATAGGGGAAGAGAGAGGGAGATGTGTTGGTGAAATGGTGTGAACCCAGCTCGGTTATCTTGTGCCGAATCTCAGAATCCGGTGAGGATTTTGCTGGGTAAAGACCCAGCTGAACAGCAGGATTGTGACCTGTGTTGGACTATTTGAGTCCTGCTGCTTTCTCTGGGTTCAGTCTCACTTTGGGATGTCTGATCTAAGCCCTGCCTAGGAGGGTCACTGTAAGGAAAGAGGCTAAAGCACTGCAGTGGAGCTGGAAAGAGCCTAAGAAACATGACAGCCTTTCCAGGCGCATGTTATTAACTCATTACACATAAACTGAAAGGCCAGGGTGGTGGAAAGAGGCAGGAGCTCAGGGCGGAGGCAGAAGTACAACCCGCAACCCCCGGGTTCTGCTCTCACCACTGCAGAAAAATATATCTCTGAGCTACATCGGCTTGTACCAACACCTCTTGTGACCCAACACCAGGCTGATCCTGAGCACTTTCTGCTCCAAGCTGGGCGTGGAGATGTTCCAGGAGTTGGGAACATTCCTGAGCCAGCATGTCAGTCGTGCCCCGTGCCAGGGAGCAGCTTCTGCCACCCAGAACTGCTGCTCTGGGCTAACGCCATCCCAGCGAAAAAACACTGCACCAAGAGAGCTGAGCATAATGTTAACATCCTTTAAACCCTGGTTTGACCCATCACACAGTGCTGGAAACAGCTGTGTTGGTTAGGAGGCTCTTTAGGAAGAGCTACAGCTCCACACCACGCTGTTCTGCGTGGATGGTTCACAACTGGTTAACAAAAGCAACAGTTCCACTGGTGGGCAGGTAGATATTTTGGAGCTAAAGAGATTGTGGGTGGAGCAGAAGGCTAATCCTTCATACAAGCAAATACCATCAGTTACCTCTACTTAACACTCAGGCCTGCGTAAGAGAGAAACAAATTCCTCCCACTTAGATTTTGGCAGCAGAAAAGATCCATTAAAAAAAGAGTCTAGACAAAGGATCCCACTACACCAAGAGTGTGGCAGTGATTATAAAGCAACTGGACACTCCAGTGTCCTTCCCTTCAGGTTTAGATTTAGAATTCCCTCATCTTTCTTCCTGCTCTTTGTGCCTCATCCAACACAAACATGCCAACTGTGCCAGAGGTGGGGCTGCGGAGATTCTTTCGTTACCAGTAAATCCCCGCGTTACGCAAGCGGCTGCTGTTTTCAAGCAGTTTCCTTTGCTTTACAGCAAAAGAAGGTCGGCCGCTTGGCAAGATGCCAAGTGGAGATTTCTCATTTTCGGTGACTTTCTGGAAGAAGGGGCATCCATTCGCACCTCCCTGTCCATTCGCACCTCCCTGTCCTTGTCCATTTGCACCTCCCTGTCCATTCGCACCTCCCTGCCCCCCGAGCTGTCAGGCTTCTGCTACTGAAGAGCTGAGGAATAACGCTACAGACCTCATACCACTGCTGCTCCTGTGCTCTGCTTAAACCTAGGGGACAACAGAGAACACATGGAAGCGTCCTGTTGTCACCCGCTCGCTGATACGTGGTCAGTAGACACAGATCATTTGGAAGGGAATGATGTGGGAGAAAAATGTCACCCTGGAATCACAGTGCTGCCTATTTAAACACTTGGCTTTTCCAGGAGAAAAGCAGCTGGTCAGAATTCCTTGTCTTGCACCGAGATGCTGACAGGAGACATCCGCTTCCAGAGCTCCCCACGCTCTCAGCTGGGGGACCCAAACACCAGCCTGATTTACACGGGGCTTGGAACTTGTATAGCAGAAAGGAATTAACAGCCCAAGAGATCGTGTCTTGTCTTGGTTTATGTTGTAAATTCCATGTTTGTCTTCCTTTCTTGTTGTTTGGCCACACAATTAAAAAATATTCTACTCTGAGCAGAGCCTGGTTGGGAGGCTGGAGGACACGGTTGGTGCTTCCCTGGGGCCCCTTGGGACCTTGCTGAGAGGCAGGAGAAAAGTGTTTTACAGCCAGGAGGTGTTTTACACCACAAACCACGTCTAAGAGCAGCCTGTGCCCTGGGAGATGGTTAGATCACCTGCTTGTTCAAGGAGCTGAGCCCCACCAAGCAAAATAGACTCATGTGACTAAATGCACAAACTGCTGATGCATGTCCCAGCTCGTCCGCGCCACAGATTACAGGCTGGAGGTTGAGAAACGGCCCTTCGGAGAAATTCCTCTGGCAGGAAAGAAGCTGAGTTGCCATCTCCTGTGATCTTTTCAGGGGTTTCAGGATCTCTGCTTTTTTACTTAGAGCCTCAGGAGTCCCGAAATTATGCTAGGTATGGAGCTGTGATTGAGATCAGTAGGTGCAGGACCCTCCACTCCCAGGGACAGCAACAGCCCCATCATTTTCTGCAGCTAGTCCAGAGTAACCAGGTGATGGCAACCTCAGATTCATTTATCGAAGTTTGAACTATCAAAGGGTTGTGCTTTGCACTGATGCAGAGATCTTAATCTGGACCCAAAGAGGGCAACGGTGGAACTGGCCATGCGATGCTCTGCTTTGACTTTGTGCCTTGGTGCACTAAGCCAATAACCATTGCCCTGAAAAAATGAATCATCCTGATCACGTAGAAACACCAGTGGCCACCCAGGAGCTTCCTCGCTTTGCCCACTGCAGCTGAGAATAAACCACAACCATTCACATCCAGTCAAGTCCATAGGAAACAGAGCGACCAGCCCCTATCCTACCTCTCAAACAGCTCCTCTGGTTGTGTGAGCATGTCACACCACCACAGCAACTCCGGACACGTGCCAGCCCATGGCCAGGAGCTCTGCCAGCCCGGCCGGTCGCTCACGGTTGCTTTAGGGAGGCCCCACACATCAAAGTTGCTGGGGAACGGGCACTTTGCCCACCAGCAGGTTCATTTCCTCCAAGCCAGCACGTCAACACCACAACACACACACCTCTGCCTCTGGAGCAAGGCACAAGCCCTCTGCAAAGACACAGCTTGCTTTTGCACATTCTCCGAAGGTCTGAGCATTGTTTGTTAGCTCGGACTGGGGATCTGCCACATATACTCCCATGGCAGCAGAAATGCATGACAATAGGAATAGCTGCTGTCTGTGTGGACGTTGAACATTGTGACAATGCCAGAGGCAGCGGGAGCATTCCCGAAACTGCCTGTGTCACTAGGGACAGGATCCAGCACCCTGTAAGGGATCTGAGCCACAGTCTGCTCTGTGTGCCAGAAGCAGGATGGGACCCCAGCAGTCTGGGGACCTCCCGGAAAGACAGACAGACAAGAGCTTCGCTTCTCCTTTCACACAGGGTTACACTTCTCAGGTGCAATGACAACCAGGTACAGCCAGCAGTGGCTCTGCAGTCAAAGAAAACAACCTTTTTCTACTTGTGAACACAAAGCAGAACAAGAATAACTGCATCAGCTTGGCCAGCACGATGTGGGCTACATCTCTAACAGTGCAGAGACCAAACCCAAGATATTCATCTCCTCCCTGTCCCTTTTCCTGCTGTCAGTTCTGCGAGACTGACCCATCATCATTTTCCATGAACAGTATCCATGAGAAAGCATCTTAAAGAGGAAATATAATGATTGAATTACAGAGATTAGCAAGAAAATAACAGGAGAGGTATAGTATCAATCCCTGTTTTTTACTTCTCTTAATCAATGTGCCTCAGTACACAACAGTGAGGAGTCAGGGCTTTTTCCACATGATTGCACTAAAATCTGCAAGTTTCTGAAACAGTTTCCTTCCCACTACTGGAAACAAGAACAAATTGCATTCTAAGATGACAAGTTTAGAAAGGTTTTTTTGTTTGTTTTGTCCTTGTGCCAGCAAAGTAACATACAAGTACAACCATATACCCAAAGCAGCTATATAATTTCAGCTTTTATTCTGAAAAGGTTTTACGAGAAGCAATAAGGACCAGGAGGAATTAAATGGGGGAAAGCAGTAAGGGAACACCTCGTCTTTCCAGGCACTCACCTCTCCCAGGTGCGTTCTGTCCCGCAGCAAACTGCAGCCACAAACCCAGAGAAATCACTGTCTTGGCCAACATAGCAAAGCCTGGTCCTGGGTAAACTACCTTAAATCCAAAAGCTCGGCTCTGTGAAGGCAGATGGAAGACTTCAGATCAGTCATATTACGTGCAAGGATCTACCGGATCCCAGGGTGCCACTTTAATGCTGCTCATGCCTCGAGATCCGACCGCTTCTTTACGTGTTTTGCTGGGCTGTGGTGTAAGCCCTGGCTCCTGCAGACAATTTTCCTTCCTCCCCCCCTCCTTTTAAAGCCGTAAATCCATCTTGACAGGAATAGCTGGAGGAGAGGCACAAACAGCACCCCTGCTGCTGTTCCTCTCCAGAGTTAAACTTGCCCCAGGAGCGTGGATTCAATTGCAGCCTGCGTGCAGCTGGGCTGGTTTGAAAAATATATCCCTATAGATAAAACTTTGGCCTTGCAAGACGCTGGCAGCAATCCAGCTACCAGGGGGAAAAAAAAAGTACAAGAAAAGCTCAGAAATCCAAAGCTGCTCTGCTCTAGAATGAGCTGGAAGAAGGAAAAACACGTATATAGAGGAAAGGAAAAGTAGAAAGGCTGGGGAGTGTGCCCTGCCCTGGGAATATTGGCTAATCTTCTGGGAGGAGGCAGCGGAGCGTTCCCAGGTCCTAGCGCGACGCAGCGCGTGTCGCTTGCCCTGGGCTGCCCTGGGGCCAAGCGTGGGATGTACAAACCACCCACGTCTCGCTGCTTCACCCACGAGAAATGCTGGTGCACAAGTCACCAAGAAACACGGAGTCTGGGGGAAGGAACCTCAGCCAAGGTGGGAGCGAGAAACAGCGTTCCCTGGTGCAGCTGGTACATGCAACAGCGATGTGCCCGCTGATTATCTCCCATCAGGGTGGTGTTAAATACATTGCCAAGTCTGTTGAGTCAAAGCGGACTCACACGCCTGAAGATAAACCTGTGACAAACATCTTACTGGATGGAGGGGCAGAAGAGTTTGGCAGAGAGACCAAAGCCCCCAGGTTCAGCCTTCGGAGCCACCTTCAGCCTCCCCATCGCCCTGTGTGTACAAGACTGTCACCAGAACAACAACAAGAAAACACACCAAACGAAAAACCCACCAAAACAAAAACCAGCCAAACAAAAACCCAACAAACCAAACCAAGTTTCCCTTCTGATGGCTGTCCTGCTGTCCATGCATCTGATTTTGGCTCCAACCCCACAGCTGGAGTCCCTTTTCCTTTTCTCACTTTAGGTTTTAACATGTGCTACTTCTGGACAGATTCAAGATGTTACTAGTAGGGAAAAGTTGGAAAATTACACCCAATTATGAAGAAAGCAACCCATCATCACCTCCTTTAACATGCCGATTGACCAACTAGACAGGCTAAAAAGCAGCAAGGGAGCAACATTTAGAAGCCCACGGGGTTTCTTAAACTGGTGAGCAGTGTTTCTTCCAATTTTTCTTTCTCCTTGTAACTATAATAGAAAAGTGAGCAGCATTTCAGATACAAGGAGCTGTGCAAGGTGGAAAAAATAAGACTGTGTTAGCTGAGCTATGTCTGAACACAGGCACACGGGACTTCACTGTTGCCTCTTGAAATGGAGAGCAGACTTTCCCTCTGACTCAGTGTGGTTTGGACGTGTGCTCGTCCTGGTGAAGTCAGCAGGACCTGCAGGTACCACGGCGGTGTGGCTGTCAGCCCACGGGCTCATCTGGCCGGCAACCTTCCAAGGGAATAACGAAACAGCAAAGCGAATCACACCCTGGTCTAGCCCGCCGATCTGATCAAATTCACCTATTCTCATTGCTCAGATTCACATTGCTGATGTATTGACCATGGTGGCAGCCAAGAAGGCAAAAGGCTTTCCAAACCACTGCTGAGTGAAGGGCTTGTTGAGTCGCATCCTTGTTCCATGCTGGTGAATATATTGTATATCCTACTTGCTGTTGTCACACTGGTTGTATTCTGGACCTGGCACATGGAAGGGATGGGCTGGAAGAAGCAAGTGTTGCCCAGTTGGAAACCATCTGCTTCTGGTCAACTAACCAGGACATCCATGTGCTCCTGTCCTCCCGCCCCATTGCCCAGCGACCCATTCAGAGAAAATAACTGCAGAGACAGAGGGCAGAAATGCCACGGGGCTGGCTCCCCAGGCTCACAGGTGTTCCGAGCCCCTTGCCTAGGGCTGGTGGGAATATGGACATTATTTCCTTCCATTACTCACTTCCCAAGGAACTCTTTCCACGGAAGGGCTGCTCATCTTAAAATAATTCCCTTTTTTTGTCAGCTTATCAATGTAAATGCCACTCAGTCTCCATCCCCACAGCCTGGAGAGATTTCAGCCTTTATCTCCCTGTAACTCCTGCTGGCACAGGTGGAAGCAGGAAGAAACAGCCTGGAAAATAATTAGATCCTAGACAATTTTGTTTTATTTTTAAACTTTACTGTAACTGACAGATCCTATTTCCAGTAAGACGGGTGCTGCTGAGTCTTTCCCGGAGGATGCATCCTGCACTCTGAAGCCAGCAGCATCGCTCCAGCTTTGCTCCGGTTTAAGTGTGATCTCAGCTTAGGCTCAGCTCCCTATCACTGCTAATTGACTGAAATGCACTCAGGATGATCCTCTTCTTACCATAGGAAGTTACAGAACAGCTCAGGAGAAAGAAATTTAAAACAATTAAAATCATCACCAACCAATCTACTGTATTTTAATTGCGGTATTGCCAAGTGCTAGCACTTGGCTGCCAGGAATTGTCTCATGAACCACTGAAACACGGACAATTCCTCACGGTGGGATGCAGACATGCACACACATACATCACACAACACAAACCCTCGGCTTTGGTGGCGTGTTGCAGCTGCCGTGACATTCTGGGCATGTAAACAATACGCAATTGCTGAAGAGATGCAATATCCTCTCCGAGGCGAATTACCGCAGCTGGAACAAACAGGATTTTTGGGAACACAGCCCTTTTTTTTTTTTTCAGCTCTACATAAAAGTTTTTGTTTGGAGGGACTATCTATATATGGCAATTTGGAAATTCCCCATTTGGAGAGGAAGCAAAGCAGCTCGGCCACACTGGAAGAACAATGGGGGGAAAAGCTCCTCCTGGAATTCCAGGGAAGGCTCGTGCAGCCCCGCACAGGTGGGCACTTACCTGGGGTGCCAGTGATCTGGATGTGTCAGATTTGGGGCTGGAAAGCAAAACCTCTGCCAGCTCCCGCTGAGGCATCAGCTCCGTTTTGACGCAGAAGGTGCCGATGGCAACTGAATCACCACCAGCAGAGCGCGGGTTTTCCCCCCAAACGCTGCCCACACATGGGTCACCCAACCGCCTTTCTATATCACACTTAACTTTTAAACAGTGACAGGCTGGAGGGCATGAACTTGAACTCCAGTGACTCAGAAATGCCATCTGGACTTAGAGCAGCGAGGGTCGGGCCCCGCGTTGCCAGTTCTCAGTTAACAGTGTCATGCAGTCTCCAGCCTCAAGTCAGCTCTTATTTTTGTTTGACTTGGAAGACAAACTACAAAAATAGACATGTTTACTCCTTGCATTCACCAGTTTTATTTCTCTCAAATTTGCTCGGTGACTAGGGATGACTCCGCACTGAGGTAAGGTCTAGCTTATAGATCATCTCCTTCATCTCAAAGCATCCTAAAAAGTCACCCAGTACAAAAATACAGCCACTTCTGGGGTGACGCCCAGTAGCTTTTCAACTACTTGCAGCAGTATTGCATTAAAGCTTAGGATACGTGAAATAATCTGCAGGACAGATGTACTCTGGAAGAACACAACCACCCAAATTAGCATGGGGTCAGTATACTGGGAAAGGCTGCTTCCCATTCTAATATTGAAAAACTGGCTGCAGAGTTATCAAGACACTCTTAAAAATATCCTGATAGCATGCAGCAATAAGAAAATACTTCAGAAACGGTGTCCTGGATGGGAACTCTTGCTATTTCCCCTCCAGCGCGGTGTCGAGCCAGGACACAGTGTCCTAGTTTTCTCTCTCATATACATTTGCAGCAGCCTATTTCAAAATGGAGGAATTCATGGAAATAACACACAGGTAGACACAAGTGTGTTAGATGTCTAATGCACGCGGTGGAAGGGGTAATAGGCATAGAGGGGGAAAAAATACCTAAAACAGAAAATCAGCCAAAATGAACCCTCACTGTGCAAACACAGCTCAGTAATAGCCAAAACATTGGTGCAGCAAAGCTGCGGATACCAAGGCAGCTTATCTGCAAGCCAGCCAGTAAAATTGTCCCAGGCCTGAGAAAGCATTCTCTAAATGAGCAAGTCTTTCCAAAATTCAGCTGCATCCAATGCAGTCCATACATCAGGGCAAGAGATCAGATCATTATACTGTAGACCGTACAGGAACCATGTTTTGATGCTATAATGCTCCTATTGTCTTCAGGAAAACTGGCCTAGAATGAACAGCAGCTGCTGCTTCTTTCACATTTGTAAAGGCATTTACAGCCCTTTAAGTAAAAGCTGCAGTGATGGGCTGCTATGGATGGGGCTTCACACTTATTTTTGAGCCAGCCATCAAAACAATTTTGACTGTTGTTAAAAGCTAATACGTACAGTTTCATTATGGGCTGAAAGGAACGATACTGGGAAAATAAGACCTTCATGCACAGCAGCACTCGGAGTCAGCCCCGTTCATGCTGTAGCTGTGTAGCAGCCCGACTTTCTGATCTGCAGCTGGGCCAGTTTTTGTTTACAAGCTCACAAAACCACACAGAGTCCAAGCGGCTTCTTGCTTTCACCTTGCCTCTGGGATCTCAAGTGTTTTACATTTGTGGGAACAAATGAGATCATTTGCAGCGTTCCAGGAGCAGGTCAAAGAGCAACCTGATACAGGAGGAAAAAAAAAGCAGGAGGGCTGGATGTCAGTGGTGCAAAGTAGAGCTGAAGCACTTAAGCCTGACTTTAGTCCAGGCTCACCCATCTGAATTCAGAGTACCTGAGATTTCATTTTCCCCTTTCTCCTGCCTGGAACTTTTGTAATTCCTTTGACTTATAACTGCTCACAGCCAGGGCAGGCTGCCCCGCAGAGATATGTGATAGTGAAGGGGTAAAACAGGAGAAACAGAAAGAGGCAATGTAGATGGCTCATTCTTAGGCTTCTGGATTTCTCCTTTTGTCAGGTAGGTCAGAAATAGCAAACACCTCTGGCTTCATCTCTCCCAGTCGCTGCAGTGGCGCCTCTCTCATGCACAGGAGGCTGAATTACTGACTGCTGGGTTGTCAGAACTCATCCTCATCCTGCACCCGCTGCCATGGACGGTGCTGCCTGTCCACGTGCATCAGCTTCCCCACCGAGGAGGGGCTGCCGACTGAGCTCTTTGCTTCACCGCTTCAGTCCTGGGCTCCTCGCTCAGCCCAGGACCAGCAAGAGCAGGATGGGAAATACCAACCACCCAAATAAATAGACAGGGCACAGGCTGAGCCATCTTCACATGTGCAAGAGTCAAATCCAAGCCAGCATCCTCACCAGTGGGACACACCGGACAGAGAATCGACTGAAATACAACCAGGATTTGTGGCTGGTTGGGCAGGACTGGCACCAGTCACTGGGTCAGACTCTGCTTCGCATGCGGAATCAGAACCTGGGAGTCTCTAGCTGAGATTCTCCAAGACTTCGCATTCCTGCCTCATTTCCTTCACAAGACAGGACTTTACTGCATTTTTTCCCAGCTGGACACAAATGGTATTATAGTTTCACTTTGCTTGCCAGGAACCAGAGCGGCAATTAAAATTGGACCCACTTCTAAGAGGTACAAATAAGGTCTGGATGCAGACGTCAATTTTTAACCAAAGGCTATTCTTTGGAGAGCATCGTTTTCCTTATTGCTTGACTTTTATCCCCGCCTCTATCCTGTTAGGAAAGCCCAGACTATCAGGAAAAGCCAAATTTAAGAGAACCTCCTCAGAACCAGGTTTCCTGAGGGATTTCCAGCTACACAATAACGATTTCCCGTCGAGCGGCAAGGTCTCAGCCTTGAGAACCGTCAGCCTCTTTTAATAATTGCAGTGTCTTAACCTGTCAGCCTGGGAGAGAAAAGCCAATTTGGAGCAGCCTGCAGGCACGCAGACAAGAGCAAGACATGTCAGAGAGCATTCTGCACACATGCAAAGGAGACTCATGCGTTTGGACAGTCGTCCTGGGCTTGGTTGTCTGCAGGGTGTCCAAGGGAAGAAGCCACCAAGCCACAGGACACCAGCTTCTCTCTCCCAGGAGGATGGATTGTCATCTATTGTGCTTATTCACCCAATTGCTTTGAATCGCACCAGTAATTGTTAAGGTGGTTTTATAGCCTTTTGCCCCATGCAGCTCTGCAGGCTCTGACCAACCGCTGGGTGGTTTTTGAAGGTCCGAGTTAACTCTATCATGACTTATAGCAGGTAATTTGGTGAGGAATAGAGAAAACCAGCAGCACAGGGAAGGTTCTTTTCCTATCAGTGAACCGACTATATTTTAGGTATGCTGTATTTTTAGAGGCTCGTCTGAATCTTGCCAAGCTCTGCCGAGTTCTTGGCTTGGTGGGTGGGGGAAAGCAGGCAAAGACATTGATGAATTGGCCTCCGAGCACCCATCAGACCAGCACGGAGTCACAACAGGAAAGGGAAGCAGCAGAACGTGGTGTGGAAGGTCCCATCAGGAGGGACCTCCTGGCTCCCACTTCAAGCACAGCTGCACGAGCGCCGGCCAAGCTCCGCGCCTGCAATTCGGAAGAGAATGAGGCTGATTTTCCATCAGCCTCAATACCCAGGTGACAGTTCGAACCTCCCCACTCCCAGCTCTCATGGGGGCAGAGGTACCAGTTTTCTTGTTTTTACCTTCATGCCAGCAGCTTTTGAGACTAGAGAAGCTGATTTTCTGGATAAGTATAATCTGAAAAACTGGTGTGCTGGGCTGGAACAGGTTCAGCACTTGTGTGGCTACAGCAGAGGAGCACAACTGGACCAGCCTGGGATGGAGATTTCCAGAGTCCTGCTGGAAAGGTCATTTCCAGGCTGTCAGAAGGGAACTGACCTTTCGTTCCAGGGTTTAGGACTGGCTCTAAGGTAGGCTTTGCTGAGGGCTCACTTTTCATCTGGAGCTTTTCACCCCCCCTCAGTACTAAGGCAAAACCATCTGAGCAGGAGCAAGGCTTCAAGCACGAAAAACAATCATTCTTTTTGTCTGAACCCAGCTGGGGAGCGAGTGGGAGGAAAGGGAACGACTCCGTGCGCTGTCAGCAGCTCCTCCATCCCCGCCGGCCTTGGCTGGCCCCCTCTCTGCTCCCGCAACCCTTGGAAACTTGTCCCCCCATGCTGGTTAGTGTCAGAGTGGGGATTTTCTCTCCACACCAGCCCCTGAGAGCCCTTGGTTTATGACTGTTCCCCTCACAGCACATGGGCTGAGCTCTGAGTCAGATCTGAGCTCACCCTTCAAGGCACCGATTCTTCATTTTCCACATGTTCAATGAGTTCTAGAGGTGTAGATGTCTGTGGGTCCAGGCTTTGGTGCTTACAAGCCACAGATGAGACATGAGACAATCAACACGCTGCCCCACAACACATGCCTGACAGCTACCCCTTCTTTATTGCCAGCCTTGTACTCCTCCCACATCAGAGCAGGGAAATAGCTGCAATTCCAGTAGTCCATACAGAAAGAGGTGACTTGACGCATGCAAAACAATCCAAACAATTCCCGTCTATTTTGGGGATAAGAGGCTTTTGTTCTGGAACTGGGTGTTGTAACGCCTGACCCAACGATGAAAGAACAATGAGAGCAAAAAATATTCCCCCACAAATAAGCGGAACTATTAACCAGAAATACCCTCTCTGCTCCCCACCCTTCCGTGGAGACACAGGCTCCCTCTGCAGAGCTGGAATTGCTTCTTCAACCGAGGAAGAAGATACAGGTGATGTGAATGCAGAACCTCAGCCACAGAACTGAAACAAATAGGCAATAAAATAATAGGAATAATGTGATGCTTACCCCTTCCACAGTCATTTCCATTCCTAGTTCTCAAAAGAGGAGAACAAGCAAAGCTCCATATATATATATATGGGTGGGACACAGGGCAGAGCAAAGTGGGGAAGCAATCACCCTTAGGCACATGCAGCTGCTGATCTCAGGTGGTCCTGCTGCTGGGCCAGGGGAGATTTGTTCAAACTGGGCTCTAAGTGTGGGGTCTGTCCTAATGTCTCATCCTGCTCGCATGTCCATCACATGGAGGAAGTTGGGCAGATCCTGTTTAGCAGATTTCTCCCACACACGGGGCTTTTTCTGCCTCTGCAGCTCTTCCTGGCACCTGTCAAGGGTGTCGCTGATGCTTTGCCCATGCAAGGCACTCAGAAATCAGTTAGAGCTGCTGTTTCCGTGTGCTCTGCCGCTTCCCCCATTTCGAGAGGCCATTGCGAGCTTGTCGGGAATGGAGATGATGCACAAAACGTGATTGAGAGATGTCACAGAGGGGCAAAAAAGAAAAACAGATGCAGAATGGAACTGTGAAATTGAAAAAAAAGGGCCTTTTGTTTGCAGTCTTGCCCTGAGGCGGCTTGTGTTGCTGCTTGTATCATGGTGCATGCAGGCCACCGAGACCTCGCCTCGCACAGAGTCCCTGCAAATCTCCAAAGCAGGGGTGAAGTTCTGGGTGTCCTTCGCTCTTCTGTCCTGAGGCTGTGGCTGGATGTGAGGAGCTGTCATCAGCCTTTGCTAGCAGGAGAATCCAACAAAAATGCAAGTCTCTGCACCCCTTTGTGTTAGACCCCTGGCCCTAACCGGAACCAAACATCTTCCAGGATTTCAGATCAAAAATGAGACACTCGGTTTTCGCACAGTGATTCCTGGACTCTTTCTTGTTACAGTTGTTCATTAATCAGTGATGACAAGGCTTTCCTGTGTTGCAGCTTTGGAAGGAGCATGAAAGCTGGAGCCTGAGCCTGCGTCATGTAATCTGCAGCAATTACCCCAAATCCCTCTGGAGCAGAAATAACCACGTTAAAGAGGATGCAAAGACAGACACGTCCCATTGTAGATCATGGCGAGGCACCTTGCACATGAGGGGTCTCGAGCTCAAAGAACAAGTTTTCCATTTCTGGTCATAAGTGATCCAGACAGCGGGAGGAACTCCAACAGTGACCTCATGAAAGCGTCTTGTGCCAGTGAAACACTTGGCCAGGCTTTGGAGAGGAGATTTTTCATCTCCAGAACGTTCACGGGGTTTTGCTGAACAGCCACATCCAGCGGGATTGACAGTGAGACGGTGCATCTGTTCTGAACAGGCCGGATTGCTTTCTTATATTCATTCTTCTAGTAATTTTTGGGACGAGAAAGGAGACCACTTTCTGGTGGAAATGGGTGAATTCTGCTACCAGAACATTTGCACTGCAAGAAATCCCAAGCAGTATTTTTCCAGCTCGCATGTAATAATAAACTCCATCCTCGATTGCTGCTATCTTGATGACACAACCCCAAAAGTGCATCACACCCTTCGCCTACCACATTTGTGTGGCTAAAATGATGGCAAGCAGCTGAACGATCAAGGCAAGCACCAGAAAGCCCCACCAACAAAAGGCCCTTGAGGAGTTGAGGTGAGTTCCACCCACGGGACCTTTCCAAATCCCACAGAAACCTGATTTCCCAAGTGCTAACAGGACTGGTCTGGCCCGTGCAGACGGGCAGGCACAGAGCCATGCCAAACTAGGAAAATAACACTAAGTTATCCACACCCTTATTCAACTGCATTACAACCTTAATTGCAACGAGGCAAAGGGTTTTCTGCCTTACTCCCGCTCGCTCTGTTTGTGTAGAATATGGAGCGCTGCATTATCCACAAGAAGTAAATCAGAAGGTGGAATGAGCTCTTTCCCTCTAACCTGAACTGAAAACCCCTTGTGGTCTGTAGAAGTCTGACTGATTGATTTCCTTTCTATGCTGTTTATTTTTTTTCTCCTGATTTCTAAGTATCTGGAGTCCAGTTGTGACTAGAAAGCACATGCCAGAATATCACAAGCGGAGTGTTTGCCTGGTGCATTTGGCTCAGAGGGAGTCAGGAAGCCAAAGCAAATTAAACGTCAGCTCCGCGTCCAGCAGCAGCGTGAAGTGCAGCTGGTGCCTGCGAGAAAAGTAAAAGCATCTGCCTCCAAACCAGACACGATTCCACCCTCCCTGTCCGTGTTTCAGGACCTCACCAGAGGAAAGGTGGTACGAGACAGGAAAGCCATCTCCAAGGAGAAATAAGAGATATTCAAAAGCAGATTGCAGAAAACTGGTCATATCTTTTGCCGTGTCTTGTTGTGGTAAAGCCTGAGCCTCTGGCAGGAAAACCGGCCCCTGAACGAGCCGCATGGCTGAGCTCATTTCAAGAGATAAGAACGTTTGTTTTCCAGCCGGGCTCAGCGAACGCTCGTTCCTATGAAACAGCAAGTGCTGTGCGAGAGCAGGGATGCTGGTCGTGCAGATGCTTCGGTCAGGCTGGAGGATACGGGATGGATGAGGTGGGACTCCAAATGCACAAGCTGGTGGCCAACGTGGGACCAGCACGCTGCTGAAGGACCTTTCAGGAGCAAAGCAGATATTCTGGGCTTTCAGCAACAAGAGGCTTATGTCTGGGAGGAAGTCTGCTCCCCTGGCTTCTATTTTTGCTTCTGCTCATCTGTTGAGGGTCTAGGGCTTGGTTTCCTTAGGTCTACACTGTGTTCTTGGGAAACAATGAAAGAGGCTCGAGTGGACCTGGCAGCATCTGAAAGCAGAGCAGCCAACCAGGCGGCATCACTGTTTTCCTGACTCGTTTGTTTGGGATATATTTTTTTGCCTTGCTGCTTATCTCTCCCTGAGATTCACGCAAACCATTGAAAACCAGGTCCAGCCCTGCACGTCCTGTCTGCTTTATACCTGCTGGAGGGCTGCCCGCCGAGTCTCAGGGGACAGAAAGACGTCAGTGTCTTCTGGTTGGACCCACCAGTCCTTCCCAGTGTGGTCTGCTTGACCTTTACGATGCTGAGCCCACTCGTGCCAATAGCGGAGCAAATCGCTTTGTGCAGAGTTCTGTTTTACAAAGCAGTCCCAGAGACAGGATGTCAAAACAATCTCTAGCACCTAAGAGGGCTGGGAACGGCTTTTCATCTCCCCCCAAAATACCCAGTAAGAAAACTTATGCCAGCAGATCTAGCCAAAGCCCCGGGAAAATAAAAAGGACAACTCTGTTTCTGCACCATCCTCTGTCACAAAAAGTTATTTCAATGACATTAAAGGGGGGCACAGCCCGTCTGCACTGGTGGGAAATCCTCCACGGCCTGTCCTTGTGTCCTGCCCAGTCTCACGCCCTGGAGGTGCCCGGGATGTGCTGAGCAGCTCGCTCCAGCGAGGCTTTTCAGAACATCGATCCCCAGCTCAGATTGCTTTCATAGTGACACCCACCAGAGCCAACCGCCTTCTCCTGCAGACAAGGGACTGGGAGCCAGCTCCCTTCACACTCTTGGCCACCTGCCCTTTCCATTCTCGAGCAGGGCCAGACACCGTGTTATCTAAAACCATCTTCCTCAGGCGGGTTCTCACCCGTTTACACTCACTGGAGAGGGACCAGATAGGTGCAAGGGCTGGAAAATCGTGATTAACCCCTTGCGTTGATAATTACATCAACTGCCAGCCTGTGCAGACGCGTAGAACACTCAGAAACAATATTATTGGGATTGCAACACTTCACAAAGGCTTTATCACCATCAGCAGCCTCCTGCTTGGTGCCACGGAAATAAAAAAGTGTTGACAAAAGAGTGATTTTAGCAGATTGGTTTATTAAGCCTGAGGCTGAAGAGCAGGAACAGAACAGCGCTTTAGGTGAGCGGGAGGAATTAACCTTCCCATTCAGCGCCACGTCCCCGCTGCCACGGAGCTCCAGACGGAGCCAGCACCTTTGTGCAATGCTGGCTGGGTGGCTGCACACAAGTCCTTCCAATGCTCACCGGCTGGTGAGGCTCGACAGGCAACTCAAAGCTAAGATGCTCCTGGAGCACGGCGTTAGGCGGCTCTTCATTTGGTGGAGATGCTGAGAGAGACCCTGGTCCTGGTTCCACAGTCACTCATGTCTCTTTGCTGGGGAGGAACTGGCTTCTAAAGCTGCCTGGGATTGAATTACGCCTGGCGTTCCAGTGCTCCCACCCACAGCTCGCTCCGGTCCGGACACATCGCAGGCTGTCCCGCTTGCCCACGTCCTCTGCCAGCATTTCCATGAACTCATATGTCCTGGCAGGGAGGAGAAATGCAAAGCAAAGCCCTGACAGCAGCAACAGCCCTTGTAGGGCTGAGCCTCCAGCCTGGACAATTCACGGCTCTTCTAATGAAAAGCGGCTCTTCTGTTGGTTTGATAAAAGTCCCTATTTTGTCAGTGGGTCTGGAGAATGGGGTACAGATCCGTTTTGCTTGGGGAGCATCTCCCACCCTGCCCAGCGCTGCTGGGGACAATGGCAGCGCCTCTAACGATCTTTTTGTCGACAGGCAGAGCAATTAGTGTTCTGCAACACACCATAGGCAGAGCAAGTGTTCTGCAACTTTTAAACCACAAGCCCTTTGGCAACGCGTGCTTGACAGATGGCTTCAGAGTGGCATTAGCGTTTTAGCAGAGCAATGCAATGCACTTGAAAACATATGTGTAGAGATATATATATATATATATACACACAGTTTCTCTGTTTCCTTCTGCCATTCAGAAATTCCTGGGGCAGGGAGAAACTCTGGGCATTTTTGCTGGCAGGGACTAGTTTGATATAGCAGAAGCTTGGGTTAAATTGCTGCTTTCATTCTCACCTTTGTCCCTTCCATTTGCACGTTCTCCCAGTTCACACCCCAGTCCAGCCCCAGGGAATATTCCCAGGACAGTCTGGGACCCGTCCTGCAGGCATTCCTGTGTGAGGAAGATCAGCTGGTGGGTGAAGGAGCATTGGCAAACAATCTCTGATTATTATTTTTTTTAATTGCTTCCATTCATCCTAAGCAAATTTTCCAGCAGAGCTGGAAACAATCACCAGAGACTGGTTACCCCGGTGAACAAGAAGGGAGGTGAAGAAGACAATGGAAATTTCCCCAAAGACATTCAAGTTACAATTAAGCGGTTAGCAACAGAAATATAGAGAGCAAAAGGAATTGTCCAGCATGTATGTCATTGGAATTATATTATATTACCATGCAGATCCCTGCCAAATTAGCCTAGAGAGTTATTCACAGCAAACTAAGCACAGGGAGTATTAAACTGCCTGTGATGAGATTTAGAGCAATAGCAAATTTTGTAAGAGCACTTTGCAAGGGACTAGTAACTCTTAGGAAGAACCAGAGCCCCTTTGGCTGTCAGTGCTTGGAATTCCCATTGAATTCAGTTCCCTTTAATGCATCTTGCATTAATGCATCTTCCACCCCTGGCCGGTGGAAGAACCATCCCAAGAAGAAACCCAGGGTCCCTTCTTCCTACACAGGCGGAAATTAGCATCCTTCCAATAAATGCTGTGTTGTCCTTGGCTCCAAAAGATCTTCCTGATTTCTGTTCAGCTTGACAAATGGTTCTTATTTGCGCTGCCCCCAGCTGAGGGCTCCAATAACCGAAGGCATTGGAGGACCAATACCCAGCTGAAAGCACTGAGAAATGCCTTAAATATTTCAACCAGAATTTTTGCTGAACTCAGAGGCTCCCGCTGGCGAATGCAGGGAGGCAGGGAACTGGTTATTCAGCACCTGGTTTCCTCTGGCCTAGAATTTCCCTGTGTTGTGTACAGGTTCTGCATTCCCTTGGGCTGAAACGTGCTCTCATTCACCCTGCTGCAAATCTAGAGAGTCTCCACTGGTTTCAATACATTTTCCAGGTCCTCATGCTATTTTTCCAAGGCTGCCCGGCAGTTAGACGCCTCATGTTTGCCTCGAAGCCTGACGCAAAGTGGGGAATGCTGGCAAACGTACGTGTGCAGGCTGATGAGGAAATCTATATTGCTATAGCAACAGAGCCTGGGCTGCAGGACTCTCCAAAACCTCATCTGGGTGTGTGAAAGCTGGTCTTTGGGTGCTCTAGCAAAGCCGTTTAGGAGCAGCATGAGCAGCTGATAACAAGAGGAAAGGGATAACAAATGAAATACTCAGTTCTGGTAACCAAGAGTAACTTCCTATGTTGGAGAAGCCACCTGGAAGAATGCAAGGGAGGTACATGGGGTGGTTTGTTGAGGCTTTAGTTTAATTGATGCCAGGATGGATAAACAGCAGTGAAGCCAAGACTGTGGCCATCATAGTGTAACATGATAGGCAAAGATCAAACCGGTGGCCCTGGTCTCTCAAACGGGGGGTCCAGCAGCAGTGCCATGCTCACCTCCTGCTGTCCCCGTGTTGTTCTTGTCTGTTTTGGTGGCTGGATCAAGTGTCCCGCTATCCATGCACAGGCTGTTTCCTGCCACTTCCATTCGCTGTCACCGGTAGCCACCACTGGTTACTTCTCTGGGTGGGACCGGGGGACACATAGACTGGAAAAATAAATCCTCAGAAAGCAAGCAGAACTTATATTTTAACTTACAGTGATATGTGGTGGGTATTGTGGATGCAGCCAGTGTTTTGAGACAGAACAGAGATAAACTCCCTCAGTGTGGATTTGACATGATCTTTATTTATACATAACACTCGAAATAATTGTATTTGGGAGGCAGGTGGACACCGGTGACCAGCAGCATACAGATCTCACTCACCGAACACGACAGACCCGCAGCTATTCGAAAGGAGAGAACCATACGCTGAGCTGCCGAGCTGTTCCCTGCCGTACCCTCTCACAGCTGGGTACTACACATCTGGATGGCAACTCTGGGCGGTGACGGTGTGGAGGGACAGGGCAGGGAGAAGATGGTGCTGGTTAGGACAGGGCTTTTAGTGCTGCGAACTCACACCCAGGCCTTGACTTGAGTGTTAAACCCCCTGGCGCAGCTGCACAGACCCCCCTCCTCGTACCAGCGCCACTTCACCCCCTTGTACACGGCCCTGCTGCACGGCTGGAAGCACATGAGGAGCCGCAGACGCCGTGCCAGGCTGCAGTAGGTGGCCATGGCCACCACGATGAGGGGGGACATGATGACGAAGCCGAGGATGATGAGGGCAGAGGAGCTGTTGTCATCCAAGATGCTTTTGCAGTAGCGGGCGGCTGAGTGCAGGACCTGTGGGAAGAGACGGAGCTGGTCAAAGAGTGGACAGGAGTGGTGTTCAAAGTACCCTCCAGTTTCTAGTGCTTTCCCAGAAACACGAACCTGTTCCCTCTCTCCAAGCTGAGCTCAGCAACACTGTGTGACTGACAGGACATTTTAATCAAGCTTTCAATTATCCCAGCATCGCTGTACACAAGAGCACCGCACACTGACCCTGGAGCAGGAAACACTAATCGTTATTAAGTCCAAATAGCACAGCTTAGCATTTGATAGGCAGAAATCACATTAAAAGGCCTCCTGCTGCTACATCGATGTGGGTGGCACAGCACGCTGGAGGTTATAACAACATAAATAAGATACAGAATGTTGGATTCTGCAGGCAGAGGCTGGTCATCCCATTGCTACCCGCTGGCTGGAGACTCTCCAGCCTCCCGCTGCGGAACAAACCCCGTCGTGTTCTGTGCACACACTGTGCTCGTTCCTGCCCCCAGCATCTCTTTGTGCTGCACAATCCGCCAGGAAAGCCCCGTCACCCCATGTTGCTGCAAAGCATCCAGCACACTAACCCGTCCTTGCTGAGTGGTATTTAAAGTCCTGCTTTCACCCCGGCAGCAGGAGCTCCGAGTCAAGCCATGCCGTCGCTCTGCATTAACAAATGCTACAGGCAATGCCCCATGTCCCTGCCTTCCTTTCCTTTCTTTAATATTCTTTCAGCAGCACCAGAAACACAACCCATCAGACTAAAAAAATATAATAATAATCCATTTAATGGATGGTAAGTGCAGAAATTGGCCTCTGTCGATTAGGGAGGCATTGAAAAGCAGCAGTCCGAAGAAAAAGAACTGCTTTTGTCAAGCCATGCTGCTGCCACCCCTTTCTGTGGCTACTAAAGCAAAGTCTGGGTTAAGGCTCCTCATCTACCGGCAGCACAGTTGATTTCACTTCCGATGGGCTTGTCTGAACTCAAAAACCTCTTGCATTGCCTCAAAGCCTTTGGCTGGAGAACACTGTGCAACAGAGAACCTGAGGTTTTCCATCAGGAGCCTGCAAGAACCACCACAAAGCTGATCCTGTCAGCCCAGTCTATACACATACCCCCATACGAACAAATCTGTATATGTACACATCCCTTAGGAAAATAAAGGCAAAGCTCAGGGGTTTTAGCCTTGTCTTTGCAGCCACTGCTCCCCGTGGGCTATAACAAAACCCATATGGATGGCCCTGCCTTAGAGCCACCCATTAGCGGCCAAATGGAGCAAGGCTGACTTACCCGAGAGTGGCACTGGAAGCCAAAGTAAACCACCACAATGGTGGGGAGCAGCACGATGGTGAAGATAATGAACATCAGGAGCAAGTTGATGAAAAAGACCAAGGAGTTCATGGTGACGACCAGCAGGGTCCATGCCAAGCAGCACCAGGCGCTCCGTGGCTCCCTGGGCAGGAGCTGGTCATCCATGTCATACGGAGGGAGGGTGGGAAGCATCCGAGACTTCTCCGAGAGGTTTTCTGCCCCCAAGTCCTCAGCATCGTGGCTGGACATTCTTCAAGAAGATTGCTAATCAACCCAAGCTCTTATCCAAAATGGTTTCTTTGCTTTTGGCAGCAGACCTGTAACTTGCAGGGGCTTTTCCTGCCTCTTCCACACATGGAAGAGAACACTGACCCGGAGATAGTAACACAACAAGGAAGGAAAAGCCTCCTTCGCCCACCTCCTCTCCCAGGACCCGGCCAGCACAGGTTGTTTCCTCTCAGAATGTTTTTCAGTACTGTCCCAACCTCTGTTTGGAAGTAGATGTGGCTGCTGGAAGTTTGGCAAGAGGTGTTATTTTGCGTCTGAACCCACGGTACTCCTGAATGTGTTGTTCTTCCTAGGGCTATGATCCCGAGAGCTCTCAAACAGGTGTTGTCTCAGCTTCAATAGGCTGCTTGGTTCCAGAAAGCGCCTCCCTTTAGCATCTCCTCCACCTTGGCTTGGCCACTTTTAGACAGCTCCTTGACTCCAAATCATCTTGCCACGCTCTTCACCCTGTACCCAAGTAAATATCCTCACTCAGCTCATCCCAATGAAGGCACAAACAGCAGCTTTTTCTCCCCCTTGCCTTGCTGGAGCCCTTGCCCACCCCGTGCGGAGCTGGAAGCAAAGGCTGGAGCAGCGTGTGGCGTCTGTGCAATCACGGGCACTCGAGCACGAGCAGCGTCTTCCTGAGCTGCCTCTCGGAGCTTTGCGAAGCGGCTCTGTGTACAGAGCAGATGCTGAAGCCGCTCTCCGCGCCAGCCCATCCTCCACAGCTGTCTCAAGTGATGTAGCACGCAGCACCCAAGGGCCACACTCACCCCAGACATTCCCAGGGCAAGACAGCCCCTTTCCAATTGTAATTATTCTGCCTCGGATTAATTTCCTACAATTTCTCTCTGGATTAGAAAATAAAAATTAGAGTAATTTATAATAAGCACTGCATAACTCTTCCGTTCTCTGCGGTCATCATGGTTATTGTTTGCAGAATATATGGGTATTCTTGCACTGAAGATATAACAATTATCAATTATTTCATCTGCCTCATACATTATTTAAAAATTTCAGTCATATCTGCACAGTTATGTAGCTTTTAAGATACATTTTTATATGCATGATCACAGGAAGGAGAAAATTCCCTTAAGAGGAAACTGAGGCAGTGCAAGACTCACCGGAAAGCACCAGCGGGAAGGATCTGGGGGTCCCGCGTTCCACTTGATGCTGTTTCTCTCCGAATATTCTACCCTAGGGAAAGGTTATCGGAAAAACGAGGTGCACATAATGCTACGGGGAAAGGAGCTGGACAGACCCCTTCTTCACTGCCAGCAGTCTGGATCCCGGTTTGTTCCAGGA
Source organism: Columba livia (assembly GCF_036013475.1). Taxonomy (NCBI): domain Eukaryota; kingdom Metazoa; phylum Chordata; class Aves; order Columbiformes; family Columbidae; genus Columba; species Columba livia. The sequence continues at coordinate 1,899,455 of NC_088622.1, forward strand.
GAAATAGGCTGGTAAATAAGAGAAATCAATAACTCGTAGCGCAGATTGAAGTCAACGTCGGTCTGTATCAGACACAGCTGCCCTTGGAACAGCAGGGTGGGGAGAAGAAGGGTGAAACCTGGCAAAAAATGACTCTCCTAAGGGTTTCTGGTGCTGGACTGACCCCGGCGGTGATGCTCTTTGTGAAAAGGGGGGTCTTGGACCAGCTGAGGGAAGGGAAGGGAAGGGAAGGGAAGGGAAGGGAAGGGAAGGGAAGGGAAGGGAAGGGAAGGGAAGGGAAGGGAAGGGAAGGGAAGGGAAGGGAAGGGAAGGGAAGGGAAGGGAAGGGAAGGGAAGGGAAGGGAAGGGAAGGGAAGGGAAGGGAAGGGAAGGGAAGGGAAGGGAAGGGAAGGGAAGGGAAGGGAAGGGAAGGGAAGGGAAGGGAAGAGAAGGGAGAAGAGAAGAGAAGAGGAGAGGAGAGGAGAGGAGAGGAGAGGAGAGGAGAGGAGAGGAGAGGAGAGGAGAAGAGAAGAGAAGAGAAGAGAAGAGAAGAGAAGAGAAGAGAAGAGAAGAGAAGAGAAGAGAAGAGAAGAGAAGAGAGAGAGAAGAGAAGAGAAGAGAAGAGAAGAGAAGAGAAGAGAAGAGAAGAGAAGAGAAGAGAAGAGAAGAGAAGAGAAAGAGAAGAGAAGAGAAGAGAAGAGAAGAGAAGAAGAGAAGAGAACCCAGCAGCACAGAACCGGGCAGAAGGGTTGAAGGAGCTGTGGCACAAACCAGATTTCCCTGTGAATTCTGCCCCGAGGAATCCTGTTTCCTTCCAGTGAAATATTATTCCTGTGCTAGATAACACCTCGGGTACCACAGCGCACTGCACACTCCAATCGCCCGTGAATAATGGCTTTCCTTGTTTTTCAAACTGAAAAATACACCTGAAAATTACTTATTTAAATTGAAACATACACCTGAAAATTACTTATTTAAACCAATCATAAATTCGTTCACCGCAGCTCTGCGTTGTAAGCCGAAAAAGCAATAAGTCTCTCAAATATTACGATGTCCCTCCACTTTCTTTCATTTTCAAATGTCAAGCACTGAAATATTTTTGAAAGGTGAACCAACTAATCCAGACATTTCAAATTGATTTCAAAAGCACTTCAGCCGACAGATCAATTTTGATTTTAACGAGACCACAAAGCCCAGGAACAGCTCTGTTTGGGCAGCACTTCCCCAGGCGAGGCATGAACTGTGAAAAATGTGTAGTAATAAATGCATGAGAGAAAGATTAAAAAATACAGAGAGAAACAACCTTTGCAATGGTCATTGGAGTATGAAAAGTCCATTTTCATCTTGTTCTCCCCCTTTTCTTCCCCGCTCTCTCAGGCTGAATGGCTCCTGGGGGAAAACACAGGCTGGCAGCCTCCTCTCAGGCTGCAAAATGTGAAATCCCAGACATCCAGAGGGAAATAACCACGGAATCCATCCTGCCTTCTGTTGTTGCACAGGCTGGTCACAGTGTTAATAAATCCCCATATCTGCGCAGGAAACCAGGCGGCGTTGGACGTAATAAATGTGACAAACAGCACAGAGGCCACCAAAGAGCCCCAGGATTTACTGTGCCTGTCTAACAATGGCTGATTTAAAGATGTAATATTTTTCAAGCTTGACTGATACCTTCTAAGTGGAGAAAGGACATTATAAATGTGTTATTGTGTCCAGCTGTGGCTCCTCAGCTCCAGCAGGACAGGGAACTGCTGGAGAGAGTCCAGCGCAGCCACCAAGATGCTGCAGGGAGTGGAGCATCTCCCGTGTGAGGAAAGGCTGAGGGAGCTGGGGCTCTGGAGCTGGACAAGAGGACACTGAGGGGGGACTCATTAATGCTTACAGATATCTAAAGGGGGAGTGTCAGGAGGATGGAGCCAGGCTCTTCTCGGTGACAACCAGTGACAGGACAAGAGGTAATGGGTTCAAACTGGAACACAAAAGGTTCCACTTAAATATAAGAAGGAACTTGTTCCTGGTGAGGGTGGCAGAGCCTGGCCCAGGCTGCCCAGGGGGTTGTGGAGTCTCCTTCTGTGCAGACATTCCAACCCGCCTGGACACCTTCCTGTGTAACCTCATCTGGGTGTTCCTGCTCCATGGGGGGATTGCACTGGATGAGCTTTCCAGGTCCCTTCCAACCCCTGACATTCTGGGATTCTGTGAAATGCACCAAAAAAAACCCCTAAAACAAACAAAAAAACCCCCCACAGTATAGAAAGTAGAATCAAGGTTAGGTTTAAACTATGGAAATATTGTGAACTCAGTGCTGGGCAACTGAAAGTTTAACCCCAAAATCACTCTGTGTCGTCTTGGGGCACCACAAAGCTACATTTTGCATTTTGGGATGTTGTGGAGCTCGGGGCAGAGTGAGGAGACGGAAAAGGCTCCGACGAGCACCCGAGGAGCCCAAATAAAGAGCCGTCCCAACTGGCTGCACCCATGGCCACAGCGCGTGTCCTGGCGCCTGTTCTATGCCTTTGTAAACACAAAGTGGATTCACCAGGTGTTGGTGAGGGCACGGTGGGGTGGTAAACACAACAAAGCTGCTTCAGTAGTCATAAAAGTGTCATAAATTCTATAAAAAGGTTTGCTGAATTCAGCAAAACTTTCTATATTCTTATTTTTAACCTATGAGACGTCCGACAATTGTGTTCTAAAGAACTGGGGAAAAAAGCGCACTTTCTAATGATTCTTCTAATAACCAAGTGTCAAACAAACCCCAGTGATGATGGAAGATTCCCCACGCCTCCAATTTGGGGAAATTTCCACATCCTTAACAATTCCCCGCCCGTAAGTGATGGTGATGGTGCAAGTTACGGAGCAACTTCTACCAGGAGCGTCATTGCTTTGAGATGGTGAAACTGGTAATGATTAAAGATGATGAGGCAAATTGATTAGTTTTCTGACAGCAGAGGGCCTTGATGCTGAGAACTAATTTTCCCGCTGTCTACAATGACAGCACCATCTTGTGGCTTGTTATACTTTATAGGTTTGCGTTTTACGCCTCATGATCTCATAGATGCTGAAGGATACGGTAAGAGAAGGGGTGTTCCCAGGTGGGACATTTCAGCGCTATGGGAGGGAGAGATGGGGATGGGGGTTGTGAGGTGTAAAGGGGTGGATGGCGGGGGCATTTGCACACCCGCTTTCTGCAAATGTGTGTAGAACAGATTGCAGAGCTCGCTTTGGGTGGTGAAAGAGAATGACACCTGGGAAAAGGCTGAAAGTTTAAGGGAGCAGAGGAATGGGAGAGAAAAATAAGAGAAAAGAGAAAGAAAAAGGAAAAAAGAAAAAAAAGGAAAAAAGACAAATAAAAAAGAGAAAAAAGAGAAAGAAAAAGAGAAAGAAAAGAGAAAGAAAAAGGAAAAAGAAAAAAGGAAAAAAGACAAATAAAAAAGAGAAAAAAGAGAAAGAAAAAAGGAAGAAAAAAGGAAAAAGAAAAAAGACAAATAAAAAAGATAACAATAAAAAAGACAAATAAAAAGAGAAACAGGAAAAAGAAACAAGAGAAAGAAAATGGAGAAAAAGAAAGAGAAGAAACAAGAAAAAAGGAAAAAAAATAAAAAGAGATAAAAGAGCAGGAAAAGGAAAGAGAAAAAGAAGAGGAAGAAAAAGAAAAAAGAAACAAGAAGAGGGGAAAAAGAAAACGAAAGGGAAAAAAAACCACAACAAAGGTGAACTATTACGAATAGAACGTAGAGTTTAAGAAGTTAAACCACAGAGAGCGCCGCCGCGGCTGCGCAGAGCGGCCGGAAGGGGCGGGCCCGGGGCGTTGCCCCGCTCTGGAAGGCGGAAGCAGCGCGGCCATGGTGGTGCTGAGCGCGGCGCGGTGGGTCCGCAGCCGCTTGACCGATCGGTTCTGGCGGGTGCAGGAGGTGCTCAAGTATGCGCGGGTGAGTGTGGAGGCTTTGCTGCGGCTTCGTTTAAATCACAGCATCCATTCGTCTGGAAAAGACCTTTAAGGTCACGGAGTCGCCCCGGCCCGGTGCTGACCCGCTGCAGTCACGGGCTCTCCCGCTCTCGCAGCCCTTGAGCCGCCCCTGTACCCGCTATAAGTGACTATTTACCGCTTATAAGCGACTATTTCTCTGACTAGGCAGCTCTGGCTGCTTCTCCCTGCTTTATATTAGCCGGGTGGCAGTGGCAGCCCCAGGAAACTCCTTTAATTAAACTCTGGGTTCGTGCAACCACAATATTTTTGACATATCAGAGGCTCCTGTCCCGTCCCTGCATTCGTGCTGAAAAAAAGGACAGGGCGGCACGGGAATGGGAATAAAAATGTGAGTTTAGGGGTTGGCTGGGAGCACTGAAGGTGATTTTGCTGGTTCCCTTTCCCCTGGAACCGCAGCCTGAACCCAGGTCTGAAATTCTTCAGCCCATTTCAACTTTCCAGGTTTCCCGAGGAAATAACGTAGTCCTGGTTTTGTTTTCATTAAATGCCAGCTGAAGGCTCAGCTCATTTTGTGAAGCGGTTTGTGATCCTTGTTATAAGAGCTGTGAAAGACAAATGAGCAAATATTAATGGGCTCTTGGTCCAAGTAGCAAGTGATAGGACAAGGGGAAATGGCCTCAAGTTGCACCAGGGGAGGTTTAGATTGGATATTAGGGAAAAAATCTTCATGGAAAGGGTTGTTGGGCATTGGAACAGGCTGCCCAGGGCAGTGATGGAGTCACCATCCCTGGAGTGGTTTAAAAGGCGTTTAGACGAGGTTCTTGGGGACATGGGGTAGTGCCAGAGTCAGGTTGTGGTTGGACTCAATGATCTCTTCCAACCGCAATGATTCTGTGATCCTATCATTAATATTACCGAAGGGTTGAACAGCCTTAAAGGTGACTGACCAAGAACGTCCTGGCTTTATTTCAGCACTTTCGCGGCAGGAAGAACCGCTGCTACAAGCTGGCGGTGTGCAGCGTGCGCAGAGCGTTCGTCAAGTCCACCAAGGCCAGGAGGGAGAAGAAGAGGTTCCTCAGAGCGGTAAAGAGCAAAGCGTTAGATGCAAACATTAAAATGGGGGAAGATAGAACTGAAATAGCCGTTATCCTCACTGGGGGGGGGTTCTCGCAAAGTGTTTTACCAGTGGGTGAAATAAAACATATATTTACAGTAAGCAGAGTCCCTTTGTGGTCCGAAAAATCACACATTCTGAAGTTTATACATATATACGTTGCACTGACAAGACCGTAGGTCTGAAAACATTATCTTTATTAAGCACGAGCAGGTCAGCATGACAAAAGGTTTATTTTTAAAGTGTTTTATCATCTAAGATGTTAATTTTTACGCTTTTAGCTCTGGATCACCAGGATTGAAGCAGCGTCTCTTGAGCATGGTTTGAAGTACCCGGCATTCATAAGCAACCTGGCCAAGGTAAGGGTGGTGCTGGAAGAATAATTCCTTTGAAAGAGCAAATTGGAGAACATGTCTGACGGAGGGATGTCTTCTGAAGGGCCAGGGAAATGGATTTCTTAAAACTCTGCAATCTTTCAAGTAGATGTAATCTGACAAAACATATCAGAAGGTTTGTTGGTACCAGAACTGTAAAACTGAAACTTGTTTCTCGTGGCTGTGATAATAAAAAGGTGGCATTTCTGCTGCTTCAGAATTCCTCAAATTCCAGTGCTTAACCTCCGTTTTTTCCGGCCTGCAGGCGCAGGTGGAGCTGAACAGGAAGGTCATCGCTGACCTGGCCATTTACGAGCCAAAGACTTTCAAGTCTCTGGCCGCCCTGGCCCAGCGGAGGAGACAAGAAGGATTCCTGGCGGCCCTGGGCGACGGGAAGGAGCCTGAGGGGATATTTTCACGTATTGTTCACCACTATTGACGTTAAAGAGACTGCATGTAATCAGGGAGTTGCGTTGCAATGTGAATTCACTCAGAGAACGCTGCTCGAGTGTAATGGACCTGCTGAGGAAGGTTCTGGAAGGACGGGGCAGCTCCGGGCGCGAACCTGGCGATGTTTTTCCTGGGATTGCGGTAACTGAGACGCGTCGAGTGAGAAACCGCAGCTCAATGTGGGAGTCCTGTGGGATGCCCGTGTTACTGACACAGTGTGTTCACTTTACCAATAAATGGTTTGTGGTAACTGCTCACAGAATCCCAGAATGTCAGGGGTTGAAGGGCCCTGGAAAGCTCATCCAGTGCAATCCCCCCATGGAGCAGGAACACCCAGATGAGGTTACACAGGAAGGTGTCCAGGCGGGTTGGAATGTCTGCACAGAAGGAGACTCCACAGCCCCCCTGGGCAGCCTGGGCCAGGCTCTGCCACCCTCACCATGAATAAGTTTCTTCTGATATTTAAGTGGAACCTCCTGTGTTCCAGTTTGAACCCATTACCCCTTGTCCTGTCACTGGTTGTCACCGAGAAGAGCCTGGCTCCATCCTCCTGACACTCACCCTTTAGATATCTGTAAACATGAATGAGTCCCCCCTCAGTCTCCTCTTGTCCAGCTCCAGAGCCCCAGCTCCCTCAGCCTTTCCTCACACGGGAGATGCTCCACTCCCTTCAGCATCTTGGTGGCTGCGCTGGACTCTCTGCAGCAGTTCCCTGTCCTGCTGGAACTGAGGGGCCACAACTGGACACAATATTCCAGGTGTGGTCTCCCCAGGGCAGAGCAGAGGGGCAGAACCTCTCTGACCTAACTGCTGCCGGAAAAGCGATCCGAGTGGTGACTTGTGGCGCTGACCGGGCAGAAGCCCCGCGGTGGGACGGGCCGGGCCGGGCCGGGCCGGGAGCGCTGCGGGGTCGCGGCTGCGATCGCGGCGGCTCCTCCCGCCCGGGCCTCGCTGCGCTGCTGGGGACGCCGGAAGTCCCGCCCCCGCCCCTTCCGCCTTGTTCAAATTCCCAACCGCTGGCGTCACGCCGCGCTCCGTTCGGCCCCGGAGGCGAGCGTCTGACTTCACCGCGGCACGGCCAATCGTCGATCGCCGCTTCGTCGCGTCTCACCAATAGGCGACGAGAAGGGGAGGGCGGAGGCACCGCCCAGCGGCGACGCAGCGTGCAGCCGGGCGAGGCGGCGGCGGCACAAGATGGCGGCGGGGCCGGGTAGCGCGGCGGCCGCGGCGGCGCTGACGGGGAGCGGCCCGGCGGGGCCTCAGGCCGGCGGAGCCACGGCGGCGGGATCCGGGGCGGCGGGGAGCGGGGCGCCGGTGCCGGGCCCTGGGGCGGTGCTGATCGGCGACCGGCTGTACTCGGGGGTGCTGATCACGCTGGAGAACTGCCTCCTCCCCGAGCACACGCTGCGCTTCACCCCGTCCATGAGCAGCGGCCTCGACCCGGACACCGAGACCGAGCTGCGCGTCACCGGCTGCGAGCTCATCCAGGCGGCCGGGATCCTGCTGCGGCTCCCGCAGGTGAGGCCTCGGGCCCGGCGGCCGCGCTCCCGGCCCGGGCGGAGCTTCGTGCGCTGGGCCCGGGGCGCTCGCAGAGCGGGATCCGGGGTGAAACGGCTCCTTGGGGCCGCTGGGCCTCCCCCTGGACCTGCGGCCTTTCCCGGCGGAGCAGGAAGCGGCTGATGTAACCGGGCGGGGCCCCGGGCGCTCCAGTGCGCCGTCATTGTAAGCTCCGTTGCGTTAAGAAGGATTTCTGGAGCTCCTTTGGTTCGCCCTGACCTCGGAAAGGATTTTTTTACCTTGGCGAGCTCCAGTCTCAGGCGGCCTCGTCACTCTCTTGAGCGTAAAACTTTCCAGGCGCCTTCTTGTCTTGTTTGATTTGTGTTATGAGTATATGCACATCATAGCATGATTAAATTCCCCACCTCCTTCCACGCTGAAAAACGAAAGTTTTTCTAATGTATTCTTATAATTTGTGCTTTTATGACGTTCTAGTGTTTGCCTGCGTTTTTTTTTTATTTTTTAATTTAATTTGTGGTGTGTTTGCACACTCCATAAAAAGTCTACAATTTAACATATGTATATAACTCACAGTGTGATGTTGATCACATTTTGGGTAACTTATTTGGTTGCTGAGGTGGGTGTGCTAGTTTAGATACCACCGAGCTAACTCCTGTAATTAATACAGCTTAGCTCCTCTTCTGGGTCTTAAATCCATTGAAATCATTCCAGGTAATTTCTTTTTGGAGCTGTTAGTTGTTTTGTTAACGTCTCTTGTGGTTATTTCCTTTATAGGTGGCGATGGCTACGGGACAGGTGCTATTTCAGCGTTTTTTCTATACCAAGTCTTTTGTGAAGCATTCCATGGAGGTAAGAAAATACTAAAATGTGTGTACATGTCTACAGATCTTATTTAATCTTTGATCTGTTTTGGCAAGTTGTCAACTTGTGTGTGATCAGAGTGTTGGTAACTAGCCTGTAAGTTTTACTTATTGATCACCATGGTTTTACAAAGCTGCATAGTACTGATTTGGTCGCAGTTTTAGTATTTACTTGTTTTACCACCGTTTTCTCTGGCTGTCCCTCCTTAAGCTGTTGGAGGCGATCAGCTCCTCGTGGGAGCAGAACATCAGTGTCTTGTGGTCCTTGTATTTCAGCACGTGTCGATGGCCTGTGTTCACCTGGCATCCAAGATTGAAGAAGCACCGAGGCGCATAAGGGACGTCATTAACGTGTTCCATCGCCTCAGACATATACGGGAAAAAAAGTAAGCGTGGACTTTGGAAAAATCTGAAATATTTGTGTTGTATTTTAATAGTTAAACTTCGTGGGCTGATGATGGTATCGTTCCCTGCTTTGTGAATCAGGGAACATCTTGAAGGGATGTCATGAAGGAGAAAAGCGAGTTGGCCCATTTTATTAAGCAAATCTTTTTGGTCTTATAAATAGTGATGTCTCTTATTTTTACACAAACACAATTTAAGCTGCATACGAGGACTGTTTGAGGTTAAGGTTTTCTTCTTCAGAATTTGAAATTGTCTTGCAGGAAACCTGTGCCTCTCATACTGGATCAAGAATATGTGAACTTGAAGAATCAAATTATTAAGGCAGAAAGAAGAGTGTTAAAGGAGTTGGGATTCTGTGTCCATGTAAAGCACCCTCATAAGGTTTGTACTAGATAAGTTAACTTCTCAATATTTAAGTGTCGCGTGTCAGACTAGGAGGAGACTTGGAGGATGTAACTACTGCAGATGTTGAAGTTGGTGCTTTACTACCACGAGCATATTATGCCTTAAGTAGCTGAGTGCGGTAAATGAACCTCCTACTTCTGTGCCAGCAGAACTTGAGATCTTGCTCCTTCTTCCCCTAAAAACTGCTGTCTTAAGGTCTTTTGAAGCCTATTTGGCTTTCAGAATTCACTCATGTTGTCAGTACCCCGGAGGACGATGCTACTTGTTTGGTAATTACTATGAATTTTTGCTATTAGGAGCAGTCCTTTTATCTGCACCCTTGTTTCAAACCTAAGGAAAAAAAACCAGGACAGAATAAACCAGTGATGCACGTTAGATCTTCTCTCCGCAAATCCTGTTACGCTTCTGTTACTGCTTATTGCAGCCAGCAGTGTTTTCTCCCAAGTTACAGCTAAAAAGGATTCATGAATTGTGTAGGAGAACATACGTAGTTTGCAAACGGGTGAAGACAAGACGTGTAGGGGAGTAGCGTGATGGCCGAGCTCGGAAGGTCAGGTCTGGTTGAGTGTCACCTTGTGCAAACTTTTGCATTGGAGAGCGGGAGCCGTGTGGATGAACACGGGGGACGTGCCAAACGCTCGTGTGGAGCGTTTTAAACTTGAAAGAGAATAACGGATGCCTCATGGATGTCCCTCTGAAATAAATAGGTGGCTCTCAAGATTCTTGGTAATAACTCGATAACCCATATCTTCCAGATAATCGTTATGTACCTTCAGGTATTAGAATGTGAACGTAACCAGCACCTGGTCCAGACGTCATGGTAAGTTGATTTTCTTTGTTCTAAGAGACCAGCAGGGGCAGTAGCAGAAATATGTCACTTGGGGCACTCTGGGCAGCACGCTCAGGAGTGATTGTGGGCCGTACCGCACAGCTCCGGTGTTTCTTGGTGTGCCCCAAACTGCCACCCAAATGTTGATGGGCCTCTTAAGTCAGAGGCGCAGTTTTAATGGTAAGGTAGCTTTCCAGCCTGACTTCTCACTTCCCTCCTCTCTGCTTTTGCTTTTCAGCTGAAGGGAAAACGTTGGGTGGGTTATAGTGTTTTCTTTGTTGTTGTTTTCGTTCTCCAGAGCAAACGATGTGTGTTAAAGTCTGTTAGCAGTGCTGGGAAGTGGCTTTTCCCAGGGCTTGAGCTCGATTATAGGTGTATTAAAAATTCATCACAGATAATGATCTGTATGGATCAAATCTATGTGGATAATGCAAGATGTCAGCTTGTAAGACTGGATAAACTCAATGTTTCCATGTTTGCCAAGAAATGTCCTCTGCCTTGTCACTCATTAGAGTAGAAATTTGCTTGGGGTTGGGAAGCTTACGTAAAATTCCAGGTCTTAAACTTAACAAATAAATAATGCTTTCTAACAATAGTGTGGTTGAAATACCTGTAGTGAATCCAAAGATCATATTTCTGCTGACTGAACTGTCTGGTACTGTGAGCCGTGTGTAAGAGAACCAGTTTTGACTTTTCTTTTCTGTACTCTTTTAATCAAAGGGGAGCCTCTGAGGGTAAGTGACTAAGACTTCTGCTCTGCTGCCCGAGCCTGTGGTGCAGGGATAGCGTCCGTCTTCAGTCAAACCACAGCAGGCTCTCCAAAGAGAACGCTGACTCTAGACAGGTGGTATATACGTGATAGTAGCGTAACTGGCCAAATGCTGCTTGTGCTTATACTATTTTGACTTTTATTTTCATTGTGCGTTTTGACTGTTGTATATTTTATAACCTGCTTGTTGAAATTCTGAAAGTGTTTTTTTTTTTTTTTAAATGTTATATTTCTATAACTGTTACTATGATGTATTTGTAAATGATAAAGCAAGTTAAGGTGGGGTTTAAGTCTTAAAGGGATGAATTAACGCAATGAAGACTAAAATCTGATTTCCATATGTAAACCACTTAGAAAACATTTGAGTAAATGTGTGATGCTTGGAGTCAAAGGTGATACTTGGGGCTCAGAGAAACTTCCCACTCCCAGATTTCCCAGTATCGGTGCATGAAGTACAGGAGCGTGGGTTACAAACTTCTCCTTACCAGTTTTCCACTTATTATTAAAGGGTGAGGGAGGAAATTACCCCACTTGTCAAATGGTTCAGATGTTAAATCGGTTGTGTACTGATGCGTGTTGCTTCCAGTCCCTCAACACTGGTGGATATCCAGTACAATCGTTTTTTGAAATGTGCGTTTTCACATTACCCTTTTCTTAAAATATTGTGACAAGGATTCATTTCTTCATGTGTCTGATTCTGAGCCCACAGGGAAAAATATACGGATGCCAAACTTGGAAGCAGGCACGTTTTTCAATTGGGCAAATTAGAAAAAGGCTGTTTGGCTTCCAGCTGTTTGAAATACCACTTTTCTTTACCGCTTCTTCTGCCAAAAGGTTTGTGCTGTTTGTAGTGGGATAAGAAGAGGAGGTTTTGAAGTTCCTTTCCCCCAGAAAGATGAGCTGATGTTTAGCGTTGCTTTTCTGGGGTGTAAACAGGAACTTAAGAGAAGCGGGACAGGCGGGAGTTTGATACGCTTGGGATCCAAGTTCCTTTAGTCTGTCCTGTGGAAAATGGTTCCAGGCGTGTGGGCTGTGGTCTCTGGTTTGGACGTCTTGGGGTTAGTGAATCCTTGTGTACTGGGTACCCACCTGGTTAGGACTTTCTTTTGAGACTTTAAATCATGGCTGGTTTCAGCTTTTCCCCATCTGATACTTTGCTTGACATGTTTGCTCAAACATCTAGATCTTTTTAAGCACATCAGCTGACAGATTCAGAGGAAGTTACTTTGTGTATTTAAGATTTAGAAGAATAATGCTTAAGTGTACTGACTGGAATATATGCAATATTTTTACAGTTTTCTCATTCTGTGAATATTCATTTTAAGCAACCTTACTGAAATGGGACAATTTGGAAACCGTGTTTCATGTGCCAAAGAGGAGATCTGCCTGAGCACTGAGTATTCTCCTGAACTGATGTCCCCAAACACCCTCATTTCTTCTGTGGCTGCTTTTTGCATCAAAAAGAATTCCATTCTGGATGGAAAATACGCTTCTGAAGGAAAAGGGACCCCGTAAATCTCCAGTGGAAGTCGGCGCCTGCTGCAGAGAACTGTGATTTCCTGGGAGAACTAGAGGAGCTGCAGCTTGCGGCAAACGTCGGGGTTCAGCCCTGTTGCAGAGAAACATGTGAACCTAAAACTCTCTGAGTACTTCAGATCACATCGTATGTTGTCTTGATGGAAGTGTCTGTTGCGTGAGAGCAAGCCAGTAGAGACCCAGAAGGAAAAGTGAAGTTAAAATTGGTTCTCTCCTCACAAGTGAATTTTCAGCAGCCAGTCAGTCAATCAAACTTAATTTCTGTCACACGTCCCTCCCCTTGAGGGATTTACTTTTTTCTAGTGAAGTCATTCAACTTTTCTTTAGATTTTACAGGAGTATAGTTTTGATGTCTAGTAACTGAACGCAGAAAGAACTAGTCTTTGTAGAAGTAAAACCAAAACAAAACCCCACCAAACAACTTTGCAGTGCCGTGCAATGTTTCTGGTATCCTGTCTTTCAGGAACTACATGAACGACAGCCTGAGGACAGACGTCTTTGTGAGGTTCCAGCCAGAAAGCATTGCCTGTGCGTGTATTTACCTCGCAGCGAGGACACTGGAGGTGAGCGGACAGTTCCACTAATTCCACATGCGTTAGGTCTTCTGCTAGAAGCAGAAAACAAAACGTCTCTTCCCCTCCCTTTCAGATTCCACTTCCTAATCGTCCACACTGGTTTTTACTCTTTGGAACAACAGAGGAAGAGATTCAAGAAATCTGCTTAAAAATTTTGCAACTCTACACTCGGAAAAAGGTTTGTTTCTTTTTCATTTCTTGGTAAAGGAGCCTTTACTAAAGGCTGCTGCTCAGAACATGAGTTGGAAAACCTCCTGTTGTAGACGAGCTGCAAGTGTGGTGCCTTAAGTGAAACACGACAGTAGTTGCAGTGTCTGGATCTCTTTAGGATTTTTGGTGAGTTACCAGCAAGTCTAGTTTACTGAGTTTTCGTCACAAGTGTTGCTCCTGTGTTCACAGGTTGATTTATCTGATCTGGAAAGTAAAGTGGAAAAGAAAAAACTGGCTATCGAAGAGGCAAAAGCACAAGCTAAGGGTCTGGTACCCGAGGGAGCGCCAAGTTTGGATAACACATCAGGATTTTCCCCTGTCCCAAAAAATGGTGAGGAGTGGTTCACTTGTTTTTAATAAGTCTTTCTCATCTTAAGTGCACATTGACCCTTTTGGAATGCGTATACAGTGAGGGTGGTTGGTTTGTTTTAAGCTCGCTTCTAGCAACTACTCAAATAGCAGAGTTTGGATAGCACTCTAACTTTGTAATTTCTTGGAATAGATAAACCCTAAAATTAAAGTAGTCTAAAATTAAGGTTAGCTTAAACTTCTGTAGTACAGGGACTTTCTTTTAGGTGTTTTGGCAATAAACAAACCCTTGCGATTGGCGTGTTACGCTAAAGCAATGTTAAAGCACGGGGACGATGAGGAGCTCTAGCAGGAGAAGTTTTGGGTGTTGGGTGGGGAATATTTTCCTGTGTATTTGGCCAGAAGTTTCCAGTCTGGTGTGTGTCTTGCCTAGAGAACATTCCCCATCTTCCTCTTCAGTTTGCCTTTAAAAAGATACTGAATAATGGGCAAGAAAAGGAAGTTGTTCTTCCTTGAAATGGCTTTGAACACTGTGTTACTATTGCAGTCAACTCCGTGGTGTTGCTTCAATATTTTGATGAAAATGTTGCGGATTAACTTCTGCTTCCTGTGGATTTCTTGAGATCTGCTTGTTGTGGGTGGTTCTGTGTGTGTGCACATATACACGAGCTCCACGTGTACAGAACAGATTGTCACAGAGGTGGTGGAGCGGGGCGAGAGGAAGCTTCACTCTTCCAGTCACTACCCGTTCTTTCAAAACAAGGTAACAAACACTTGTTTTTATAGAGTCTCCAAAAGAGGTTAAAGGAAATAAACCTTCGCCGCTACCTGTTCAGGCGATGAAGAATGCCAAAAGGAAAACAGAAGGAGCAAAAAGAATGAGTTCAAATAGCCCAGTAAACGGGTAAGGCTTTCAGAAGGAAGAAACTTACTGTTTCCCATGACTGCTTTATGGAAAAATAACTTAGTGTTTATTGTGTCTTGCAGAGTTCAGAAAGGAAGAGAAAGCAGAAGTCGAAGTGGAAGCAGAGATCAGAGTTACTCAAGATCCCCATCCAGATCCGCGTCCCCCAAGCACAGGTATGCGCTGGCGCGAAAGCGCGTGCTCTGAAAAGCTCTGGTGGTTTATTTGAGTTGTGTTGGCTCGGCTCACAGCCCCGGGAGTCGCGGGCGCTGACCTTGTACCTGTGCCAAACGGACTGAAAAGAGAGGGGAAGAACATTGGGACATTTTTTGCACGTCAGCCTGTTTATTGGTGATACACAACCCACCAAGCGACAGCGTTTGGGGTTTGGTTTTCCTCTTGAATTTCTTACATTTAGAGCTGGGTGCTTGCAGTGATAACTTTGTGAACTGTACTGGAGGAGTTAAAGCATTTTCGGCAGTAGATGGACTCTGAACTCCAGCCTTCATCGCATCGGCAGTTGCTCCTGCAAAACCTTCATTTAGAAGCAGGAGAAGTAGTTTCACCTGTATTGTTGGCAGTTACTCTTAGCTATTCACAGGTGTTTTCTAAGTAGGGGAGGAAAAAAATGGAAAACCAAGACATGACTACTCCAAACAGTTTCTACAAATCTGTATTTCTACAGTAATCAGATGTGAGCGAAGTCTGGGACACAGGATTCGTTTTCATGGGAGGCCAGACAACAGAATAAAATATCAAGTGCCTGGTCTCAAACTGTGCTCGCGCACCTTGGCTCTATAAGTGAGAAGCATTTGTCCATGTGGTACTTAGTGTGTCTGTGTTATGACTACATTTAGGGGCTAATAGTAACGGAGAGTAATCCTATTGAATATTAAGAGTATCATAGGCTTTCTCTTATTTTTCCATAGGAAGAGTGAAAGTTACTCCACGTCGAGCGGCTCCAAATCCCACAGCCGTTCCAGGAGCCGCAGCGACTCTCCTCCAAGACAGTTCAACCACGGTTCCAGCTACAAAGCTTCCAAGGTGAGAAGTTACAAGAAATCGAAAGACTACAAATACTCGACACACAAGCCGCGGAAATCCCGCAGCAGGAGCTCCTCGCGCTCCAGGAGCCGCTCCCGGGAGCGCTCCGACCACTCGGGGAAGTACAAGAAGAAGAGTCACTACTACAGAAACCACCGGCACGAGCGTTCGCGGTCGTACGAGCGAGCGGGTCATCGCTACGACCGAGAGCACCCTGGCCACAGCAGGCACAGGCGATGAGCAAAACTAAGAGTTGTTTCCTTTGGAACTGCAGCAGCGGAGCTCTTCCCCGCTCGGCCTTTGCAGTGTGTAGGGTTAACCTGTTGTAAACCATGAGTAGCGTCCATTCTGCTGCAATTCTGTACTTTATTGTGAATCCAAAGGAAAGATACTAATGTGATGATGTGAAAGAATTAATGTGTCACCTCATACCGCCGCAGAACCCGTCTGCGGACGCTCCTGTGCCTGCTGCGGTGGTGTGGGGACCGTAGCGCGGTGCAGTTGGGGCTGTGAGCAGGAGCTCCGCTGCTCAGCGCTTTGGGTTCTGGGCTTGCACGGTCCTTCCCTGCGGAACCCGGAGCCTCGAGGCGGTCGATACAACCCATGGGAGTAGCTTGGTGCTAACAAAGCTCTTTTCATACTGACTCAATTATGTTGTACAAATGTAAGGTGACCTTTTTTAGAGCTGTTGCCTATATTAGGTTATTTGTGTATATACATTTTGCAGTGTTACAGTACAGTATGGAATATGGCCTTACTAGCCTTTACACTTTATCCACAATGTAAATAAGCATTTGTTAATTACAGCTGGGAGGTATATACAGAAAATTCAAAACTTGAATTCTATCAAAAGACTTGTGTAGAAAATTCTGATAAATGTGAAAGTATTTAGCTCTGTGTATTGAGAGTAGTATATTTTTATCTGTGCAATGCTGTGTGCAGGCCACCAGCTCGTAAGACATTTCCTATATATGCATTTTAAGTGGTTTGGAATTCTTTACTCAGGATCTTTGACACTCTGAAGAGTTGGTAGTTTGTCGATCTGCATGCTTGTTGAAGAACAGAGCATTAAACAACAACAGCAAACCCCCCACAGCCCAGTAGTATCAGTTCTAGTGGTATATCTGAGCTGTTACTCTCATGCTCCCTGATTTCATTAAAGTATTTGATTTTCTATTAAATTTACTTGATAGCAGTTTATTATGAGCAATACCACTGTGCCTACTCATGAGGAAGGAAACGTGGTGCTGAATGAAGATGCTTTCAAATTGTAGCAGGTTTAAGACTCGCCTCCTCCAGAGAGACTTTAAGAGGAGTTACCGCGATTAAGTCTCAGTTCTGGCTACGGCCGTGACTTTCCTGGGGGCAGAGGAAAGGTAAGACCCAGATTATGCAGGTTTTGCTACACAATCATCACTTGGCATTAAAGAAATCAGCATCTGTGTTCTACAAGCTACTGTGCTTGTGTACAGAGCGGAATAAACAGTCATCTGCTTTCTAGTACATTTCTTGAAATCTGGAGAGGAAAAAAACAAGGGAGAAAGTGTGTATGTTTTTACATTAAAGTGGTTTGGTTCCAAAACAAAAGACATTATATCACGGGATGAAAACACATCCTGTTCTAGAAGGGAACAATCTGTCTTCACCAGCAGAAAGCCCAACGCTGCGCAGAACGGCACAGGGAGGGGGTTCGGGGATGAGAAGCAGCGCACGATGCTGTTGGAATTCGGGGCGATTCCTCGGAGGGGAGCGGACGTGCCTGGTTGAACAGCGGTGCCTGTTCTCACCTGTTCTCTTTGGCTTCCTAGTCTCAGCTCAACCTGAATCCTGATTCAAAAGCATTTGGTTGGAGTGTGTTTTTAACCTTATTTCGCTCGTTTTGCACACAGACTATCGCTCTAATAGTGATTCATGGTTCCACAAACACTATAAATATTTTGATATGTTCTTAGGTGGAAAAAGTGCCAGAGATTTGACAAAAGAGAAAATGAGCCTGTGCAAGGACAGACCAAAGGCAAAGAGGAGCCGAAGGAACGGAGCCGCTGAACTACACGAACTGCAAGCAGCAATTCTAGATTTAAGAGTGTTGCTTCACATAAAGCAAAAAGACTATTTTGTGCATTGTCCTGCCAGGTAACTCCTCTCAAAGGTTGCCAGGCAACCCTTGTTCTTATTATCTCTAAACGTGGGTGAGGAATTACTAGGCAAAGCAATTCAGCTTCAGGTTGAGCTAAACAGCGTAAAAATTTGCCTTATTAGCCTGTGGTTAATTACGTGCTGAAATCTGGACCTGACTTCAAGAGTTAGGCAGGAGGAGGCCTGGAGGAACTGGCTTCTCCTTCATAGAATTTGGTTAAAAAGCCACAAATGGAGCAGAAAGAGCTGGAAAGGAGAGGAGGTGTTTTGGAAAACCTGGGAGCTTTGAGAAGAAGTTTGGCTCAGTGGGAGATGGGACTCGGTGCTCACTGATGGTGGAGAGGAGCTCGGTGTCCTGTCTCTCTTTGCTTTTCCCGCACAGATAACAACAAAAACACGGCTGGAGGAGCAGGGTCGCTGCTCAGCTTTGCTCAGCTTTGCTCAGCTTTGCTCTCGTCCAACGCTGCTTGTGTGTAAAGGGCTGATTGATGGGCAGGGACTGCAGGCACCTGGTCATCTCCATCCCACCCTGGAGAGCGATGTGTAGATGTCAAACCTCGGAGCTTTCCAGCAGTAACGGGTGTTTTCAGATCTGCAGACCCTGCATGTTATTCGGAGTTCAGAAACACAGAAACCAACAAAAGGGAAATGGGGCAAACTCAGCAGATGTGTTGGGCTTTTCCACAGAATTTGAATAAATTACCAAATCTTTGTGCTTTAGTTTCTGGAATGAAAGGGGAGAGGCTCTTCTTGACCTGGATCGGGGTGAAGTGAATGTTTTAAAAGTTTTCTGATCTTTTAATAAAGAAAATTAAGAGTAATAGAGTAGTGACAGATAAGATTTTTTGAAAAAGGGCATTTGGGAAGCTGTACAGGGATGAGAATGAATTTATCTCCCCCCGCGGGATGCAAATCGTTTCGTGAGCCCCCTCTTTCCTTCTGTGGGGTGGGGGATCAGGGGGCAAAGCTCAGCCCGACCCTCCCGGCTCTCGGGGCGCTCCCGGGAGCCCAAACCGCCCCGAGCCGCCCCCTCGAGGGCCGTTTCCCGCTGCAGCCGCCGGGGATCGGGAGCCGAGCCCGGGGGCTTCGGGGCTGCGGGCGGCCGGGAGGCGCTTTGGCTGCGGCCAGAGGTAGCGGGAGAGGCGCTGAGCCCAGCCCAGCTGAGCCGAGCCCAGCTGAGCCGAGCCGGGCGGGGCGGCGGGGGCGGGATCGGGGCGGCGCTACCGGCTCCGCGCCGCGCAGGTTCAAGAGCCGCGTGGGGCCGCGCCGGGAGCGGAGTGAGTTACGCTGTACCGAGCTTAACTAAGCCGAGCCCAGCATGGCCCAGCCGCGCTGCCGCTCGGTGCTCATCACCGGCTGCAGCCGGGGCATCGGGCTGGGGCTGGTGCGGGGACTTGCGGCCGCCAGCGCCTCCCCGGACTTTGTCTTTGCGACCTGTCGGTACCCCGAGAAGGCGCAGGTAACGGGCCGGGGGCGGCGGGGCTCCCCGGGCGGGGGTGCTGGCAGCCTGCGGGGAAACCGCGCATCCTCCAGAAAAGCCGCGCATCCTCTGCTCCGTGTGTGCCGGGGCGCCCCGGTACCGGCGGTGCCGGAGCTCTCGGGAGAGCAGCTTGGCTGGAGCTGCAGCCCGGAGAGCAGATCCTGGCCTGGGGGGGTGATGGGGAGGGGAAGGAAAAGGCACTTGTGGAAGCGCAGGACTGGTCGGGCATCTCCATGCCCAAGAGCAGCGAGTGTCCAGGGTGGGATGGGAGCCGGAGCTGAGCCCACCGGGGGCGGGTGGATCGGACAGAGCCAGTGCTGGGAAAGTCTCTGGGGCTGGAGGTGAAATAAGCTCGGGATTTTGCGATTCAGGCGCTTCTGTGCGCTCTCGGGAGGAGCGGAGGCAGCTGTAGCATCTCAAGCCCCCGCCAGCCGCTTCTTCCAGCCCCCAAGTTTCTTGCTATATTTGCAGCTGGAGTTGTGCATGTCCCGGCCTTCTGCGGTTTCACATGGACCTTTGAACCTTTGGGGGACAAACTGACAATGAAGGCTCTCAGTCTGCTCCCTCTGTGGCCACCAGCGTCCCCTGGTGCATCTCTGGTCTGATCCCGGCTCTCCTGGGTCGGGCAGACGCTGCCAGGGCCGCACGGCCGAACATGCAGGTATCGCCCTTTTCCTTTCCTAGCAAAGCTCTGGAGCTGCAAGAATCCAAGCTCCCAGCTCTGTGACGGTCTCAACCCCCTGCGTATTGCTGTGGGCGTTCTGTAGGAAATTATACCTAAAGCCCCATTTCTGCATCTCCCCTACTTGAAGCACAACACGGGGCTGCCTTGCAAAAGGCAAATTCCCTGGTGTGTGCAGAGGGAAACGTCTCCTACGTCTGATCCCTCTTGGTGCCTTTTACTCTTTTCAGTGATCACACCATGCTACTGATAAACAAACCGTAGCAACTTTGTTTACTACTTAGTCATGCCAAAAAGACTCTAAAAGCTGGTGCCGAAGCTCCTGGACGAGGGTGATGGTTCAGAGTTGGTCAGAAAACACCTGCGGTCTGAGCACTCGCTTCTCCGGCAGAGACTTATAAAACTGAAGGAAAAGGTCTTCATTTTGTTTCTTGTTGTCAAAACAATCTCTCCGGCACAAAAGCGCATTTAGGACGTTTCTAAATGGAATGGCTGAGTCCAGCAGGACTGAGCTGCAGTGCACAGAGCACCTTTCAGCCCCCCCAGCCCCACCTGAACAGGTATCCACTACCTTTCTGTTCGCTTTTAACTCCCCTTACGCGACCTGGCGTCTGTCCCAGGTGTATTTCCTATTAGCGATTGCACAACGGTGCGGTGCAGGAAACAGCAGAGACATCTGACCTGGTGTGCGATAGAAATCTCCCCGCTGCCTTGTTTGTTCTAAAGCTGCTTTAGCCGGTGCTGAGGGAGCTTTTTCACCAATTAGCCCTTATGTTCATCAGTGATTTCTCATTATAATAGCCTTGGATCAGTTACATGGAGAAGAAGAAAGGTTCCTTCAATAGGAAGAGCATCCTAGGAAACATTATACGGATGTATCTTAACACAATTTGAGAGGCTTTTGCATGCCAGTGCTTAAAAATCCTGAGCAAAAGAGCTGGGAAACCTGCACAAGAAGATGAAATAGCCTTCAAAGAGTGGTGTCTCCTTTTGGGGGGGGGGATGACAAAGTTTGTCCTTGGTGGATGCGGGTGGGTTTTTGTTCTTTGTAAGGACCTCCAGGCCACGTGCTGCGCGCTGGCAGGACATCAATAGAAACCCCTGCAGCCAGCTGAAAGCAGATTTCAAACAGATGCGTTTGGAAGCTCCACAAGGAAGAGAAATCTTTACGAAAGGCATTGCAGTAGTGTCCCCGGTATAATCTGCCCCGTCTGCAATGCAGGACATCGGCACAAAGCTCCCTGGCATTCTGAGGTGTGTTTGCCGCTGACCGTCCCAAAGTTCGGACCAATTTGGCAACGTTGCTTGAGTGTGGCATGGTAAGGAAAGACAAAGCTTCCATGATTTTATTTCATTTGATATTTTTTCCCCCCTAGAGATAACTTTTTGCCTTGTGGTCGCATCTTTAAAGCCCTGAGTTCCTGCACTCAGAGCCTGGTGCTGCAGCCGGGTCTTGGTGCACGTGGAATGGGCTTTGCCCACCCAGGACCTGCTTGTTGCCCGTGCAGACTGGGCTGTAAAGTCGAGCGACTTGTTCTTCCTCCACACGCCCGAGCTGTCAGCATTTGCTTTTTATCTTGACAGTGATTCGAATGATCTGATTTTGTTTCCTCCCGTTTTGCTTTGCGGTGAGCGACCACCTGAAGAATCCTCCTTAAGACGAGTGCACTGCCCTCCGCTTCCTCTCCTAGACCGGAGGGTGAACCTGGAGAACAGCAACTTTGGACAGTTCTCTTGAATTCTGCTCTCATCTGGTTTGGTAGAGCAGAATGCAGGGAGTCGGGGAAAAGGATGGGGAGAGCTTAAATGAAAAGCCTTTTAAAAATAACCTTCCGTTTTTCAGAGGAAAAGTGGCTAAATATGCTTAACTACTGGCAAATGCAGCGCTCATCTTGGGGACAACAGTCAGCAGCAATTCCCCAGTAGCTGGGCGTTATCCAAAGAGTCTCTGCTGCACAGATGACTTGCATACGGTGGATTTCTCCAAACAGACAAGAGCCCCAAAGGACCTGAATTTAGCCGGAGATGCTGGAGCAGAGTCTGGCTTTGCTTTCCTCCCCGCAGAAAGCAGCAGCTCTCCCGTCCCTCGCTAACCCTGGGATGGTGCCCAACAGCTGCAGGCGTTTGCATGTGAGTCTGCGCTGGCACAAGTTGTAATAATTTGGGTTCTTGTGCCGAGCAGCTCCTAGGTGGCCTCCCCAGAACATTTGCCTAACAAATGGGCTTTTAGATCGCACGATAACGTGCAGCAGGGCCCGTGGGCCATCGAGATAACCACTGCCCCTCCTGGAAAAGTACCGCGTGAGACTCCTCAGCCGCATTCGGGTTCTGATCTGCCTTTGCTTGGGCTGCTCCGGCACTGAGAGTGGAAGCAGCTACAGATCTCTCGCACAATAATCCTGACTCCCCGCCTTTGCGCTCCAGATGGACAAAACCACAGCACGGTTATGATCAGGCAGCCTGGATGGGCTCGAGGACCCGTCTGTAATTCTCCTCCCCACCTGCTTTTCTTTCTTGCTCTTTCTTCCCCATTAAAGGGAAAAAACTCTGACCCAAGGTCTAAGCCTGTGCCTAATGATGGTGCTGTAGAGCCCCTTTGAATTCCTGAGGTGTGGAAGGAAGAAATGGTGTTCTGGGGAAGCTGAAGGGATCCAAAGGGCCACGGTGTAAGTCTGCTCACAGTGCTTCCCGTGCTGAGCTTGGCTCTGCTGTGCTGAGCTCGGCTCTGCTAGGCTGAGCTGCCAGTGGGACCCAGGACAGGAGCATCTCTTGTTCCTCCTGTTCCCCCCCAGCCCATGTTCCCAGGTGAACGGGAAAGCGTTTGGTTCCTCTGCCAGGCTCTGGAAACCTTCCAGGGCTTAATGTGACACTGAATAGATATGGGCAAATCTGATCCATCCCATCCATCCCTGGCTTTGTCCCTTTGGGATGATGTGAAAGGAGAGTCAAGTACCTTTGCCTGACAAAGCTGCTCACAAACTACATTAGTTTGGTTGGATTGCTTCCAACTGGCCCAGTACGGCCAGGTCCTTTCCAAGAGCTGTAACCCAAGCCAATAATGCTTTCATAAAGAAAGTAAAGTAAATCTTGTTAAATGACAAAGACAACACAACGTTACTGGTTGAAATCTAGCAAAAAATATCCTGTGTACTGATGAATCTGCATCTGGAGTCTGGAGTGCCGGAGGATCTTGTTTAAACTGAAGTAGGCTGACTCCTTGTTAATCGTAATTAAAATCAGCAAGCAGGAAACAACAGATGCTAATCGGAGTTTAATTTTTTCTCGGAACCCCTTAGAGTTGATTCTCATGGGTAACTATTCAGGTGCGGAACACTTCAGAGCTGCCGTGCCAAACACCCCGTTAGGGTTGTGCTGTGGGTTTTGTTTGTCGTGTTTGTTTTTAAATGGGCTCTCACAGTACATTGACTCAAAATGACTTAACTAAAGGTGATTCAGTCTGGGATATGTTGGCTGTACCTATTGTCTTTAAATGAAACTGTGTAAACTGACACTAAAATATAAGCTGCGCTCCAAACAACAGCACCAGTGAGCTCACTTATTCTTAGGTCTGTGTTGGCATTATGGGCTGTACCGGCTCTTTTAGGCTGTGCTGGGGTCCTGCCTTCCCAGCGATTTAGCCTGTTTTTCACCTGTGTGTCCCTGGGTGCAGTGTCCCTGCGCTACTGTGTTGGCGTTAAATAAAAAGTGAGCACAAGTCTGCTGCAAAACCAACCCAACAACAAAAAAATGCTTGAAGACAACTTTGGTGTTGGGCTTTTTGTTAGTTGTGGGCTTTGCTTTGGTTTTGGTGGGGTTTTGTCTTGTTTTTAATGGAGGGGAGAGCGAGGCGTTTGAGAATTGGAGAGGTGACCACAGTGATTTATCCCTTCGGTGGGGAGTCAATAACCAGTATATACATGCACTGCAGTGATGTTTTCGGAGTTCTCTGCACATGGGAGGCTTTTGATCTCTTGGATCAAAACTACCTGGGACGGGGGAAGAGGAGAAGCAGCAGATGTGGCTGGTGGCTTGAAACAGCTGTACCCGATTGTGCTGCCATGAATCTGTCTTGGTTCTCCTCTCTGCATGTTCCTTCAAGTCACGGTAGGGAAAAGAATAGGCTTTTCTGCAAGTTTTGGGTATCCTAACTGGATTTTTCAGCTTATGTTGATATCAGGTGGAGTAACATTCTTGAAGACCAAAGTTGAGTTAGCTTTATGCCCAGGAGCTGCTTGTGAGGAACGTAAATCACTGAAGGAGGAGTCACTTGTTAACTAATTAACTAAATGGAAAAACCATTTAACTTTAAACATGATTTGCATTCAGCAATTGTAATTTCATGCTGTTTATGTTCTGGAGAATGCTTAATGCTACAGTGTTCGGAGTTCTTAATTGAACGTATTGCTTACTTCAGCAGCCTCGCAGCTGCTGTCCCTACACACAACATCTCTGGCCTTTCAGCCCCATTTAGTAGCTTGTTTCTGTCAGAGAATAAAGCAATCTGACTATAAATAAATGAACAAACCTCAAGAAGCGAGAGCACTTCTGGAGTTTATTATCAAGGAAAGGATGCTGTCAAACTCGAGTCCAGTGCACAGTCCAAAGCCATGTAATTATTGCAGACCTTGACATGGCAGAACTATTTCATGTCTGACCGTCAATAAACAAGATAGTGTGTTCTGGGCCTTTAATCTGTTCGAAACCCTCCCATTAATCTCCATCCAAAGGAAGGAACGTCTTCTATTTTCGTGCTTCTGACTTGTTCTCCTTCCTTCCCACTCCCCTCAGCAGCCTGAGCTGCGGTTGTAGATTGTCCTCAGTGGGAGAACAAACTTTCTAAACAAGCCTGGAGAGAATCCTGCGGAGTATGAACCGAGATAAAAGATGTAATGCATTATAGCCGGACAGAGGACACGGAGTTCCGAAGTGTCTCCAAGCGGCAAAGAAATACTCTTTCAGAATCAGCCCTCCTGACCCCTGTTCCCAAAGGGCTCCTGAAGAAAAGGGTTTGTTGGAGCTGGAATGTTAGTCCAGGGTCGCTCAGTCTCCTAAAGATGGCTGGGAATCTGTAACCCATCTGTTAGGTCTGGCCACAATTCCCGCTTGGCTCCACGGCACAGAAAGCGAGGTATTCCAGCTGGGACTCCCAACCCAATTTAGACACACTTTGTCCAGCACCACCACCAGTATAGTACACATTTACTCCACTTTATGCTTCTATGGCGAGGAAGTTACAGTTCTGGAGGTGCAGATCTCAAACTGTTTTATGTAATAGCTATGGAGATATATAGATATCTATGTATAACATAAATGATTTCTTCTTCCTAGGAGCTCCAGCAGCTTAGCAAGGAATACAGCAACATCAAGCTCCTCCAACTGGGTGAGTAAATGGCTTACACAGAAGTTATGTTCGACCAAGGTAAGAAAATGATCACTCTCATCTTAAAATAACACTGGGGGAATATAATCTGTGTAAAGACTTTTGTGCGTTGTCATCTCTGTGTGCTGCCTCAGTGTCCCCACTCAGACAATCGCCTTTGCTTTGGTTCAGCACGTGTTGTGTAGGGACAGATGGCATTTGAACCACACCGTTCACTGTGGCTGTTCTTGGCTCCTCCGTGCAGATGTGGTCTGTGAAAACAGCATCAAGAAAGTGGTCAAGGAAGTGGAGGAAATTGTGGGAGACAAAGGTCTGAACTGCCTGATCAACAACGCCGGCATCAACGTGGTGGCCTCCTTGGAAGAAGTCACAGCGGAGACAATGCTCACCATTTATGAAACCAACACGGTTGCCCAGCTGATGGTCACCAAGGTAAGAACTGGGAGGAATGCACTTGACCTATGGGACTATAAGAGACTTTTCCACCAGTGAGCTGGGCATGGAACTCAAGCGCTTGTCACCTTGGAACCGCACAGATACAGGTCCTAGTATCAAAGCTCTTCATAGAGCAGAACCTGAGAGTCTGGCTTGCTTGAACGGGCCAACAGCTAGCTGGCCAAATTAAAAGTAACCTTTGTTTTTACAGGCGTTTCTACCCCTCCTGAGGAAGGCGGCCCAGCTGGGCACAGGAATGGGCTGCCACAGAGCTGCCATCATCAACATGTCCTCTCTTGCTGCCTCCATGCAGCTCGTCCAGGCAAATGAGATGTTCCTCAAGGTCTATCCCTACCGGATAGCCAAGGTTTGTGGGCTTCCCCGGGCTGTGCTCGCTGGGTGGGGGCAGAACAGGGGCTTAGAGACCAATGTGAGCTGAAGATGATGCTCTGAGGTGTGCAGCACCTCCTGGGCCACACTGACACACGAACTGTTCTTGTTCTTCACGTGGGTGGAAACGGGACCTGCGAAAACTGTACATCTGGAGCATCTTAACAAATGCTCCATCGCTTCTTTGATATAGATCCATTTTGGAGGGATTTGGCATCAAGGCAAGACCTGATGCCACCCAGTTTGTGTCCTATTAGCTGTGTTCCTCTCCAGTCTGAGCAAGACAGCAGGCATGGAACACCATCAAAGGTGTGCTGACCTCTACGTGGCAATGCCAGTTAGTGAGAGGTGTTTTTAGTTTCGTTACATCCAGAGAATGAGTTTGTACAAATAGTCAAGATTAGAGACACAGTATCTCCTACACCGCCTACTCATAAGCTGTTAATGTGCTTGTTTTCCCTGTTCAGAAGTAAAAAACTAAACGTTTGTGTAGTGATCATCACAGAAAAACAGAGTCTTTATGTCAATATCCTTCCCCCCTGCTTTTCTTAGGAGTTTCAAATGCTACTTTACCTTCCATCATAACTTAGTTTCCTCTTTGGGCAGCGAGCTTACGACAATAGAGCTTTCGCAATGCTTCTCTGAACAGATATCTCTGAGGATCAAGCCCCCCTAAGTCTGGATAAGTTACTGTGATGCTTTTGCTGCCCCTTTTTGCAAGAGACAGCACGGTGGAAAGGAGGTGCCCATCAGCTTAATGCCTTGCTCAAAGTTTGCAGACCCAGCACACTAACAGGCGGTTTCCGCTCTTGCAGACTGCGCTGAACATGATCACCCGCTGTCTTGCTGCAGACTTGAAATCGGATGGAATTCTCTGTATTTCTTTGCATCCAGGCTGGCTTCAGACAGACATGGGCGGAAACATGGTGAGCAACAACTCTTTGAAAACATGGAATTATGTCTCCCTTGTTGTCCCAACCCTTGAGCAAGAACCCGCTGCACAGAACACGCTTCCACGTGCTGCAGAGGCATGAAAATACATCCCACCTGATCCTAATTGCTCCTTAAATGTATTTTATTTCTTCTGTAGGGCGTTCCCACTAATAATCTAAGCTTGCTTTGCTCCAGGCTCCCATGCAGGTGCAAGAGGCTATTCCGGGTATCCTCTCCGTTCTGGACCGTCTTGGTGAAAAAGAAAACGGCTCCTTCTTGGACTGGCAAGGGGAGACTCTGCCATGGTAGAAGCGCAGAGTTTGCTACAGAGACAACGTGTCCGTCACTATTTAACTTGTACCACTAATGTCTGTGTCTCCAGGGTTTTATTCTACACTAGTTGCAATAGCCAGTCTGATAGGCAGCCTCCGTCTAGGTGTATTTGGGAAGTGAGGTGGCTGACTCTTGCATTTGGTATCATTACTGCTCTGTTCCGATGCTTCCTGCAGATACTGCTGTGCTTGTAGTGATGGGTGTCTCCTGGACCCATCTAAAATAGATTAAAATGTGCAAGCTGAATCCAGGGAATAGCTCCTCCTCACTTCCAAAGCCAAAGTGGGGGGTCAGGTCATTTCCTTCTGCCTCAGAGTAAGGTCAGTGTCCAGTATGGTCGTTCTGCTGGAGACACGTTGCTGGAAAAGGTCCTTTGTTTTCCTTCAGCCCTGACTGAGCTGAGGCTGAAACTGCCCAGGTCTAAACGAGGTGGATTTGGTACTTTTGTAAGAAAGTCCCCGCTAACCGCGGTGTGTCCCCGGGCTGACAGCACACACGGGGCACACGCCTTGTTCCCAGTGGGTGACTAGCATCCCAATATTGGGGTGAGCATGTTGTTTTGTACATAAACCTCTAAGTGTCTTCAATAAAATCTTGTTTAAACAAATAGTCTGTTTACTAAGCTACTTCAGTTAATTTCCCTGTGTGTAGGTTTCTCTTTCCTGACCAGAGAACTGTACTTTGCAGGAAAAAACCTCTTAACCGTAGCTGTCTGCTTTGGGCTGGCTGGGTTGAACATGGTAGGGTGTACCCAAAACCGGGGCAGCCCCTTGCTCTGGTCTGAAATACCAAAAGCAGCTGGTGAAAAAGATCTCGGTGTTCTGGCTGGGGCCGGGATAAAAGCAAAAGAACCACAGTGGCTCTTTGAAGTGTGGGATTGGTTTCACCACCGCTCCCTCATGGCCGCTGAGTAGGCACTTTCATGCAGTGCCAACGCGGTGGGTTCCTGTACCCAGGGAGACGAGACAAACAGCCAAGTAGGTGGGACAGACAGACACAGGTGTGGCTGTTCCTGGACAGCAGCCACCATGAGACCTGCCCTCCGATCAGGGTGTGCGAGGGAGAGGTGTCTACCGGCTTTCTGTCATCCCCACATTGCCAGGGATATAAACTGCTCAACAAACCACGCTTCTGTGCTCAGGCCTGGTTTTAAGGATGTCCTGATGTGACTGAGCAGGTGAACAAAACGCAGCGATTTCCTACAGCTGCAAGATGTTGACATGCTATCAATGTGGCCGGCAAGGGGACAGCTCGGTTTGAACAGTTTAGTGTGAACTGAACATCAGGGGCTGCTGCGACAGGACAAGGGGCGGTGCTTTTAAACTAAAAGAGGGGACATTCAGGCTGGACGTCGGGAGGAAATGTTTTATACAGAGGCTGGTGGGACACTGGCCCAGGTTGCCCAGAGCCGCGCCTTCGCAGAGCCGGCGGGCGCCGCTGGGGGGCGCTGCCATGTGCGCGCTGCCCGGCGGCCGCCGGAAGCGGAAGTGGCGGGGCGGAGGCGGGCGGGGATGGTGAGCGATGGCGGCCGCGGGGCTGAGGGAAGGAAGGGAAGGAAGGGAAGTAAAGGTCGGGGCGCGGAGCTCCTGCGAGGCGCTGCCTCGGGAGAGGGGCGGTGGGGCGGCTGGGCGGTGGGAGGGAGCTGCCCGCAGAGCGCCGCGCTGCGGTGCGGCCCGCCTCGCCTCGCCTCGGTAGCGGCCCCTCGCTAGGCCGCTGTTCCTCTCGGCCTTTTTTCCTCACGCTTTGTGCTGTGGAAGCAACTGAGCTGTGCAGGAGTGTGCCGGTAGGGCTCGGGCGGAATTCACCTTATTTTTACACTCGGAACAGCGGAAGGTTTATTAATGAGCTGCACAGCTGCCTTAGCAGCGCTTTGGGCCGGGCCCTTGCAGTGAAATCCCACAGTGTGTTGGTAAAACGAGGAGGGTGCTTAGAGTGTGCCAGCCCAGCTCTGGGGGGTTTGGGGTTGAATTTGGAAGATTTATTTTAAACAACGTGTTTGCCTCATTGAATAAATGTTATTCTTTTAACAGTCATTACTGGTGCTGACGGGGAAAAAGGGGAATCAATATGTTAATATCGCAGCTGACTTCCCAGTTACTGAGGGCTTCACGAGTTGCAGGTAAACAGATGTTGTGTAACCCGGTTTTATTTTATTTTATTTTTTCTGGGGTAATTAGACTTACATAAATTTATTTTCCAGCATCTAGTGCAAGAGTGGTGAGGCTGTTGTTGGTTCAGTGGTTGCCAAATGTTATTATGTCTCTAATCTATTTTGTCAGTGTCTTGTAGCTCAGTTTTGACCTCTTTTTAGCTCAGGAGGAGATTCCTTAGCAGCAGGAAGGCTTTATGTAATGAACAGTTCCTTGCTATTCCAAATTGCACTCACACGGTTTACACAGTAGAGTGTTGTATAATGTAATTTTAGCAGATGGTTTTACAATAATGTAATTAAATTCAAATCAAAAAAATATTTGCTTTTGCGATGGGAATACAATTCTTGTAAGCAGCTTCTTTTATTAGATTATTCTGGCCACGGTTGCCTGGTGCTTTGAGAGCTGGGCAGAGCTTTTCTTAAGAGACTGTTTGAAAATTCTGCCTCTGAAGTGAAATTCTTTTCCTCTCCAAGGCCATTTGTTGCCAAGGGCAGCGTCTTCCTTTCCTTGCTGTCATTCCACATCTGTGCACTACAGCACGCAGCCGTCTAACAAGAGCGGAGCCCAACCTCAGCGGCGATATGCGCTGGACCCTGAACTGGAGGAGATGCTGATCCCCAGAAAACTTTCCATCAGCCCCTTGGAAAGCTGGCTGACCGTGCGGTACTCGCTGCCCAAAGCAGAAATCCCAGATGCTCAGGAAGAAGGGAGTTATGAACCTGTCCAGCGATACGACTGCCCCCCGTCTGACGAGGGAGCTGGTGTGGAGGAAGGAGAGGGGACACTTAGCAACAAAGTTCAATGTAAGAACATTTTGAAGATTCGCAGGAGGAAAATGAATCGGCACAAGTACAAGAAGCTGCTCAAGCGAAGAAAGTTTGTGCGGAGGAGGATAAAGGAGGGTCGCAAGAAGAAACGTCAGGTGAGTTCAGGGCAGAGAGAACTTTATGACCTAAATGCGTCCACTCTCAAACTGGCTTCTGTGCTGGTGTTGGGTGATGTTTTCAGGTGGAATTGATTTGGGGAAAACTTGCAGCAGCTCAGGGACCCTTAATGAGTTCAGTATTTACTGGTGTAGTAGCTTGTTCTGTTTTGTGTTTGACCTGTACATTTTGAGAAGTTGTAATTTAGGATATTTCTGTGGTTGTAAACGTATATGTGTGGTAGTTACTGGGCATAATATTTCTTGCATGACAGTAACTTGTATGGGTGATGGAGAAGAATGTTAGTGTTTGTGTGAAAGATTAATTCATGTGTCTGAGTTATATCAGGGAGATTAATTTCTTTCCTGTCTTGCCAGCATCCTCAGGTGCTTCCTATTGTTTTTTATATATATATGTCTATATCTCTATATCTTATATCTGGATTCTCACTGGGACACATAGGCCATGTCTGAATACTTGAGTGTTGCTTCTGAGCTATGTTATTGTTTTTTATTTCTTTTTTTTTTTTTTTTTATTTTCTGTTTTAGATAAAATTTGAGAAAGATTTGGAGCGCATCTGGAAAAGAGCTGGTTTGAAAAACCCTCCTGCGGGATGGCAAACACCCAAGATATTTCTGAAAAGTTCAAAGCGATAAAAACACTTGTAATAAAGTTCTAACCTGTAGTTGTAATTAAAAAATATTTAAGTACGTGGATTGCATTTAACCTTTTTCTGAGTGTGATGGAATTAGTAGGAGGAACAGTTGGTGAACAGTTTTCCAAGGGCAGACCTGAGAGCAAGATGCTTTTCTTCCCCAAAAGAATGATGTGAGGCCTTTTGTAGGTTCTGTGTGTGCGGCTCTGCTCGTTGTGTCGGTAGATGGCACTAAATTCAAAGCCTCTGAAACTCCCTGGCCATTCATGTTAGAGCAAGCTGCATCTTTTTGTCAGTATTTTAAGGAAAGGACGCACCCGCATTTAAAAATCTGTTAATCTCGTTAGTAAACTGTTGGCATTCTCAGAACTGTGGTGAAGTCCTGTAGAAATGTGTGGTTGATGCATTTTATAGGTCTCTTTTCCAGACTGTATGCTAACAGTAGGCAACTTTGATTAAAAAAATATTACAAAGACATTCCATCCTTTTCATGTTTTAAATAGGCTGCAGTTGCTTTTAACCGCGACCAGCAGGACTCTTTCATTCAGCCTCTTGTCAGGATTTCAGCCAAGGGCAGGATGTCTGGCATGAGCCTTAGAAACTCACCAAGCAGAAGAAGATTTGAGTGTTGATTCTGGCTCATAGGTTTGTTAAATATGCAGAGTGCATGTAGGTGTTTCTAAAATATCAATACGTGTTGCCTGCATGAAGATGCAGAGGTGAAAGGACCTGACCTTCAACGTCAGGTCCATGCTTTTTCTTCCATTTACTTTGGGATAGTAACTAGAACAGAGAATTATGGAGATAGTGGGAATTACAGGGCATAATCCTTCAGTACCTTGTGATGTTCCAGTACAAGTGAACCCTTGTACCATGCAATGATGGTGTTATATTAGGTACTTGTGTGGACAATTGCAAGTCTCCACGAAGTAGTTTATTACATGGTAGGCTCTATAAGTGCTAGTCCAGAGTGCAGTCTGCCAAGAGCAGCCATTACTTTTACATCTATTAGACATAATTACACAACCGTGTATAGAAGTCTGGAACTAATTTACAGAAGTGTCTGGAATCCATTCATGGTGGTTACTGCTGGTCTTAGTCATACAAAAGCTGTAGTCCTTTTTGCTGAAGAACCTCAGAGCTTGTCTCAGGATTTGTATCTTCTTCGTGGCAGATCCTGCAGAGGCTCTCTGTCTTCCCTGGGACTAATCAGATAATAGATACAGGGTTGTAGCAACTTGCTTGAGCTCTCGACCACAGGATGAGATTTTAAACTCGCTTTGCTAAACAGAGAGGATCAGAGAGAAGAAAGCTGCACCTGTTCTGTAGGGGGAGCAAGAGTACATAATACACTGTTCACAAAACTTTATTATGGGTGGCTGTTCCTCTCCAAAATACCAATGTACTTGTATATTTGGTAAATGTGCATATGTAGCTGTGGTAGCAAAACAATATAATCTGCAAACAGGAAAGGTTTGACTTTTTTTTATGGCTCTCAAAACATATAAGACTTGGAGACTTCTCCATCTCATTATTCTGCTGTTCTGAGAGGAAATGGTTGAAAGTCAGTAGGAGGTTGCTTGATGGATTTGTGTACTTTTTATTTATTATATTCTTTTTTAACATCGGAGAGAGGGCAGGGGTGATGCCTTCTCCTTTGCTGTGGAAGGAGTTCTCTGCATACCTGGAAACTCAGGTTGTTT
Organism: Columba livia; assembly: GCF_036013475.1. Classification (NCBI taxonomy): domain Eukaryota; kingdom Metazoa; phylum Chordata; class Aves; order Columbiformes; family Columbidae; genus Columba; species Columba livia. The sequence continues at coordinate 1,931,867 of NC_088622.1, forward strand.
TATGTCTGTATTATGGGAACTGTTCTTTCTTCCATCAATAAACTCAAGTAGGAGGAGTTTGTAGCCCATGGCAGGGAGTGTTTACAAGCATCTGGTACAAAACACCTTTTAGGGGGTTAATAGGACCTCGCTCCTTCTGTTACCCGACTACCATTGCCCGATAATTCCTGAGCAGAAACACTGTGTAACTTTACTCTGGTGAGCTAATACCAATATTAAATAGGACACTTTCATATTAAAAACAGTCCCAATGTTACCTGGGGTAGGTTGGTGTATGTACATTGGCTTCAGTAGCTCTGACTCGGTCCTTCAGTGGGTGTGAACCCTCGGCCCTATATTCCAAAGTTAACAAACCATGTTTGTTTGCACTCGCTGAAAATGGGGCTGAAGCGATCTTACTGCTCTTGCAAACAGCACCTGTGGATAACTAACATTACATCTTTTCTTTTGACCGTTCATGCTGTTCTGCTGTTGGCATTTCTGTCCTGACTCTGAAAACATCCTGGTTTGGGTTCGCTTGGGCTGAGCCCTGTCGGTTACCCTCCAAAAATAACAGTGCTCTGCTTAACCTGGAGCGTTGCATTTGCAGAACTGAAATGGTTTGGAAGAGTGGATTTTGCTTTGATTTTTTTAATAATAAAAATCAGTAACTGTAGCTCTTGTAGACATCTGAGGCAGCTTTAAGCAAACAGCATGCTGCTTTCCTGTGGAGGTTTCCATTCTTGCCTTTCCCTATAAGATGGAGGAACAAAACTGAAACAAGGAGCTCTGTGAGTCACAATTTAAGACGACCATCTCACTCCTGTGTCAATGCCCTGAAATAAGGCTGAATTTTTTAGTCTTGCTCACCGCATGGGCACTAATACATTTTTTGTTAATGCTACAAAACTTCTAGGAACTATAAAGCTATGAGACTTGTCCCTTACTCTCAAATGTAGGTGAAATCGGCTGTTGTGTTTCAAAATAACAGGAAGAAGGAGGAGGTTGAATGGACAGCGGGATCATTTAAATGCTTGTGCCTTGTCTCCTTAGGAAATGTGGCTAAAACTTTGTTTCAAGTAAAAAAATAATGAGAAATATTGGTCAAAAATGAGTTTTTTCACTTGTTCCGTAAACAAGATGTGGTGCTGATGAGGGACGGAGTTTTGTTGCCTTTGATATGTCCAGGTCTGGAGAAGACGCTCCCGGAGCCTCCGAGCAGCTTTGAGCACCTCAGAGCCCCAACACCACTCGCAAAGTGATGGGTGTTAAGACAAGGGTGTGGAGTCCTGAGCAAGGAGTCAACACATCAGGTAAAAACCTAACAGCTTGGAGTTTGTCAGGTTTATTTTAAGGGAATTAACATTTTGTGGCTGAGCTTTATCGCCAGCCAGTGAGGAACTGGTTAAACTTGAAGAATAAGCACTCATAGAAGAAGGTGCCAAAGGAATAAAAAGAAACAGCAGAAGAAACTCCAGCAGTTCTGGTCAGCAGTGTGACTGTGTGTGAACAGCACCGTGTTACTCACCAGCTCTGGTCCCTGGTGCTTTTGAGTCAGAGCCGTTTCCTCTATGGACAAAAGGTTTTCGCTGCTGTCAGCACCGAGTCCGTGGTGGAAGAGCCAGCGGGAGTCTGTCCAGCAGCAGAATCAGCAGGTACGTCCTGAGGGCAGAATCTGTGACCGATCACCCGGGCTTAGCCAGCCTTGATTTGGCTTCTCTGACCATCCATCTTGTTCCAGTTACAGACCAGAAGATGCTGCTGTGTATGATCTTTTCTGTTGCTTTCTCTAGGTCTGACTGGGCATCCTGCAGAGAACCCTCAGTGCCTCATTTTACGCTCTTTGTGATGTGGGAGTGTGGCCCATATTATTATTGGCATCCTGCCATCTAGGAGAACTTCTGCTGTAGGCCCAGCGGAAGGTAGGACAGCTGAATGTGTCCTACTTTCTGCTAACATCATCCGTCCCCTGGGAAGGGAAGAGGGTTGTAGCCCTCGGAAAGACAGGAAAAGCTTTTTCTCACAAGTAATTGATGCAAAAACCTGCGACTGTGAAAAGAAACTGAGCGGAAAATAACCATCTTGATATCTGCGCCTTGGGTGCAACGCCTTCTTGAGTGATTTCTAATTATGAAATAGAGCTGGGGAGGGGAAAGGAGAGCAAATAGAAATACATGTGTGTAGCTTTCAGTATAGGGACAGCTGGTTCTGGAGGAGGGCTGCCAAGCTAAAGCAATTTGGACGTTTCCGCATGGAATGATGGAGGAATGCATGTTACTGCGCTTGGTGTCATGGGGCTGCTCCCCAGCTCGGACTGGGAACTCTAAATAAGCTTTACTGTTTGTTTTTTGTTGGGTTTTGTTTTTTTTTCCCCTTTTTGAGATGGTTTGTTACCTGAGCATCCCCAGGCATGAGGGGGTTGACAGGTTCTGTGGCTCTACGGGCTTGTGCTGTTCTGCACAAATTCCGAGGGATTTCTAAAGGAGGCAAAGCAAGCAGCACCCTGTTTTCTTTAGCTCAAGTTATGGTTGCTGGAGTCCTCTTGGATTGTTCTAGAGCAAACACACAGTTTGCATAGACTACCCTTAAAAGTTGGCCAGGTTCCACGTTTGTGTGTCTAAATTTGGCAGTGGGATCATACAGCGTTCTGGAAAGCAACCTCCTTTCAGCCAAAATAGTTTTATTTTTAATGAAATGGCCTGCAAGCCTGAGGTAAATAGCGAAACTCTTGGGGAGGCAACCTTGGAGCACCCTCTGCAGAGCCAACCTGTTAATTTTCCCACTCTTTCCCAGGCATTTCTGATCTCAAGATGCTGTGCCTGGAATCCCACTGCTTAATTATTTTAGGCGGGTGCAACGGACGGGCTGCAATTAGTGTGAGGAGTGGAGTTTCCCTTCAAAAGCTCGTGGTACCCAAGCGCTGTTCCCATCGACAGAGAGACCGAAAGCTGTGGTTTGAGGCACATGCTGACGGTCAGAAAGGGGACGCAAAATGGCATCTCTCAGCTAAATGTGTCTGCTCCCCAAGTACTCCCAGAATTGTAGGTTCTTCACAGAAATAAACAGCGCTGTGTGCTTGTGGCTTAAGCTTTGCCTGTGTTGGAGAAACCTGACTTAGTGCTGCCTGGAGAACTGCTCTGGGAAAGGCTCCTTTTAGTCCTCTGAACCCAGTCAGTGCTGTTCCTGGGTGATCACTGCTCTTAATAGTTTTCTGGCATGGAAGCTTAGCAGGTTCCTTGTGAGAAAGACAAACAGAAATAGGGACAAATGCGACCCAGGTTGGCCTGTCTGGTGTCTCTTTTTTTTCTGGAATCCAGAAAGCGGATGAGTAAAGCCAGGTGGAATGTCACAGTTCCGAGCTGCTGCTTTCTCTCGCATTTTTGAAGGCAAACACACTGGCTGAGTAGCTGTTCAAAGGGGTGATTCGATCCCTCAATCATTTCCTCGTGAATCTCGGTGCCGTCTACCAGCTGCCAAATTGGAGCAGCACAAGGTGTCTGTTCCCTTGCGGGGAGCTCAAGGGGCCTGAGCGTGGGTTTGGAAAAGCGAAGAGGTTACAGAACCGCGGCTCCCGCGGGAGTGACTCAGTCCCTGCCACGGGCTGGATACCTCCTCGGTATTCAGAGTTAATTTTCAGGGATCATTTGTCCATATAAATTAGGAAGTTTTGGGGACACTCGGCTGCAAGTGGCAGCTTGTCAGGAGCCCTGAAAAAGCTTCCCAGCAACACGCGGTCGCTGGCTGCTGCTGTGAACCCTAGAGGAACATGAACACTTGTGTATACGTGCAGAGAGGCAGCTCCTGAAGTGATGATTGGTGATAACTCCAATGCAGATTTGCATGTTTTTCCAGCCCCTCAGGAACTTCGTGCTTCATGTCGTGATTTTGAGCTCGTACCTGCTATTTTTCTTTATTATTTTTTAAATTCTCGGTGTTAAAGACACTATCTCTCAGAATAGATCAGGAGATAAATAACAAAATTGAAACCAAATACAATTTTAAAGATGTAATTTCAGTGTAGTCTCCTGAAAAGAAGCAGCAGGTAGTGACAACTCGTTTGCTCTAGAGAACCAGAATACTGGAAATTCTGGGACACGAGGGGTGAAAAAGGCCATTGTAAAGTTAAAAATAAACAGGACCTTGCAAACATGGGTGAGGGAGCAGGGAAGAACATAATGTGTTTTTATGTGGTCTGTTTTTAAAGACGTTTTAATTGAAACAATCATGGCAAACTACTCAACGTTGAATCCTTTATTTTTTCCCATTTCTTATTTGTCTGATCAGGTTTTTTAGGGTGAGGACTTCGATTCCACATGTACCTTCTCTGTCACAAAGGGATCCCAATAGTGATTGGTGCCTGTGGATGTCATGAAATACAATCATCATTTTGATACTTAATGTCTGGAAAATGCTGGCTACACGTGTGGGATTCTGCCCCTGGGGCCGGCCCAGGTTCAGATGCTTTTTTGGAACAGTGCGGAATTTGATGCTGATTCAAAAGAACTTTTTACAATCAGGAGTATTTATTAATTACAGAGTTCTGACAGTGATTTTCACAGGTTATGAATGACGTGACACGTTGTATGAAGAGGCAAATCTATTCAGCACCAGAAAAACCTTCTGGTGCAGCTGTGAGGGATCTACAGAAAAGGCAAGATGAAAAGAGGAGACTCTGCAGTCTCTTTTCTTTTAATAAAAGGGTAAGCAAATTTCACCATTACCTAATGCTCTTTAGTGGCAGATTAATGGTATTTGTGGAACACACGGTTTTATGAGGAAGATTCTTAACAGGTGCAAACTGGTATAGGTCCATGGCAGTTAGTGTAAGATTGATAACCCGCTAAGTATCTGATTCTGATGATTTTTTGGGGGCACATAACTCTGTTTGGCTTTTCTCCTCACACTGAACCCAGCTCTTCGGATTTCGTGTTGTGGGTGAATTGCCAACATGCATTTTTATCTTGGAAAAATAATCTTCAGGCTTCAGTCTGGGGGAAAAAAAAAAAACAACAAACCAAACTGTGTTGGTTTCCTGGGCAATTTCTCTGTTTTTGTAACTGGTTTCTATTAATGGTTTTGAGATGAATCCCAGGAATCCGGAGCTGAGTGCTGTCCAACAGAAGGGGCTGTTTCAGTGGAGCGCCATCCGAAGATGCCTGACGGCAAGAGCTGCAGACAGGGCTCTCTGACCTTTGCCGAGGACAGCGGTGCTGGAAGAACAGAAACAGACACACACGTTAATGGTTCAGTAAGAGAGCAGCCTGCTTGGGTGCTACACCTGCACTCCGCATTCTTGCGTATCTAAGTTGCTGCTGGGCAAACTGCAAAGCTTGGTGCATTAAGCAGAAGATCAAAAACCTCTTAAGATTCCATTGAACTAAATATCTTGCATACCTGGACGTTCACGTTAATTAATTTATGCTCCAATGCCATTGGCACAGAGGGAAGTAAAGGCTTTCCAGCTGGAGATCCGAGACAGGAACAAGTTGAGGAATTGCCTGCAAAGGACAGTCCCCAAATGACATTTAATGTTCAATCCTCTTATTTCGCTTTGGGAGTGCTTGGGCACAGCCCAGCTTAGGCCATTGCAGTGACCGCTGTGCGGTGGTTTGGTGGACGTTGCTTTTCTCTTTGCTGGAAACCGGTTGTCCCTGGGGTATTATTGACTGTTGCTATGATATTTTATACCTACCCCATATAAGGGGCGTCAGGGATCTGCCATTCTCATACGCAGGGAGTGTAGATTTGCCTCTGCTGCCGGTTTGGTGATCGCAGTGGACTCCAGTGAAGTAAAACAAAGCAGAAAAACATCTGGCCAGACCCTCAGCTTGTCATTCTGAATGTGCTCTTTAGGGAAGGCAAATCAGGGGCTTTTGTGTTTATGGCAAGGGAACAAACGTTGTACTGCTGGGTCTGTGAGACGTACGCGGCGTGTTCCATCCCTGGGGTAATGACAGGCTTCGCTTGCAGCCCTGTTATTGTGGTCGCCTTTCAGTTTTGTCCTTTTAGTTCACAGCTCTTGCTGCGAGTTGGATTATTTCAGGCTTGCTTATGGGATTCATTGCAGCTGAAAGATTTATTTTAATGAGAAAAGCTTTGCAACCAAATGAAGCCTCCCGGGAAATGCACACCCTCTGGTAATTCACGTCATGCCGTGTTACGTTGCTCTTTTCCACCAGCAGGCAGCTCTGGAGGCTCCCCCAGCCACTCCAGCCCTTTCTCAGAAAGGGGGAGTGAATATGGGTGCATATTTAACCCCCGGAGTGTTACAGTTTTGTCACACTCCTGGCATGATGAGGGTTATCTGAGCAATTCCAGCTGGGATAAACGGTGTCAGTGTACACGAACCCTGAACTGCAGTACCTCTGCCTTTTTGCTGCTCTCTCCTTACAAACTTCTACCTCTGTTCATGGTTTTGGCTTTGCAGGATCCTTGCTACCTGTCAATTAGCACTCTATTCCCCAGCTGGAGCGTTCTCTACTACTTTTCAGTTGTAGGAATTAGCCTTGCTTCTGCTCATGGGTAGATGTTTTCTCCTTTGATCGTGGCAGAGTCCTATGGGTCCTGTGTTTAAAGAAGATCTAAAGAGGTTGTTGGTAATAAGCATGGAGCGTTGACAAATCATGTACATAAGGCCTTGTACTGTAATTTGTGTCTTTATGTCAACAGAGCATTAATCCTGGCATTCCTTTTTAATACATTACTTATAGCTAGGAAAATGGGGTGGAAGTGGCTAGTTCCACTCCAGCTTCCTGGGGTTTATGGTTCCCAAAATTGCAGTAAGAGGATGGAGAGTACCTCCTGCCATTAGACCTTCCCAATCTGATCCTGGCTCTGATTTTCTGGACTGGTGGCCTTCAATCCACTTTTATTGGGAGGTCTTTCAGTGCAGCCTGCAGCCACGGGAAACAGAAACGCTAAAATCAAAGAGATCGGGAAGAGGAAACTTCCTGGCAGACAGGGCTTGTCCATTCGTGTTTCCCGCTGCCTTGACTGTGCAGAATTAAAGAGTGAGCAAAAGGCAGAGAGCTGTGAAATACCCTCCTTCGTCCCTTTATCCTCTTGTTCTTTCCTTCCTGTGAGTGCTTTTCTTTAGGAGACTTCAGTAGGTTCAGCCCGAACTTGGCGTCTTTCAGTCAGGAAATAGCCCGTTCGTGACAGCAGCAACCACAGCAATCTGCATCCATCCCTGCAAGAAAACAGCCAGTAACCTCTGCACTGCCAAAGCGGGAGGCAGAAAGGTGGAAAAGCGACCCGGAATCGCAGCCTGGACGGTTCTGCTGCGGCTGAGGGAAACCAAGGGAAGCAGAGGGTGCTGGATTTGCTGTCTCTGCAATGTGAACGGCTTCTTGCCTCCCAGCCAGATGTTTTCCAGGCTCTGCTCTCATGCGGCAGCTGAACAAAAGGCTGTCAGATCTGAGCCTCTCGTCTGGCTCCCTGGCCTGACAGAGCCAGCAAAAAAGGCTCCTTCTGCCACTGGATTTCTGGCTCAGCCCCAGACCAGCGCCCCCGATGCTGTACATCAGTATTGGCTTTGTTGGGGTGCTTCAGAATGTGGCAGCAGGTTTGCAGTTTCGGGATGTGGTGCAGTAGGAGCCTTTGCATGCAGGTGGTTATAGAATTGGATTAATGCAAATATCGGAGGTTTGCAAAGACAAGGCTGTGCTTTTGCATTAAGGTTACAATTAGACTGGCCATGGGAACATTGTTGACATTGCTCAGCTGCTGAGTGTGGGAACTCGGGCTGTGAGGACCGTGTTTATCTAATTACCCACAAACTCCCCCACTTAATGTAAATGACAGAGTTAGAGTTTGCAGGGAAATTTTGTAGGGTTCTTATCTGAAGATTATTTTAGAACTTTTCACTAGAAACAAACCAGCAGTTAGCTGCATCTGGTTTGGACAACGTGAAGACCTGCTGGAGTTGACAGTAGGCTTTTTCATGGTCAAATTATGTAATAAAAATGGCTCAAGTTTCTGGGAATTTCTTTGGAAGTGTCTGGTTCTGTGCGGAGATGCTGTTCCCAGTGCCTGTGAAGGTGGTTGCCCTCTTCAGGTCAGGCTGGTAAGGTTTCAGGTGTTTAAATGATGCCATGAGGATGTGGTTTCGTTCCACGTGCTCAGCTCTGCTGTTTGAAGGAGTCTGTCCCCTCTGAGCATCCCGCAGTATCTAAAGAATTCCCCTCAAATGGAAAATCAGTGCCTGTCTCTGGTCTGCCGATGCAAACCGAGGTGATCTGAACTGCTCTGCGGGTGTTTACACATAAAGGGTATATGGAGATTTTATTTTGTGAAGCAGCGTTTGGAGCTTAAGAGTTTACCGCTTCTTTCTCTGCTGTTTGCCATCGATTATTTTCAGTAGCTGACTGCGTTAATACTCCTAATCACTGTGGGACACAGTGAAGTGGGTTAGGTAAACACAGTTAAACACATCCGCGCAGGCTGTAAGAACTGGTTGATGTAATTTAACCGTCTTTCCCTGCAGCAAAGTCAGCGTTGCTGGACGTTGCTGCTGTGTCTCGGCACCTCCATCAGCGCTGGTGTTCCCGCGTGAGGACACGGAGGACAGGAGCAGCTTCTCCGCACTCCTGGGGTTCCTCTTGGTGCCAGCCAAGCGACTACTGGAATAGTTCAGTTCTCGTACGAAGGGCTGGAAGCAGAAGTCGGAAATCTGACCCCGCTTTCCGTGTTCTGGCCTCAGCAATGGGGAACCGTGTTCCCCACATTGTAATATTCTGGGGCTTGTAGTTGCATTCTGGGCTCTTTTTGCCTGCACTGCCCTAAGCTCCCACGTATCCAGTCTTTGTCATTATTATCCTTTTGCTGAGATTGCTGCTATTAAGCCCTTGCTTACAAATCACAGGACAGAGTAAATATTGTTTTCTAGGTTGTCTTCTGAGACTTAAGCTTGAAGTGAAACCATATGAGGAGACAAAGATCAAAAAACCACCGAAGGCAACAGAATAAATCCAGTCTCAAGCAGACAGCTGGATGAGTGTCAAACAAAAGAAGGAACAGCTGGATCAAGTAAAACACAAGGAAAATTAGTTCCATCCCCAGGGGGAGGGAGCAGGATTGTTTTGCGAGCACAGAGCGATGTGGGACCAACTTACCCGATAGAACTTTTACATCAAAGTGAGGGGCAGACCAGAAGGTCCCAGAGGGAGGGGAAAGGGAAAAGTGGGTGTTGTAGTAACTGTGCAGAAGCGTTGGGGAGAGGAGGGAGGCGCAGTGCGAGCGTGGGGGAGAGCAGAGCGGGGAGGTGGGGAGCTGGAACTTCGGAGGTGGAGTAATTGTGCAGAATGTGAGCTGCTGTCCACAGCTTTCGGGATGTAAATTGATGAGGTCACAGTGTTTTCCAGTTACCAACCAAAAAAAAAAAAAGTTAAAAAAAACCAAAGTCTTCAACTTGTTTTTCAAGAGAGACGCAAACACGGAGAAGCTGAAGAAATGGAGCAGCTAGCAAAACTCCTTCTGTGGCAGATTTTGCTTCAGCAAAGTAAGCTCCTCGCTGGTCGGCATGATGTTACTTGTTTGTATTTCAGCTGCAGAGGACGGGGCCGGGTTAGCGAGAAGATTTTGAACTGCTGTCTTTGTAAGGTGGTGTTCAGGCTCCTAAGTTAGTTGTGTTTTTGCCTGTTAGGGGAGGGAATCGTGGATTTCTTTTTGGAAAGGCCGGGGGAGAGAATGGAGCAATATTTGGGATTGTGGAAGCGGTATTCCATTCAGCATGTTTGTGCAATCTATTCCTATCAGTTACCTTGATCAAAACCAATAAGTTTGAATGTGAGTACTGTAAAGCTTGCATAGTTCGATTTATGTGATCCAAGGTTATTTTATACTTTTGAAGAGGCAGAAACAGTTGTTGGGTGTGTGAGCATTCAGGATGGGGGAAGAAATTAAAGTGGTGGGTTTATTTTCCTGTCAGCATAAAGACAGAGACATAGGAATTCACGTTGGGTAAGGTGCAAGAAAGGGATGAGAACAAGTCTGACGAGCTTACAATAACAGAATGGCTTGTGCCTTTTCCTCAATCAGAGTTTTCTCTAAGAGCTGAAAGCAGATTTGGGGTCCTGAGAGCCTGAGCCCAACAGAGAAACCCCAGGAAGCCTTGGATGGCAGGAGAAGGTTTAAGGATTAATTGCAAAACCCCAGCAAATCCACACTGTCAACACTTTGGGCCCTAGGGAGGGCACCTGTAAGCAAAGAACCGATTACAGTTTAGGAACAGGATGGAGAGACTTTGTTCAGGATGCTGACAGTAGGAAATTAGGAGCGCAAGCTTTTTGGGGATCTTCACAGCCCTGTTAATGAAAAGCTGTGGGCAGGCACCTGAGCCTCCCAAAACTCCTCAGTACATAGATGGAATAAGCTGAAGAGCTCTCGGTTTGGTCCCTAATTACTCTAGTTTCCATGTCACCGCATCATCCCCAGTTTTGCGATGCCTCGAGGCATGTTTTAGGAATCGGGATCAGGGACAGAAGGGTTAAAGTGGCTCGGAAACGCGGTGTGGGTGGGTGGGTGACGCCTGGCGAAGGAGGAGAGGCCTCGGCTTGTATTTCGGAAGCACCAACCGGTCCAGCTGCTCCCCAGGGTGGTTTAGCACGTTGGAGCTCGGGGAGCACCGGGGCAGGCCCAGCAGGTCGGGATGCTGTCAGGATGCTGCAGAGCAAGGGGTAGCAGCTCAGAGTCACCTCATGTAGGGATGGATGATCTCTGACAGGCGTTTTTGAGGTGTATTTTGGACAGATAACCATCTGTGTGCCGGACAGCCCCGATGTTTGAGTCCTTCTGTCCCCACACCAATCAAGTTCCAACATAATGAGTGAAGACGGGACGGGGAGAAGGGAGGAAATCTGTTCCCTTCCCTGTTTGCTGAGATGATTCCCTTCTGGGCAGGAACCACACCCTCAAGTGTTAATGTCTGCAGGGAGGAACCGCACTGTGTTTGGAACGGCTCTGCAAACTATTCTGTGGGCCTACAGCCAGAACGAAGCACTGAAAGCAGAGAAGGGTTTATAAAGCTGAGCTAATATCCGAACTGTCTGTGAGAAAGCGAGGGCAAAGCCGGGACTGTGCGGCGGCCAAGATGGCGATTGGTTTCTTGTACAGACAGAAGGCTTTTTCCTTTCTGTCGAGGCAGCACATTCTTGCTTTTTGCTGATTTACAGGCATGTTCCTACCTGCAGTGAGAATTGGAATTGTCAGGACTAGGCGGTGAAGGGCTCTCTAGTCCTGACGTCCTTTTTGAAAGGAAAACACTCTGCTGTTGAGAAAGTTGTCCCAAGAAGCCTTTAAAAATAAACAAACGTAGAGACTTAGAGAAAAGCCCAGTTCAAAGTCTGGCTTGACCATCAGTTGCATTTGTAAGGGAAATGTTGTTTTATGGCAAGGCTTGGTCTTGTGGTCCCAGGGCAGCAGGAGCGGGTGGGGACCAGGAGGTATCCGGGTGGATCTGCATTGCTGTCTGTCTCCCTTCTTTGCATCTTTGAGACGGGCTCAGGTGTTATTCTCAGTTACTGGTCAGTGGGTTTAAAAGAAAAAGGCTACCAGAAGAAAGCCGAGCTCATTTGTGCAGCCGTCACCTTGGTGTTACTGCATCCTCAGCCATTATGGCCTCGGATGCTGGGTCAGCTCCCTGAAGAGTCAGGATGGAGCCACTGCCGTTCTCCACAAGCGTTTGGAAACAGCTTGGTAGCACCGGCTGCTGGTTTTTGCAATAATTGTGTAATGGCTCTGCAGAGACCATTAAATCCACTGCACAGACAATGGGATTGATGGGAGAAATAAGGACACACAGAGGTTTCGTGAAGAATGTGTCCTTTCTCTAGGACTCGATCATCTCCCTAATGTGAAGGTGATGTCGCTTCATTCTTTTGAAAGCAAAAGAGGCTGAGACAGACCAGGAGATGCTGGAGGTGATGTGCAAAGGAACAAAGCTGAGCTTACTCAGGCAAGCGGAGCATCAACCTCACAAACTGATGATTCAGCCCACACACCTGGTGGGTTATGGCACCTATTTCTCCAGTGACTTCTTAGTTTGTCTTTCCTGCCCAACACTACAACCTGGACTTCAGTGCTGCTTGTTGCCTGGAGAGCTCAGAGACGACGAGGTGTCTTTCAGAGCCTGAGGCTTTTACTTCTAGTTTGCCTGCACTTTTTGTGGCTGAATTCTTTACTTGAAAAGTGGATGGGATTCAAGAATGAAGAGCTGGCTCTGCCTTTTCCAAGGGATTAGGAAACACTTTTGCAGGCTGCTTTCCTCTTCCTATATTGTGGGAGCAGCAGAATACCCCTGGGATCCTGCTGAGAAGCTGAGTCTGCACACAGCATCTCGGGGGACAGCACACAGATGGCTTTTTGTTGTGTTTTTGTGGGTACATCACACAGAGAGAGGTCAAAGTGATTATCCATCACATGGAATTTGAAGTTTTAAAATGAAAGCTACAGTGAGTTCTGTGTTGACAAGTATTATGGTATTTTGAAGCTCCAGGTCCCGGAGTTCTTGTCAGTCTTTAGATTTATGATGCTGCGTTTGGGCTCGATGTTTTTTACATTAACTTGCAAAAGGAAAGGAGAAAAGTCAATGCATTCCTCTCGCTGAGCCAGGAGAGGATGTTTCTGTAGCACCAAATCAATTTGCTGTTCACGAGCCGTAACACAAGGCTCACAGACACGGCTCCTGAGCGCACAAGTCCCCATTCGCCTTGTGATATTGCGTTTTTCACTTGCCGCGGTGCAAAAACCAACTCAGACACGCGGCGTCGCGTTGTCACACTGGTGTGGGTGGGTGCTGCTGTGCTGAGAGCAGGTTGTCTGTTGGGAGACTGGCTGATTTAGTGCTGTAGAAGAGCTTTGTCTCATTCCTTTGCTGTCCTAAGCTAAATCTAAGTCTTGGCTTCCAGAGACAGAGCCTGGCAGCTTATCATATTATACTATCAGGCAGCCTATTGGGAGAGACCATCAAATGATGGCAATAAAATGTCTTGTCTATGTTGTCTTTTATATCCAGAGCAGTGCAGGCTTTGTGCATGATGTTTTTTAATTTGTGATGCTGAGATTATGAATGTAGAAAGAATAACTTACATTTGGAGCGTCTCTGAACTGGCAGTGCCACTTCTTTTTGTTCTTGGGTGTCACTGCCCAGTGTTTTGTGATAGGAAAAGGAAAGAGAGTTTATTCTCAGCCCATGCACTGTGGGTATGGTTAAAACAGCCCCAGCCTGGACTTAATTCTCTTATTCTCATTCTCTTATTCTCTTTTGAAACGCATTAATTCCAGGGCTAAAACAAAATACACCCTTTGTCTGTAGGACATTGTGCCTGTGACATTAGCAGGACAAAACATCTCATGGTGTTGCTGGAACATAGTTGGGCTTGACTGGTTAAAGAGATGAATGATGTCATTGTGTCCGGAATCCGAATCGTGATGTCAGGAGGCCTCCCAGACCCTCCTACGCCACAAGCAGGAGGGGCCGGACCAGAGGAAAGCGGGAACAAAGGAATTAGTTCACTTCTTGCAAAGTTCTTCCTGCGCAGATCTGAGTCACGGGAGCTGGAGAGAGTTGTGGTTGCGCCGCAGTAACGGCGCAGACCAGGAATGGGCTTAACCGCAATGCACGTGTTAAATAAGTCTAATAACAGAGAAGGGAGGAATAGATGCAATAATTATGGAGGAGGTGGCTGCTGACTGTTAGTGTATTTGAAGTTTTTTCTTCCTTTTATGGTCAGTAATGTTCTTTTTTTTTCTGCTTTGACAGGTTCTGTTTATTCGTATTCAGGTGAGTGATGTCTTTGCAATCTACCTGGTTTTGTCGTCATAAGAAGAAAAGAGGGACCCCAATTCCATGACTTTAAGTGAGGGTTTCATTGCTAACTTCCATAGACATGACCCATGTGTCTCTAAACTTCGATTAAACCTGGGGTAAGGATTAGGAAGAGTATGTAGGATGGGTCAGATCTATGATCCTGACAACAGACATCATGGCTGTTGCTTTCACCAAACAAAATCAGTGTTTTTAAGTAGCTTTCTGTTGTATTTCTCCACGAGAGAGCTCTACATTGATCCTGAAAGGTACTTTTATTTTGGGTGGAAGGTGTGTGGGGATTCTAGGACAGCTGAGTCCTTCCTTAGAGTCGTCTTCACATGCCATTAATCTGTAACTCTCTTTCTCTGTTGTTCTTTGCTGCTGGCTCTTAGTCCCAGCCGATGCCTCAAACCCGGAGAGCGTTGTGGTGTCGGTGTTGAACATCAGCGCCACGCTGGGCTCGCAGGCCGTCCTGCCCTGCAAGAGCTACCGCATGGTGTGGACCCAGGACCGGCTGAACGACCGGCAGCGCGTGGTGCACTGGGACGTCTACAGCACCTACTACGGAGATAACAAGATGGAGAGGTTGTGTGACATGTACTCGGCCGGGGACCAGCGCGTGTACAGCTCCTCCAACCAAGGGAGGATATTCATGCCCCAGAATGCGTTTACAGACGGCAACTTCTCCTTGGTGATCAAAGGTACTGAACGGCATCTTTGCTCCCTGTGCCCTCTGCAGAGTGGAGGGTTCATGACTGTTTTTCAGTGAAAATGGCTATTTTACTGAACATTTTCTATAAAAATGTAAGTCTAGTGAAGTTAATGAGATTCTCTGAAGCACTGCTGATAGTGAAACAATCCTGTTTTAAAAGAGAATTGGTAGCTCATTATTTGAAAGTCACTTGGGCTTCTTGCGGACCTTTGACTGTATTTCAGTTCCTGAACTCTAAACCCAAGATTGTCATTCTTCCTATGCCTGCTCTTAGCTAAACTGAAATCAGCTTTCTCTTTCTATCTGTTAATACAAATACATTCTACAGAAGAACAAATTATTAAATTAGGTGAGATGGTTCTTCTCTGTTTAGCCCTGGTGATAAGGATGGGTTAGAACGGAGTTATATAAAGACCCTTTTGCAACTACACAAGCATTTGGGAAGCAGCATAAGTGACAAAAGTCATCATTGTCTCAGTATAAAATGTTTAACGTCTCTTCCCTGTTGTACTAGATGTTGTGGAGAGTGACGAAGGCACATATTCCTGTAATCTTCACCACCACTACTGCCACTTATATGAAACTGTGAAAGTCCAGCTGGAGATCACCAAGAAAGGTGGGTGTGCTGGACAGCTCGGTGTTCCCCTCCACAGGGTCCTGCTCGGGCAGCCGGAGTCCAGTGGCCACCAGGACTCTGAATTCCCAGTGGGAATTGTGTGCTGGTTCACAGCTGGCCACAGAGAACGTGATCCTCACTGTGCTGTTTGTGATCAGGTTCCCTGACTTTCAGAAACTTCACACAATTTATGAACCTCTCTCCTTTCTTGGCATGTGTCAGTGCATGGAGCTGCTCTAGGCAGCCTAATTAGCTAATTGTCCTGTTACTGCTCCAGCAGCAGAACGTCCCTAGTAACAATCCATCGCCAGCCTGATGAGCCACACAGATCTGCCCTGTGCACTGGTTTGGGAGATTTCCCTGAGAACCCTGTAGTTAAAACCCTCCCCAAGTTACCACACCTTCACTCCAGCTCTAAAACCAAGTTTCTAAGGGCTCTTGGCAGCTGCAGCTTGTGCCACCCAGGCCACAGACGCATGGCTACCACGTCATTAAACTGACATTTGTATAACGCACAAGTGAAGCTGATTTTGATGGGAAGCTGTTGAAGGGCTGTTAGTAGAGAAGGGCATTTCTTCTGCTGCTCTTCTCGCAGCTTCCATGCTATAAAAACACCTGGGCAGGCCTGTGAGCCCCAATCCGCTCCTCTGTGTGTTGGTTCTTCTGCTATTCCTTTTCAAGAGCAAAATAAAACCCAGTGCTTCTTGAGCCTCTCCAGTAATTAGGGCATTTGTGGGTAGAAAAGCATTTCCTGCTTGGAGAATTGGGATATGGCATATTGGAGATGAAATCTGTTATTCTTGCTCCATTCTTAGTCTGTAGAGAGAATATACTTCCTGCTTTCTGAAGCAGGAGATTAACTCTCAGTTGTAAGGAAAAGAAAGTCTTGCTTAACATACAGATGTAGAAGATAAAGGTGCATTTCTTTACTAATTGCTGAAGTAAGTGTGAACAAGGCACGCGGCCCCTGTGGCACTTCAGGATCTTTGGAAGGAAAGTGTTATAGGATTGCAGGGTCTGAGAGCAGTCGTAGGTGTCCCTAAGCACAGGAAAAATGCATAAAGCTGCACTTACCAAGGTTCCACAACTTGTCTCATCTTCTCCGCAGCTGAGGATGCAAAGCAGTACTGGGATGGGGAAAAGCCGGTGATTGTCGCCCTGGAAGGCAGCACCGTGATGCTCCCCTGTGTGAACCGCAACCACATCTGGACTGAACGGCACAGCGAAGAGGAACAACAAGTGGTCCACTGGGACAGGCAGCCCCCGGGGGTTCCTCACGACCGTGCTGACCGTCTCATCGACCTGTACGCCTCCGGCGAGCGCCGTTCTTATGGACCTCTCTTCATCCGTCAGAAGATGAACATCACTGACACGGCCTTTGCCCTGGGTGACTTTTCCCTGCGGATTTCACAGCTGGAAAGCGCGGATGAAGGCACTTACTCCTGCCACCTGCACCATCACTACTGTGGCCTGCACGAGCGCAGGATCTACCAAGTCTTTGTGAAGGAGCCAGTGAGAGAGAAGAAGGTGGTGAACCTCACAACTCACAACATTGCGCCAGCCATCGGTAAGTGGCCTCTGGAGGTGATTCTCCTGATTGAGGAAGAGGTAAGTATCTACAGTTGCACCTCTGAGCTCTAAATTGCTCACTAAGCCACGGGACAGGAATATGACATGTTATCCTCCATCATCACCTCAGGAGGTCTTTGCTCCAAATGCCAAAATGTCCTTTTGTGTCCCTCTGCAGTGGTGTGTGGGGATCACTTAGTGTCAGCGGGAGGGAGTGTGGTCAAGGCAAACCTGTGTCCTGCTGAGGTGACGGTGCCACTAGACCAACGCTGAGGTTTAGTCCGTGAAGGTTTAACGCTGAGCTGCACCCAAAGTGGAGCGTCCCACCCGCCAGGGCTAATTCCCTGCTCCAGCGACATCACGTCCAGCTCCTGCTTGCTTTGCTCCAGGGCAGTTCTGCAGCCTGTTCTGCTCTGCACCCCTGACATGCCCTCAGGCAAACCAGCTGGTTTGTAACAGGCTCCCTTTCCCCGTCACTTTTATGGAACAGGAGGTGTGGGGCAGGGGTCGCTTCGGCTCTGCCTTTGCTGGTACAACACGCCACTGTTCTCACCAGCGTAGCTCGTGTTTCTCTCCCCTTTGCACGGGGGTTTAGGCTGTGCAAGGTGCCAGACTGTGCAGAATTGAGCACCAGGAATTTTCCTCCACCCTTTATATATATATATTTTTTTCTCCTTAAACCAATTTTGACATTTTCCACTGCGGTGAGCTATCATCCGACAGCCCGGCCAAACTCAAAACCATCATGCTTAGTTCAGGCAGAAAAAGGAAAATCAAAATCCCAAGTTTAATATTTTTTTAAAGTCTTTTGAATATAGCTCCTTATTAACATTTTCAAATATTTATTGGGGTTTGATATTTATTGACTGCTTAATACAGAATTTGGACGTGCTTCGTACATTTTTAAATAGGTCTATTCTTCTCTAGCAATTGGCTGTTTCAAGTCACAGAAACCTAAACCTCTCCCCTGGGACTAAGGTTGGTGTCCAGACAACCCAGGCGGGACTAAAGCGAGGTGGCTGTTGGGGCTGAGCTGCCACGGAGGCCGGGACGTCCAAATATCGGCCTTTCTGTGCTGCAGCTCAGCCCTGTCCAGATCACGTTGGAAATTAGATGGAAACTAGATCTTGTTTTCAGAGCTGCCCACCCAGGAGTTTATTCCTGTCTTTCCTGGTTGTTGCTGCCCCTAAGTTAGGCAGAACCCACAAGTAATTTAACTTACCGGGGCTGTCTTAGTTTGGCATTAGCGCCCTCGGTGCTGGAGGAACTTGCCTTCCTAGAAAAGCTGTTTCCAGCAAGAACAGCCTTAGAAGAGCTTTGTTGCCTTCGGGCAGCGAATGCTCAGCTGGGCTCAGAGCACCAAGCACAAAAATGTGCTGAATGCAGGGGAATGTGAAAGCAGCTGCGAGATCCCCAGTGCCCTTTTCCAACCCGCTGCTGCTGAGGAGCCGCTGGGACGTGCCCTGCTTGTGAACAGCAGGAAAGGCTGAGATATTTTGCCCCGTTCCATGAAAAACTCTACAGAAGTCTTCTGAGGATACAACATAAAGCAAAAATGAAACATCAGGAGATAACAAAAGCAAAGCAACGCGATTTTTCGGCACGCAGCTATAGTGTTTGTCAGAGCTCCAAAGCTGTTTCCAGACAGAAAACTTCGTCCTGTTTTGAATATGAGCGTGAGCTCAATTCTGCTCTCAGTCTCAGCAGTATCAACTAATTCAGTGCATTTTTACTCTGTGTTTACTTTGGAGCAAGTAAAAAATGGCATCTGTTGTGTTTCAGGCTTGTTGCTAAACTATTTTCAGTCCTTCGCCAGCCTTGGAAAGAAAACGGGCCACATACCCAGCACTTGTGAGCTCTGTTGGTGGAGAGCTCCACATTTGTCCCAGCAGAAGAATCAAACCCTTTGGTAAAATACTGTGAGGGCACCTCTGTTCAAAGTTGGGGTTTTTTTTTTCCCCACCGTTAGAATTTATTTTCCAGTAGTTAAACCAGATCAGGCGAGTGAATTGGATGCAGGTGGGCACGCCGTGTTGAGACGTATTGAAAGATGAGATCTTGGTTACAGAATAAACCTTCATCACCTCAGCTGAAATTCTGAGTCAACCAGTGACGCTTTGGCAAAGCACCAGCATGACGAGCATTTTTGGTATTACCTGATTAAGCCAAGGAGGCCCAAAGAGGCTGAATCTTCATATTCATTATTTGTTGTTACAGTGACCTCTCCAATGTTGACTGAAGTTTCACTCGGCTCCTACCCTATCCTGCAGTATTGTGGGAAAGCACAAAGCCAGGACTAAATGCATTGATGTTCGCTGACTTCTGGCTCAACCATCCCCTTGTGGCAGCTGCTGAAGGGGCCCTTCATAGTCCAGGGATTTGTTAAAGTACAACTGCCACATGTCCTGTTTGCAGCTTTGCAAGTGGTTTATTTGGTTTGGTATTTTTTAGCTGGGCAGTGGTGAAAAACACATGTTGGTTGTCAGCACACGGCATCCGGCAACGCCAATACAAACCAGAGCCTGTGCTGAAACCTCTCCGTTCCCTGGGACTGCTTTTAGCATTAGCAGACGATCATCTCTGGTTTCAAAGTGTTTATTTCAATCCACTGTCATCTTATTTGCTTTTATTGTTGGTAGGTTGGTGTTTTTAAATGCTGGAAACAAACTGCCTGATAAACTGGAACCAGTCACTATATCAGCAGCTCAAAAAATGTCAACGTTTCTCACATCTCGCATCTGTTCAATGGTACTGTGGCTTTTGGGATATTTTCCCCCATCTTTTCCCTTATTCTTGCCTGGTGCACTGAGAACGGTCCCTGTTGGGGCGAAGGGGTCACTTCCAGCTCTGTTTTGAAGAGAAAAACCTCCCCAGCACCGTCTGTCTTATGGGTTTGCTGGGTTTGTCTGCTGCTCTATTGCAAGCAGAGAAGTCGCTTCCTCTTTCTATGTGTAAAACATTGACCTATTTACTTGAGATCTACAAAAATGTTCCACGTAAAAGGTTTAAGTTACCCTTCCCTGTGCCGCGGAGCCGAAATACTGCTGCGCCCACAAGTGGAATGGAATCTTGGCTTTTCTTTGTGGGTTTTTATGTTATTTATTTTATTGATTTTTTTTTTTTTTCATTTTATTTAAAAGGAAACTCATTCTTTGGCATTGAAAATTCTTCCCACTCCGTAAATTATAACCCTTGGCAGGGAGAGGCTGCTTCATACTTCAGCCGTCTGGAGCCGGAGCAACGCGGTGTGTGTGTTGTAAGGGACCCAGAGGAGGGTTGTGTTACCCGCGAACGGCTCGGGGCTTCGCTTCTCTGCAATAAACAAGAACACACGGAGAGCCAGGCGGCAGCAAGGGAACGTCCAACACTCGCTGTCCGTACTTTGTGCTCTTGGGAAGTGTAACGCGCTGGTGAGGTGCACAGGCACTGACAGAGGTGCAGATTGCTGTAAATTAGGCAGATTGTTGTAAATGAGGCGCCGTTTGCCCTTCATGCAGTTCAGAAGACTTTCTCCCTGAACACACTTTTTGGGTCCACACGTGAACGTGCTTTGCTTAGGGTGCCGCTCACAATTCTCAGCCTGTTTTCCTTTGTCTCTGCCATCAGATCCAAATGTTGTCAGGGGCCACAACGTGATAAACGTGATCATCCCCGAGAGCCGGGTGCATTTCTTCCAGCAGCTGGGCTACATCCTGGCCACTCTGCTGCTCTTCGTCATCCTCCTCATCATCGTTGTCTTCATCACCCGCAAGCGCCGGCATAGAGGTAAGTGCCAGGTTTATGGGTGCCCAGCCATAAGAAGCTACAGCCATCACCACCTTTCCTTGCTTTCCATCTCCCATTTACTACAAAAATATTAACCAGCCTGGTTGGACTGGATCTGACTGCTCATTCTGCTTCTTCTCCTTGTTTAGGTTATGAATACAACGTGAAGAAACACGGAGAGTAAGTACATTTACAGGATCTGTTACCTAGAATTAGAATAAATAGAAATGAACTTATGGGCCCCAACTCTCAGCTGTCAGAGCCCAAACCAGCTGAAGATCTGGTTAATGCGAGTACAGCCATGTCAAGCATAGGCTGTTATAGTTTGTTTTTTGCTTTCCACCAGTTCTTTTGCAGCTTTAATTATTAGTGTAACGTTCCCAGGAACATACACTTGCATAATGCTTGTGTGTCAGGAAAAATCACCTGTACTTAATAGCAAATGAAATATTCTATAGATTTTTTTCAACTTTTCTCCAGGTATACAACAATTAAACACTGTAAATTGAGTTCTCTAAAGTAGTATTAGAAAAGCTGTTGTGAAAAGGTGTGGAAGGAGTCAGTTATTAAAGGATGTGACAATGCCATTTCTCACTGTTATTCCTTTTTCAGGAAGGATGTAAATCTTAAAGAATTTACAGTCGACACGACAGATCTGACTCAATACAGAAGTGAAGACATCAGACTGGGTATGCATCACCTGGGGACCATTCTCCAAACGGGGTCAAAACTCGTTATAACGGAGCCTTTTCTAAGGCTCCCGTTTGAAGTGACTTAACCTCCTGATTTTAAATGGCAGCTTTGGGAATCTCAGCTCCCAAGTCAGAGCAAGCGTGTTTAGTTTCACTTGGAGTTTTGGGGTTCTTTGACATGCACAACTGATCAGTGCCAGGTGCAAAAATGAAGTCTTAGCAGCTTTTCTTTTCCTGCCAAGTGGTTGAGCAACTCCATGAGTTGCTCCTGGAGAGCCGGGGATGCCAGACCTGCAGTACTTCAAGGAAGGGCCCATCACACGTCTGCCTTGTCTGGAAAGCTTTATTTTCTTGTAGTGTTCTAATGGCTGTCTGAATTATGCTCCTCCCTTACACAGATTACAAAAACAACATCCTGAAGGAGAAGGCTGAGCAAGCCAGAAGCTTCCCAGCGAAGAACATCGATTTAGACAAAGGTAATAATGCCCAGCTCACCCTAATTAGTGGCTGTAGGAACCTTGTGGTGGGTTGAAGGAGCGAGGAGGGGAGGACACGGCTTAGCAGTGAGCTGACCAAGCCACAGCCGACCGAGGAATGCTGAACATCATGACAAATGACAGCAGGAATGAGAGGCCAGTTCCCTTCCTTATCCTTTCATCATGGAGCCACAAGATGCAAGTAGTGATTAGGCTTTTAGAAACTTTTGGCGTGGCACAAGTAGAATTTTTCTTTATTGGAAGAAGAATGAGTGCCTGGCAGGGCTGGAATAGCTCATTCTGTGCTGGAACCTCAGAGAGATGGATCTCAAAAATGTCCTGGCATGGTGTTTGAGAAGAAAACACTGTGCAGAAGAGAGTGTTTGGAGTTGATTTAATTTATGGGTAATGGGCAGTCATTTACTTCATCCAAGAAAAGCAAATAACTCTCCCTCCCTAGGGCTGAATCTCCTTTTGCTTATCCAGTATTAATCCTGAGTATTATGCCTCAGTTTGTAGAGTTACACTTCTCTCAAGCAGTGCTGCTAAGAAGTTGTTAGGTTCCATGGCTTCTTTCGTATGAATTTAGAATATAATAAATGTGACTGAAATGATATCACAAAGGGAATGGTCTGGAGGGTCCATGAGTTGCCTCAGTCCTGTTGTTCTTGGTGCAGTTCTCATTATGTTTTGCCTACATTCTGCAGAGATGATCTGTGCAATAATTTATACACATTATATCTCACTCTGGGCTTCATGAAGAGAATATCGAAGCGTGGCTGACTGCAAATGGTCACTTGTCACTCCGTAGCCAAGTCCCTATTACAGTGTGCTGCTGTGGATGGTTTGAAATGTCTCTTTGGGTACTGACCTCCATTTCAATTTGCTTTCAGATTTCAGGAAGGAATATTGTAAATGAAGACATTCCCAAGCTGCTGGCTGGACCAGAAGCTTCAATCAAAGATAGATAAACGGAAGAGAGATGCCTTTTCTTAATATCATGTCCTTCTAGTTACCATAGATGTGTTTTTCATGTAGACTCTCTCTCCACTAAGCTCAAGGGTATTTGCAAATGCTTCTTGAAAGAGTCAGACCGTCTGTCTTGTGTGCACTTACGATGGGTTTGGGTTGCCTTTTCTTCTTCTGTTTTCCCAGTCCTCCATTCCCCTTTTCTGTCTTGATATTATTGTTGTTGGTTTTATGCATCAATGATTTTTATGAGCTGAATCAGCAGACCTTTTGCTTTGATGTTACGGCTTTAAATAAACCAACCTGCATCACTAATCTCGAGCCATCATTTTATCAGGCATTTTTCCATGTAGTGTATTCATCAGAAAAACAATAGCAAAGCCTGATTGTGATCTCTCGTGGGCTGGCATGAATCAGGAGGAGCAGTATTGTCACATAGCACTTTGCATATTCCAGGTGAGGTACAAAGAGTACGTCCCTTCACAACTGACAATGTAAATACCTCGTGTTGTGAGCAGGGAAATGTCAAAATCCTCATTTTACAGGGGCAAGGGGGGCACACAAATGACCAAGGGCAGGCTTGGGACCAGCTCTGGAGAGCTCTGGAAGCCTGACTCTGTATGTCTCACTCTGAGCCTGTTTGTTGATTTGTTTTTCAGTGCAGACCAGATCAAATTGGGCATGAGCAGCGGCTTTCAGCTGGAGTTGATGTAATGCCAGTCTCAGTTAGATCAGAGCCAGGGATATTATGGAGAGGGCTAAACTCCTGTGTGGAATCTGGAATGTGGTTTTCCTGCAGTCCCTGGGTGGATCCAGGCCACACATCAAAACAAAGGTATGATTACAGCACAGGGAGACAGATCATTAAAGAGTCGCTTCTTATGAGCAGAACAGGAGGAACAACACGTTCCACTTAATAGCCCGTCAGGAATTTCCATGGGTCAGGGTCTCAGAAGGGGAGTTGAGGAGGGAGATGAGTCTGTTGTGGATTTTGGCATTGTCGTGGGGAGCAGGCACCCCAAATAGTGGTGCTGTGGGCTGATGGGGAGTTCTCCATATGAACAGTGTGTCAAAAACTGGGAGTCAGTAATTCAGTGTTGGAACCCAAGCAGGTTAAAGCATCAGGAAAGCCAGAGCACACTGAGAGTTGTCCACAGCTCCTTGGACTGTTTGGGACATTCTGTGGCACTGCTCCCAAACCAGGGACACTTCTGCTCCTTGGGGCATGGAAGAAAAAGCCTTTCCTGCTGTTGTGTGATGGTAGCGACTTGTGTTCTTGTGTAAGGGGAAGGTGGCTGAGGATTGCCAGCCGGCTCCTCGGTGGGCCAACGAGAGTGGTGGAGGGAGGGACTGCACACGGGTTGGTGACAGAATGGGGCTGGGACAGGGTCTCGGGGTTGAGGGTGGTGGAAACCTGAAGATGAGTTTGTGTGGAACTACGTAAGGGTGATGGTGTGGTTCCAGTCTTGAACTGGTGCTCTGCTTGCGTGGGTTTCTTCCTGGGGATGGAGAATTCTGGGGTCTTTGCAGGTAAGGAAGCAGCTGTGGTCCAAGGAAAGCCACTTGGTTTACCGGCTAAACAACTGGGAGTGTGACCTGCTGCCCAATGTGGCTTGAACATCCGTACTTCAATGCAGGCTTTTTATAGGAGTGGAAAATAGACTGTGCCAGTTTTTATAGGTGTTAATACCTCTCTCTGTTACTAAGGTCTATGTTAAAGAATAAATATAGTGGGGACCCTTAGCTTTAATGCCTTCAAATGTTAAAAATATGAATAAGAGAATATAACAGTAGAGGTGGAGGTGAGCCTTCCTAAGCTACAGCTTATCTTTTAGTTTCCTTAGCCCTTCCACTGCTCTGGATGGGTGTTGTGATTTAAGTGCCTTTACCTTCACTTCAGATTCACCCCTACAAAAGAGCTCAGACTGTGCAGAGCCACGAATGGTGGTGAGGAGGGGCCGAGGTTGGGCCAGGGCCCTGTTTGCCCAGCCGGCCGTTCTGGGGCTGCCTTTGGTCAGATGGGGTTGAGATCCAAGCGCATTCCTGCAGGTGCAGGAGGCTGCGCTGGTTATTCCATCAGGGTGCAGAGTCTCGAGTCGTTGTCGTTAACGTCTCTCTCCCTCCCTTTCATGTCTGTGAGTCAAAGGTTGGAGATCTTCACTTGCCAGTTCAAATTGCTCAGCGCAGCTCATACAGACACCGGCTCAAAGTGGCGTTACTCATAAACTCCGGAGGCATTTAAATATTTTATTGGACTTCCAGGCTGCAAAATAGCTTAAGGGGAAAAAAAAATAATATGTTCTCTGAAACGAGCACTAGGAAGAGCTTTACGAGTTCCTCATCCTTGCTTTGATTACCAGTTTGAATTCGGGTGATGGTCAGACATGCCGGTATCACCCCAGGCTGATCGAGGTGATGGTCCAAGTTAAGATTATTGCCCTTGTTTCCTTCGGGACGGGCAGATGTTGTGTGGCTGGACTGAGGCTCAGAACAGTGGTTTGCAGAAGCAGCCTGCACATCCAGGCTGTGAGCTGGTACAGCGAAATCCTGGCTGAAAGAGATCCAGGCAAGTCTGCTGGATAACCCGTCGTGCTTCCGTCTGTGGAAAAAGAGAGAAAGAAAACCAAATGCTAAACTGAAGGGGTTTGTTTGCGTATTTATTAATACAGAGGAATTATCGAAGGCACTTTGACCTTAAATACTAGTGAGAAGCCCTTTAGGTCCTTTACGCATGCACTTTGTGTTCTGTCAGTCTTTGGCACTGGCATGAAGTCCACGTAGATGATTTTGCACATGAAAATGAGAAGAACCAACTTTAATTAACCACTGGGCGAGGGGCAGGGCCACTGCTTTCTGTTCCCACTCAGTGCAATTCTAGGCAGGCTGGTTTTCTCCCTCTTTCTCTCATCTCGACTTTTCTCTCCCTAATATGGGACAGTAACTGGCCTCTCATGGAGAAACTTTTTTAATGTGTGTAGCACTTTGGTAAGTGTGTTTTGCTGGAGTTATTCAAAGCCGTGTTCTCACTGTACTAATGGAATTCTGCATCTCCATAGACTTCTTTACTGTCACTTTGCCTCCTTAGAGCCTCCTTGGTTTCCTGAGATGTGCATTTTATGTTCAGTTAGTTAAAATAATAATGACCCTTAATATTTTTATACCAATTACTTCTCAGTGAGGGCGGAGAAACAAAAGTCTCTTTTAGGGTAACGTGTGGACTGCAAGCCCTTGTTGTGGGACAAGGAAAGGGTGCGTGGCAGAGACCTTAAAAGGGGTTGAAACTGAGACTAGGACTAAAAGCCCCCTTGTCAGCTCTGGGCACACTCTGCTTCCTCTCAAAAACGGGAGGACGACTTGTTCCATAAAGCTAGTTTTTCTTTTTTCTTTGTAACTGAATTAATTTTCATTATTATTGTTACTTAACTTTCACCATTTATCATTGTTGTGTAACTCTCCTAGCATTTAAGAAATAAAGGAGAATATAACAGAGTTTCAAGTGAAGGTTGATTTTATTCCTTGCTCTCTGGAGATGCTATTGAAGGTATTAGCCAGCATTAGCTAATTCTTCCCAGTAGCTGTGCAGTGTGTTTAATCTCAGAGCATTTTAAAGTGCTTGACAACGTGCAGATTGGACGCAATAAATTATTCCAGTGATCTTGATGTGGTTTCCACATGGGACATCATCATCTGACTCGGTCATGGGGCCCACAGACAAATTTTAGTGCTCCAAAAGTGGGGTATAATGACCAGGTCTGCAGCTGCAGATGGAGTTTGAACCATCTATCAGAGATGAAGCTGGTGGCTGCTGCCTAGCATACAATTCGCAGCTCCAGAAGGGAAGAGAACGTATCCTGCTGGAATAGTCAACTGCAGTTTCATACTTGGGTGCCAGCCCAAATTCCTCTTTTCCTCGCAGAACTAACACCTTGCAGAGCTCCTGCTGCACATTCTGCTCTTGGAGCGGAGGATCCGAGCTGGAGCACCAGAGTTCTCCCAGGGACACCGATGGAAACAGCTCGTGGCGCTGCTGGGATGGACGGTGCAGCTGCAAGAATCTGAAGGATCAAAGCAGGGTATGAAACTGAAAAGTGGCAAAGTGCGTTTAGCAAACTAAGATCATTGACCAGCTTGTCTAGTTCTGGTGACAGTTTTATCTCCTCTGCTACCTGGTTGGAAATCATCCTGCAGCCAGTGCCGTGCCATGTCACACCAGCTCTTTGCTCTTCCCCAGGTAACCAGAAGCATGAACATTGTCCTCTATTCTCTTTTCCCTTTCCATGCAAAGCACACAGCGCCGCATTCCTACAGACCCGTAGGACAATAACACCTTCCTCAGCTAGGGAGGTTTTTGGAAATGTCGTTGGAAATACCTTCTGTTATCCCCCAGGTTTCTTTGTATTTGAATCCGGTGGTGATGGAAGCTCTGAGGAGCTTTGCCCGGGAGGCTGGTGAGCAGATTGCTGGGCTGCAGGTCTTCTGCCTCCCTCTAGCGTTGATTTGTCTTTTAAGCTATTGGGACTGAGTTTTGCTATGACCTGACCGTGCCCAAGGTCTGCTGCACAGAGAGGAAGAACAGAAGGAATAAAACCTTGCAGATCTTTTAGACCAGATCCACCAGTAGCCTAAACCAACCTGGATTGAGTCCCGCTGAGGTTCACCAGCTTGGGGACCAGCTGCAGTGTCGTCATTTTAAGCCCATCCAAACCGTGTGGTTGTAGTTGTATCTTTCTGCTTCTCTTTCTCCAGGTGAAAGATGGTTTTGTTCTTTTACAAATAAATTCTTGCGAGTGGATAGAAAATACCCGTGAAATCTCCGAGTGGGTCCCAGCTCACAGCTTTGCTGAGCGCCACAGTGCTCAGAACGCTGGTTTGCTTTTTGTCGTGTCTTTTAAAACAAATACTTATTTGCTAAGCACCCAGAGTGTGATGAGCTTTTTGAATTCGCTGAGACAAGCGAACACCATGAGTATAATTCAAAGGATTTTTAAAAGGGCTTGGTTATCCTCTGTGTGGTAATGGAGTGCACTGCTATATAAATGAAGATAAATGGAGAGCGGCTTTTATGCCTCAGGACGCTGTCTGCTCCCTGCAGGGATCAGCGCGACCATTTGCTCCGTCAGGGAGGGCGCAGCACTAATAGCAAGAGATTTTGTGCCTTATATTTATTTTCCACTGAAGTGTTAAGGCCTGAACTCCGCAAGAAGCAAGATATTAGCCCTGACGGACCCGTGGTTTGTAAAGATGGTGTGTTCTGCATTCCTATGGCCGCTCTTTAATTGGATTAGCTGGTGGTTTGACTGCAACATGAAAGTGGGTTATCTCCTCTCTCCCGTTCTTGATGGGGACATGGAAAGCTTTGTGTGAGTCACAGACCCAGTCAGATCATCTCTGTTCCAAGGTAGTCATCTGACAATTATACAACTCGTTATATTTTCACTTGTCAAAAGTAAAAGCGAAGCTAATAGAGCAAGAACAGAGCTCCTTGCAGATACCACCCGGGTCTCTGAGGAATTCAGGAGGTCAATAAGTACGAACTGAAGAGACCAAAGGGCTGGATGTTAATATTTGGCAGAGTTTCATGCTGCAAAAACAACCTAAAGCTCAGACAACAGCTTGTACTAGAGTTGCCCTACAGTCCTGCCAAAGGAAGCCTTCCCTGTTCTTGCTCAGAGATTCGTGTGTGTGGTGGGACTGATGGATTCATACTGTACTTTCCATACCAAAGGTTCTCGTGTCTGTGCACATGAGGACAGAAAGCTGAATGCAGTTTTACAGAAACCTCCAGTACTTCTTGCCTTACTCTATCAGAATTCCAGAACTGAAAAAGTAAGCAATGACCAACCATCAGTGGCCACCACTCCTGGAAAATATTCTTGGAAATGTGCTTTGAAATGACTTAAAACAGTACATAGAATCATAGAGAAGTTAAAAAAAAAGCCAAACCCAGTACCAAATCACTAGTTATGTGATGAAGACTAAGGCTATACCTTTACTTTGCTATTTATCTTATATTGTTTGGTGGTCATACAGGCATTCAAGTTTAGCAGTGATGAGTAATATTAATGTCTGGAGATGAGCAAATCCCCAGCGTTGGAGTTGTCATTAGCTTGGGACTTTCCTCAAGAAGTATTTTTAATGAACAAAAGATTCAAAAGAAGTATTTTAATGAACAAAAGAGCGCTCTGTTCTGAAACCTTCATCTTCTTGCTGTCATTTTCCTGGCATTTCGAGAAAGAAAGGTGAACTCTTCCACAATATGTAACCTGCAAAACATGGCACTCTCTGGGCTCTGTGCTCCAAAACATACCTGTCTCACCTGGCAGCACTGAACAAGCGCTGCTGTTCGGCGAAATTCAGGAGATGATGGGTCTAAAGCTTGTTCCGTGCCAAGCACCTCAATGGGCTCTGTGCCCAACAGGCTTCCATCGCAGCAGCTTTTAAAAGCAATTTCTTCTGAGCCACAACTGCGTCTCTGCTCCCTTATTAGCATAAGCTGCGGAGAAGCCGACTGCACTGTGGAAAATTTGATGATCTGCAGAGAATCCATGAGCTCATCGCTTAAACAGGACCCGGCTCCCTTCTCGTGAAACACAAAGAATTCTTGAGGTACCTGAAACCCAGGAGTTTGCCTGTTGTTATAATGGGGGAGTGAGGTCAGTTCTCTGCCCTCCCCATCTCTCAGATAAATACATTGGAGAGAATGTATCTTGCATCTTGTAAAGACTGTTGAATTAGAATATTAAGCTTTATTAACCGAGTACACATGTAGTAACACACCCCCCTTTTCCTGTTGCTATGCGAATGGGGATCCTGACCACCTCTGTACGATGCCTGGGTGCCTGTTTCTGGAAAGTGTTTACTAATTCCTAGAAGCAGAGAGCTGCCAGCGGACTAACAGTGTTTCTGTGACCCTTGGCGGATGTTTACTCTATTTTTCTCAGGCCAAAGACTGATGATAATATGAGCAGAGCATCTTTTGTGGGTTGCCCTTAGATAAATCACCGCCGACATCAAAAGTACCCAAAGCAGCACTTCTGCACCTAAGCAGTTTGAGGGTGAAAGATGATTTTTACGGCAAGGAGCGAGCGCTCAGCACCTTCGCTCTTGCTGTTCATTCTCTTGGAAAGGACGGGACTGGTGTGATGGGGTTGGGAAAATCAGCCAGAGAGTCACGGAGCAGCGGGGCCAGCTTGCACCCAGCATCCTGAGTCACCACCGGCCGGGACCATGGCATATTTTGGGTCGGAAGGACCTTCCCAGCTCCCCCAGTGCCCCCCCTGCCATGAGCAGGGACATCTTCACCAGCTCAGGTTGCTCAGAGCCCCGTCCAGCCTGGCCTGGGATGTCTCCAGGGATGGGGCATCCACCACCTCTCTGGGATGCCGCAGAGCCGGGACGACAGCCCTGCCGAGCCCGGCCCGGTGTCCCCACGATGTGTCCCCAGTGTCCCCGGGCCGAACGGACCCGAACGGACCCGAACCCGTTCGCTGCCGCGGCAGGCGGTGGTGCCGCCACGCCGGCAGGGGGCGCTGTGCGGGATCGCGGCGGCCCCGCGGGCAGAGCGGCGGCAGGAGAGCGGCCGCCCCGGCCGCCCCGCGCCCCTCGCCCGCCCGCCCGCCCCTTCCCGCCGGCCTCGCTGCTCCGCCGGCCCGGGGACGGGGCCCCGCGGCTGCCCGAGCGCGGCGGGGCGGGCGGCGAAGCGGCGGCCGGAGGATGCAGGCGGGGCGGGCGGCGGCGGGCTGCCGTTCCCGGGTCGGGCAGCTAGAGAGCAGTGCAGGGAGCGGAATCCCGGCCGAGGAGCCCGTGCGCGGCCGCCGGGCGCTGGGAGCTCCCTTCCTGTCGGGGGCGGCTCTGGGCCGGAGGCCGTGAGAGGAGCCGAGCGGCGGCGGAGGCCCGGGCCGGCTCCCCGGCTCCCATGGCGGAGACTAAAATCATCTACCACATAGACGAGGAGGAGACCCCGTACCTGGTGAAGCTGCCCGTCCCGCCGGAGAAAGTCACTCTGGCCGATTTCAAAAATGTCCTCAGCAACCGGCCCGTGCACAGCTACAAGTTCTTCTTCAAGTCCATGGACCAGGATTTCGGGTGAGCGGCTCCGGGCCGGCGGGGCCGCGTGTGCCGGGGCGGGGGGGCGACGGTTCCTGCCCCTCCTCCCGCGCCCCTTCTGACAGCCGGGGGAGGTCTCTGTGTCTGTGTCTGTGTGTCTCTCAGCCCGGCCGGGAGGCACCTGCTCGGCTGCCGGCGCCGCCTGCCCCGGGGGTTCTGCCGCAGCCCCCGCCGGACGCGGGGCTGCGGGTGCGCGGCCCGGCCGGCACTAGGCCCCGGCGGCACCGCCGGACCAGGGGAGACGCGAGAGCCGCCGCCGGGAACATGGCGGCCCGGCCCGGCGCTGCCGCCCTCACCCCGCGGCCCGGGGGTGACAGCCCGGCCGGGTCGCCCCGAGGCGGGGAGGCCTCTCAGCTGTGCCCCGCGGCCGCTCCCGGCCCCGTGAGGCCGGGCAGGGGCGACCGGCCGGCGCTGTCACCGTGTCGGGACACGGCGTGTGGCTCCGTCGGGGTTTCTGAGGAGCCGAGGGGGGTCAGGCTGCGGCTAACGCTGGAAGGTGAAGCCTTGTTGCACAGGAAATCGGGTCGTTCTTCTGGGTCTGGTCTGGGCGTCAGTGGCCGGTGGTCAAAGGGCCGGTTCTTGGCAGGGTCTGCGCCCAGTGCTGGTGGATCCGCTCGCTGGGACAAGGGCCAGACTTTCAAACGACCTTTGTGGCCGTGTAGGCCACGTTTCCCGCTGGAACCGGGGATGTTTGACAGCGTTCTGGGCTCCGCAGGCAAGTGTGGGTTGTGTGCCACTGGGCTTGTTTACAGCCGTAATAAATAAACTGATGAACATCCATTTGACAGTTTGCCAGGCAGTAACTTTCAGAACGTATTAATCCTTTTTTGTAGCAAGTCGCTTCTCTTTGTACTCGCATCTGTCACTGGCAAGGCGATTTTACGTATTTAAATGCCTTGCCAGTAGGAAAGAGAGTGGGTTTGTGGGACATAAACTGTAAAACAACGCTATGGTCGAGGTGCAAATTTTATGTTTGGTGAAATATATCATCCCAAGCATCCTCTTACATATTGCGTAGCCTCTTTTTTATCCGTGAGACCTGAAGCCTTTAATGTTAATTGTGTTTTTATCCATGGTGGAATGTGGATATTGTTTGTTGACACGTTATTTCTTATGTGGCGAGTTGTTAGTATTGGCCTGTTACTGTAGGAGTGTTCGTGTATTGACTTCTTGTTTTTCCAGATTGTGAAATCGTTTATTTGGGAAACAACTATACAAACTGTTTGTTTTCAAAATAAGGTCTTTGAAATTGTCTACTCATAAATTGTTCTCCTTCACCCTCAAGTGACAGGGACACGTACCCTCCAGTTGTATAAATTTGTGGCGCAACCTCAATAAAGGCTGTTGGGTTTGTTGGGCCGGCGTCCGCGTTCATCCCGCTGAGACGGAGTTAGCGCTGGGAAACATAAACCGTGCTGAGACACGTTGGGCGGGCTGGGAAGATCTCGAATGCGTTTGGGCCGTTCTTGGTCTTTGAAAGGTAACGGGGTTAGTAACTGGAGTAACTCTTAGTCTCGAAACTGGGCTGAAAATCATTCTTCTTGCATTGTTTGGAAATGGAGATGATGGGAGATGAAGGGCTGCAAGTGGATGACGGCAATTAGGACCTGTAAGTTCTGTCTCTTATTTCAACAGTAGTCTCAAACGTAACTAGAGTGCATTAGGGCGGTAATGCGTTGCCTTGGCCAGCTAGAAGTGACTCTAGGTGGTGACGCTTGAAAGCCAAGGAACCGTCAGTCAGATTTGTCTTTGCTTTTGTTTGTCAACCAATTTTTTGTTTCTCTCTGAATCTTAATTACTTGTGAAAAATAGGGAATTAGGAGAAAACTCATATGAATCTTGGCTGTCTTAGCAAGTGCTAATAGTAAATATGGCCTTTTTTTCACCATCTTGTCTTCAAACTGACTTTTTTTAATTGTCGCGAATAGGTAATTATAGATGCAGCTGCCACTAACCATAACAAAATTATGTGCCTAATTTCTGCCTTATGTGCCTGAAAATGTCCTCCATGGAAATTCTTGTGTGTCCTCTAAGTGATACTTAGGCTTGAACTACAGCGACGTTTTTGGTTTAAGTGTGGTGTCCCGTGTTCTCCGCGGGGCTGCGGTTGGCGCGGTGAGCACCGCTTGGCAGGGCCCTTCGTGAATCCCAGCGCGGACAGCAGAGCTCTTCTCGCGTTAGGAGAGCCAATGTTTTCCTGGAGAAGCCAGCCATCGGGAACTGACCTCACAATGCTGCACATGTTGTTGTAATTAAGTCACAGCCTTTCCTGGATCCTGAAATAATGTCATAAATAATTGTGCTCAGAAACAGTGGATGTGTTGAATGGTTTCCAGCTGGGAAAGACGGAGTTGCTGAGGGTTGGAGTTGGGGTAGGGACACGGGGCCGTCTCAAGCCGTGTTCTGAAGTGAAGCCGTGTTTTGGGTACCTGTGCTGAGTTACCATCCTGCTTCCAGCTTTGCTCCTCGGAAGCTGCAGGAGAAGAAAGGCGTCGGAGTGGGGGATTTTTCCTTTTGAGCTTTGTTTTCAGTTTAACTTACTACTCTGCTTTGCAGTCTTAATGTTGTGCTTTAGGTAAAGCTGTGGAAAATAGATACAACGTGGAACCTTCATCTTGCTTTTCCTGTCAGCCTTACTTTGACATTAAAACACTTTTTCCTGTGCCATTTCGTTCTCAAAGGGTGACTTCTGTTCTGTCTCTTGATGGGATGGACCTGGCTTTATTCTGCAAGCCCAGGCTTTCCTGCTGGCTCCATCTGTAGGTACGACATTGGTTTTAAGATGCGGGATGTCTAACTGTTCTGAGTCTAACACTCAACCCTTGGAAGTGCTTTGTAGCTTCTATATTTGTTCCAGTCGGTGGGAAACTAAGCAGGGACATCACAGGATCAGACTCATTAATGTGATAATATCCACCAGCAATTAAATTTAGAAAAGGTGGTATCTGCCGTGTGCGTTTCGTGGCATCAGCTTGCTTGCTTACGGCAACTGATTCTTTCCTCTCAGGGGAAGAGCTCAGAGGTCACTTCCCATCACTGAGATTGTTGATTCTGAGCCATACACACCCTTGGAATAACGTATAATGCAGTTTTGTTGATTCTATGGTGACTGAAAAATGGCTGATAATGAATACATCTAAAAATAAAGCTGTAGCTTGTGATGCTGGGGCTCTTGTGGCTGAAACTCTGACAGTGGCATAAATTGTGTTGGATCCAAATGATTCATGAACCTGTGTGACAGATCCTATAAGAGGAATTCCTACCTGTCTGCTCTTAAATATTTGTTATTTTTAGAGCTTTTTTTTGTAAAATGCTGTCACTAACTTCCAAAAATACAAAATTACACATGTATGTGGTTCAGACACGTTTTAATTTTGCTGTACAATAACCTGCTTGGAGACTGTGTGCTGCTGCTTCCTCTCTGGTCAGTGCAGGGGGCTGCGCTGTGACGTGATTATAGCAGGAGAGATGCACAGGAAGGTCCGTACACATGCACCTATATAAATACACTCTCTCCTGCGTTTTTCTGGCTTCCTTTGCTCTGCCCAGTCACCACGTGGCTGGGGCAGGAGCTGCTGCTGGTGCCGCTGCTCGTGTTAAACTCTGCGATCTTTATCCACCGAATACCAGAATACGTCTGTTCTGCCATCCTTCTGGGTGAGGTTCAAGTCCTCATTCTTTCCATTGTGTGAACTAATACTCTTTTGCTTATGCTTCTTCAGGGAGTACGTTGAGGAGTGGCTTTGGAAGCATTCCTTTGGTATCAGCAAAAGAACTTCCTTTTCAACTGGACTTTTAGGTGCAGCTGTTTCTTGCACAGAAGTTTATTTTCTTGGTACTCGGTGTGTTGAAAACTAGCAAGCAATTGTGATTTAAAGCAGTAGGAATCTGGTTTGGGATCAGAATTATGGGCTGAGTGGAGCAATTTTTGATAGAAGAGTCAGAATTCAAGGGGATGTATCCATGAGGGTAGAACTAAGAAAAGCACATTTCCTGAAGATTTGTGTCCTTAACCCTCTGTATTTTCTCTGTTATCTCAGGCTGCTTTATCAGTTAGTACATATTCAGATACCCGAGGTACAGTTAGACTGAGAAAAAGACAGCAGCTTACTTGGACACGACTTTAAAAAGGGTTGTGGCTTCAACTGGTAACATAGACAGATAATTTACCATATAGATCCCTGCGAATGCCTACGGCGTGAAAATATCGTTTGGATCGCAAGTGTGGTTGAACAGATGGAGCAACAAATGCGTTTCGTTTAAAGATTTTTGTTTTCTTCTTTTTTTTTTAATCCCGTACCCTTTTTGGCCCCGTTCGCCTGTCTGTGGGCTAAAAAGGAGCGATTGCGTAACCGTCCACGTTGTGTTCGGGTCACGCTGGGCCAGCTGTTCCCAAGGATGTAAACAGGCACGGCTGAGCAAGAAAACCAATGCGAGGTGTGTTACAGCCCATGGCCGAGATCGGTGACCCTCCTGGGCTATAGCAGGACATGTGGCAGCCCGGGATTTCAGTTTGGGACCCATCCAAACCCCGCTGAAGTCACCACGAGTCTTCCCCTGAAACACACGGAACTTTGAGGCAGTTTCCAGTGAACAGTGTTTGTTCAAATGTGAAACGTGCAGTGGGAGGAGAATGCTGTATAATGAAGGCTTTCCTCAAAAAACCCACAGCTGGTGAAGTAGATTGAGGTGAGAAGATGCTTGGATTTTTATGAGTTCTTTAAGACAGTGAATAAAACTGCGTATGGGGACTCTGGCTTCCCGGTTCGGTGGGTTGGTCGTGGTTCTTTGCAGCTTTCATTCCACTCAGCAGGGTGTAAATAGTACAGAAGTCTTGGTCTGCTGTTGGTGGAGGAGCTCGAAAGTGAGGGCCAAGTTTCAGCTTGATCCCAACAAATACATCTGGAATAATATTGCGAAAATAGGGGTTACTAGAAGCAGATCTAGGCCTGAGTATCTGGATCAACAGAATTCTTGAGGCTGGAAGGGAGATTTCATTAATACCTGCAGAAAGCTGGAGTCCTGTTTTTCACAGCGGAGGCCCATGGAGAGGTGCGTAGTTAAAGCAGAAACAGAAAATAGATTAAAAAGGTATTCAGCCGCAGATTTAGGCTTGGCCTCAGCAAACTCCTTGGCCACGCTGCGGCGTAGTGCTGAATTGAGGCCTGTGTTTGCTGCTTGTCAGGTGAGAATAGCCTTTATCTCCCAGCTTTTCCCCATTTTCTCTGCTGAAATTCATAAACTTGCTGCAGACTCTGCGTCTTACTGCTTATGTTTACCCAGCCTCTTAGCACTGTGGCGCTTTTCTGTTTGCTGACATCAGAAAGCGCTATTGTAGTACAAGTAACAAAAATCTGTCCGAGAACAGCAGTCTGATAGGCCTCAAAGCTCATACTTTGTGGCCACACTAGGTTAGCTTACACATATTTTGCCAGGCTGATTTTGATAGCTGTCTACAGTACAAGTCACTGCTTATTTTAGTGTCCCAACTGTAATGTAAGAGAATATTTAAAACAACCACTTTTTCTGCTGGAACTCGAGGACCGCTCTGCTCCGAGGGTGGAGCACGGTATATTTATTAAAAGCTAACGCTATGAAAACACGCTGAAGGGATCCGTCAGGTTTGGGCTGCTTCCTGTGGCTGGTGATCTGCAGCGGGACAAGTTAGGAAAACAAGTTTACTACTGTTCGTTTAATGAACACCTCCACATAGTGCAGGCACAGTTTGGGTTTTCTTTTTTCCGCGCTCAGATAGACTTGTTTTGGCTCAAGAATACACACGCAGGCTCCACAGCTGTTGGAAACATTAACCATCTCTCTAGGATTCAGGTTCAGCAACTTACCTCTGGGCTTGCTGTGTCTCTAATTAAAATTTGCCTGTGAAGTAGTTTGAGTTGAATGGACATGGCACTGAATTGAGACTGGTTAATGCTACTTGGTCCTATAGTTATTCTTTTTTTTAGCTTGTTTGTGCCTCATGGTTCCTCTCTACTTTATCGTTCGCATTCTTTTTTGCATAAGGATTTCCCTCTAGTTTACTGAAGTCTGTAAACTACTATATTGTACTGAAGAGAAATATTTTCAGATGGAGTTTGGGGGCTAATTGTGATATCTAGGACTGTATCTTTTCTTTGGCTGTGTTATTTATAAAGAAAACAGGTGCCTCATCTTTTGCTAAATGTCCATGTTGGGTGCTTTAATGGTGTTATCACAAGGTGGTAATTAAGATAGTCCTGCGAGCAATGCTTGTGCCATTTGCAAATGAATCGTCTTCTCTGGTGGTGTTGAGTAAATGGCAGAGTCCTGTGGCCTTTGGAGATCCCTCTGCATGGAGCTAAGGAGAAGAACACGGGTAAATTCAATTTAAGCGCAGCTATTTGTTAAGAATTTTGCAAGATGTACTGTATGCAATCCCAGTTCCAAAGAACTGTTTGCAGACAAGATACACTGAGTCGGTGGATTGGGAAAGTTAAAAGGGGGAGTAAAGCATCCCTGACAATCTCTAATATCAGTTTTACTGTTTGTTTAATCTGTGCTTGTTTTTATGCACTTGGTTGGGATGCTGAATCTGGACAGATGAGAAAACTCGTCTGTTTTTCTTGTCCCGGCTAAATATGTTGTTTCTTCATAATCATTTAGGGTAGGTCTAAGTCCCAAGGAAGTTAGAGGAAAACCATTCCTGAAAATCTCCCTGTTAGTGTTCAGAAATGCAGCCTGGCCTTGCTTGTCCAAGACTTCCAAGACAGGATATTTGCCGCATTTTCCTTCTGTTCAGAGATTTAGCAGTGAGTGCAGGCAGTGTCCTTTTCTATTGGTCTGCATTGTTAGTTAGCGTACAAAGCTAGTGTTGCGGTTGGAAGCCTGATAGAAATTGAATCAAAATGTCAGTTTAAGAGCCCGTTGCTGACAATAAAATATATGGAAGTTGTAAAAATGTCCTTTCTCAATAGAAGAACACTCAGTCGGTCTTAGTCTTCAGTTCTCTAAGGACATACTTGGATTGTCCAAAGTAGTCTTGTGGAGAGTGACTCAAAGAGGTGCCTGGTAAGCACTCTGGAATTATTGTGGGATGGTCCTTGCCCTGTGAAGAAGCAGGACTGAAGAAGAATCAGCCCTGTGTTGCATGTTTGTAAGTCTAAGCCTTTATTTCTGCACTCGGCAGTGCCGGGACATCAGCTTCAAACGTGCTCAAACCTTCTTCATGTGTTACATCAACAGCCAGTTGAAGGATTTTGGAAGGTGTTTTCTCATCGTGAGCGTAGTTAGCCTAAAAATCAATGTGTTAAAACAGGCAAATTCATAAGGGGTGAGGCTCATCTGTTGACAGGAACATCTGATTTTGATTTTCATTTCCCTCCCCCCGAGTTCACGGCAGCTCCCACTGTTTTCTGACCCTCTTTTCCTTTGAGAGTATACAAACCCGAAAATTCCTCTCCTTACACACCCTCCAAAAATTGGCAGATGGATGATGTTCTTCTGCAGGAAAAAATGAAGAAGTCGTGTCTGCTCTCCAGATAACCTGCAAATCCGAGAGCTGCTTCCAGCTCTCTTCCGAGAAGATCCCTTTGGATATTAACTGGAGGTTATAATGAAGGTTCTAAGCAGAGATCATGGAGCTGGGCTGCTTTGTCACCTCGACGCTTTCTTTCAAGGGTTTCTGCTGCTTTGCGAATCTTCATTTTGCTGCTACTGCTTTGTATGTTGTTTCTGGTTTGGCAGTAGCAGAAATGCGTGTGTGTTTTGGAGCCAGGTGCTCGGTGTGGAACTGAGGAAATGTCTCTGTGGCCAAGTCGGAGATGGGAACAGGGGCTGTTCCTGAGGCCTCGTTGCTGTGGTGTCCAACCATCGGTTCATGTAACACACGGAAATCAGTGACACACAGAGATTTTAAACTGTAATTTAGTCAGACGCTTGGGCGCTTATTATTTAACTTAAATCTCAGAAGCAAATCCATTCGTATGTGTAATGTGCTCATTGCGGTTTGTCTTGCACATGGTTCCCAACAGGGGCCAGATTCAAACCGCTTCATGGTCCCTCAAAATAGTTAATGGTTAATTCTGATGGGCGTTGGGACAGACCAGTATATTTGTCCAGGTTTTGTTGGATACCAAAAGCTGTTTTGGATGGAATTGCTTCCACAGGTTCCCTTTTGTGGGGCTGCCAGTTCTCCTGAAAACAGTTTGAGATGCTCCAGGCTCTAAGACCCTGGAGCTTGGGTATGAATATGTATAGTACGTAAATGGCCCCAGATTTGGAAGCTTTTATTTGCAAGAAGAAAAGTCTTGTTGAGAGAGGACAAATGTGTGTGTTTAAGGGAAGAATGATCGTGGTGGTTTGTGGCTTCAACTCTGTGTCGGAATCAGAGCGAAGAGAAGATTTTAAGCGTCCATCATATGTACAGGAAAAGCTTTGCTGTGTGGGCTCTGCTTTTCCCATCTGATTACTGCTCGCCTTTAGCAAAGGACATTTGGATTGACCTGCCATTAGAATGCCATTTTCCAAATTAATTAAGCACCAACTCTCGGTTTAATGAGTGTGTTGGGGAAGAAGGAGGATGTTACTGGTGATTTTGCTGATGCTGCTTTGGGGTCCCAGTTTTCAGAGACGAATACTGGAGGCTTGTCCTCCAATTTCTGCTCTGGAGCTTAATCAGTTGAGACAAGCTGCTGAGCAAATACAGAGGAATTTACAGTGCTTGAGGAAGAAACGACCTAAATATTTGCCCCATGATTCTATTGTGGCGTATTTCCATCTGAAACGCAAGTAACTCAGGGAATGATCATTTTTGGTTGTTTCAGTGGCATTGGTAAGAAAAAGTATGAAAATAATTCGAGAGAATATTCAGAGCGTACAAAACATGATCTACTCCAATCAGTTCCTGGAGATAAAAATCCTCATTAAAGTAAGCGCGCAAATACTGTTTGTTAACAGCTGCGTTACTGTGGGGAACGGGGACAAGAGCTTGTATTTTAACAACTGCTGGGCCATTAAAACCAAGTGTGCATCACACAGAGTGTAAGAGGAGGAGATAGATTTGAAGGATGCCTCAAAATAAGAGTTTTGTGAATTAAATCCCATCTGAAACCTGCGATATTTCAATGACTTCTCTCGCCTTCCCTCTGCAGTGTGAAGAGCAGAATGGCTGTGGGTCGAGGCTCTGCTTTGGGATTTGAGGTCTGAGCGCAATTTTCCCTCTTCCAGCTGCTCTGTACTTGACCTTGAGTAAGCGATGTGGTCTGTGATATTAGGACCAGTTAAACTTGTACCCGGTGTAATTTATGTGCATGAGTTGTGCCTTTAGAGGAGAGTGTAAACATGTTCAAATTACATGCCTGGGAAACTTGTAAATAGGGGCTTTTATTTTTGGGTTTCAGTTCTGTTTGCTTGCTGCAGATGGGCATCAGTGCGGAGAATGGCACCTACAGAACTATAAATATATATATATATATATGTATATATATATGCAGAAGTATGACAGTGCAAGTGCACAGTATCCTTACCAGGTTTTTCTCTTCTTCTCTCTTCTCTTCTCTTCTCTTCTCTTCTCTTCTCTTCTCTCTTTCTCTTCTCTTCTCTTCTCTTCTCTTCTCTTCTCTTCTCTTCTCTTCTCTTCTCTTCTCTTCTCTTCTCTTCTCTTCTCTTCTCTTCTCTTCTCTCTCTTCTCTTCTCTTCTCTTCTCTTCTCTTCTCTTCTCTTCTCTTCTCTTCTCTTCTCTTCTCTTCTCTTCTCTTCTCTTCTCTTCTTCTCCTTTCTCCCCTCTCTGCCCATCACTTTTTGGCCATCATTGTAGAAGTTCTTTGCAACAACCAACTTCAGGGATTGTTCCATTTGCACCTGTGGAATGTTTTCCGTTGAAGTTACTGTTGCGGTTGAATTCTTGAAATTATATAAGTAAATACAGTAAATATAAGGAGCTACTAAAAGAGTGGGTTTACAAGACTTTCTGGAGCTGCCTTTTAAATATATTTCCGGTTGTAATTTATGACCTATTTTAGTTATAGACACAAGTTGAAAAAAGGTACAATAAGCAAAACTGTTCTAACTGAGCCCAGAGACTTGCCTGGTACAGCGATGAGGAGGGAGTAAGGATCCGTGACAAACCTTTTCTTTATTTGAAACAGAACATGCAAAGAAGTGTCTGACACTAATTACATTTTGCTCTTGCCGAGGAGGAAAGCTGCACGGTGATGGTGAGATATGAATGCTGCAGAAAACATGAATATTTGGGGATCTTGGGACCGACCATGTTGTTTCTAAGCAGAGGTGCTGGTTAAAGCATGGAGTTCAAGGGAGAGGTTGGATTTCTGATGTCATGGGGAAACCTGTGGGAAAACTTAGTCACTAGAGATGGTTGAGCAAGTGCGCTGGTTGTAGACACGCTCAACAAGTTCCTTATTTCAGGCTATGCAAAAATCCTCCCTGGCTGCAGTGGCACTAGAGACTAATCCTGAAATGGTGCAGAACGTGCCTTTCAAAGAGCCTGGAGTATTTGGAATAAAGGTAAACTAAGTAATGGCCCTGGAGCCCGTGTGAACGTGCAGCTGGAGCATGGTTAAGAGCTCTTTGGTGTTTATGTGTTTTGTGATGGCTCTCGCGCGATGTGTCCTGGTCAACTTCGAGCGAATATGATGAAAGTTTTCAATGCAGAGTGAATGTATTGGTTGTTCTCAGTGCTCTTTCAGGTCTCTGGCTTGTAAGAATTACCTGTAGGTGAATGAAAATCCTGTTCCTCCTGCGATATTACACCTGCAGCAGAGCGATCAAACAGTTAATGTTAAAAATCCTGCTTCTCCTGCCTTTCAAACTGTCTCAGCAGGGGTTGCATTTTGTGGTTGACATCAGCCATGCTGCTCCAGCTCCTGCTTCTTTCACATCCTGCTTTTCATCCCCCCTCCCTCCTCACTCTCTTATTCAATAAGGTTAATAAGCAAATTTGTCATCTGCTTATTTTGTCTTTGCTAACACTCCCCCCACCCTCCCGTCCAGCGCAAATGAGCATTAAGCCAGCGAATGGAAGATAATGCTGCTGTGAATTATCCTTTGCTGCAGGGCAGCTTTGCGTTCCCAGTGCTGAGTTGGCTTTGGTTTGTGTGACTAAAACCAGGCAACGCAACAAGAACTGGGATTTTTGTTCTGACAGGAGGGGCTCTGGGTGTGGAAGGGCAGTGACGGGGCTTAGGAGGCCTCTCCTCGACAGGTTCTTTTTGCTGGGGACGTCTTGGGCTGGGCCGGCTTGGCCGTGACCTGCGAGTCGCTGCGTGAATTGCGCTTGCTCTTCGCGTTTGTAAAAAGCGTCGGAG
This sequence comes from Columba livia, assembly GCF_036013475.1. NCBI lineage: Eukaryota > Metazoa > Chordata > Aves > Columbiformes > Columbidae > Columba > Columba livia. The sequence goes on from NC_088622.1 coordinate 1,973,858, forward strand.
ACAAATCTGCTTCTTGTTTGTGCAGCGAGGGATCCTTTGTGGAGATGGGCGGCGTGTGCCCTGAGCTTCTGGGGAGAAACCACAACTGAGGTTGCAGCCAAGCGAAAAGAAAGAAGCAGCGGGACCCGCAGCGCTGGGGCTCGGGGGGTGGAGGGGATTCCCCCGAGTTCATCAGCAGATTGGTGGCAGAACTGGGAATGGAAATCTCATCTCGTTGTTTCTAGTCTTACTTTTTAATTACTGGAGAGTTTTCCCCAGTGACTTATTTTTAATAGTCTAGAAGGCATTTATTTGTTTGTAGCTGTTTATTTTGTTCTTTAACTCTTGGGCATGTGGGTATAAATTGTAGGTGCTTGTGGAATCAACTGCACCGCTGGCAAGTAATCAGGACCTTTATTAAAGACACAGCACGGAATGGGACTGACTCCCTCTACCTGGCCCTTAAAAACTGCATTAGCTCTGAAAAACTTATTTAAATAGTCACAGAACTACGTTGACTTTTCCGTGCCAAGACTGGTGATTTTTCACATTCATTTATTCTTCAGAATATTTTGAGAACCTGACAGTGCCGCCTTTTGTTGCCGTGTTTTCTTATGGGCAGATTTCCTTTTGAAAACAGTGACTCAGGACGTGGTGGGGAGGTAATATCTGTGCTCAAAAGTTAGAACTGAGATACTGCCAAGGTGTCTTAGACTCTTTCGGATTCTGTAAAAGAGGTAGTTGCTTCATGTGTGTTTCTGATTTCCCCACCAGACAGACTGACTTTGAAAATGATTTTTGGTGGTTTATTGGATACTGGGTTTAAAAGCAACAGCTAGACCTTTGCCAGGGGATAATGTACGTGGCACGTCTTTGGGCAAGTATAAATGAGCAGTTTATGTTTCAAAATTTAATTCCCATCTCCTCCCCCCTTTTCATCCATGCTGTCTCCTTTTAACAGCTTCTTTTTCTCTCTTTAGACTCCAGGGATCAGTAATTAAGCAATCAGCCTCTGGTTGGTTGGGGAACCATTGGCAACTGCAGCAGTTACAGAGCTGCTGATCCTCCCGAGTGTCTGACACAAATGAGTGAGGACGGGAGCGCAGCTGGAAGAGAAGAATAGACAGATTACAAAACCGCGGGGACTGGGTCTCTCCTTATCTGGCTCTGCCAAACAGCAGGATATGTGTGTCAATGGAATCAGAGTTAGGAAGTGACAAAGTGGAGTTTTACTCTTGAGAGATGCTATCGGTGTCCTCCTGCAAAAATGGGATTTCGAACAGCTCCTTGAGCTTTCCAGGTTTATGGTGCAGATTGGTTGAACTGGAGCTGTTTAGACACTCTTTACTGTGTTTATAACAAAACCAGCAACAAAATCAAACCGTTTATCTGTTACTGTTATCTCTTGATGTTGGGTCAATGGGAAGTCTGACCTGTGAAAAACTGCTTTGGATTGGAGCTCAGTTGGCATCTGTGATTCAGGTGCTTGTGAACGCTACGATGTGAATTTCTATCTGACTTGGGATTTTGTGACAAGCTGGAGATCTGTTTTTCAACACCTAAACAAACTTGTAGGTCCAGTTATACTTTGAAGTGTGGGTGGAATTTATGACTAGGTCTGGCTGTAAGAGCTCTGAACCCGGCTTTTCATGATGTTGAAGTTTGTCTCGCAGCGCTGCTGTCCCAGGGAAGTGTTGGAGTTGGATCTGTGCTGTTCCTCGTGGGAGACTGAACTTGGAAGGGGTGTCGACAGGGACAACTGTATCTTGTGGTCTGGATTCCAAAATAATGTCCACAGGGAACGTCCAGGTTTGTTGAACGGCTGAGCTGGGTTCACGTTACACCCCTCCTGGGTGCCTTTGAGACTCAAAGGTTATGGGAATTGTTCATTAAATTGATCTCTGTGTATGATGCAGGACACTTTTTAAGCTTGCGCAAAGAACTGACTAATGAGGGCATTCCCATGGCTTCCCCCCAAAAAAAAAGGGAGGGGATATGCAGTCTTTTAGGCTGTAATGCCCTGGGAGAGTTGACATTTTGCGTGTGCTTTGAAGGTGAACAGAGATGGGAGTCTCCCCCTTCCCACCCGTGTTTTATAGGGGTCTGGAGGCGACAGGCGCTGTCGCACTCAGTACAACATGTGCCCAACTTGTCATGGGCAGCGAGTTGTACTTCTGGAAGCTGGAGGAGCGAACACCAAAAGACCTTATTAAAATAAACTCGATAATTTTCACCACATCAGTGACCAGAATTATGCCATTTAATTAAAACACGTCTAGACAAATAACCTAGGGGGGGAGAGATACTATCTGTAGGAAGTGTTGGAGGTTTCTGCACAGGGCCCACACTAAATAAATGTATGGATGGCTTCTTTTCTCTCTGCAGTGTCTGGAGCCTTGGAGTGCTGTAGCCAATGCTGAATAATGTGGTTGTTTCTCATGTAACCACATTGGTATTCATCTCTTCGTTAGCAATTATTTTAACCTGTCTGTAAATAAGATTTCTGTGCAGTATTGATTAAGACTTATGGTTATTTTTTGACCTAGCTTTATTATTATAATGAAGTGCTTTTAAGAGAGCACAAAAGAAACATTTCACAGAGGAATAAGAATAACTACCCGGGCACTTGGCCATTGTCAAATGTGTGCAAATACACAAAGATAAGAGACATCTGCTGTCTGTGGGCTCAGTTCTTATCGCTGCTCAATAGTTTGAATAATGGGTTGTTGCACAGTAGTCTGCTGGGATTTTGGAAAAGGACCCATGGCGCAATGGGCTGGATATCACTCGAATTTTCATAACATCCGTGGGCTGGGGGGTGGCTGTGTGATGGCAAAGAGTGTAGCTGTGTTAATTTGAATCTCGTTGGTGTGGGAAGCCCTTGAAATGGTGAGTGGCAGTGTGGGCTGGAGCGTGGCCTGGCAGCCAGAGAAGTGCCGGAGTCTGGACCGTACTGAAGTTTGGGTAATTACACTCCTGCTCGTGCCACTGCCTGAGCTGGCTGTTAGAACTAACTTGAGTTTGGATTCGGTGACTCAAAATGCTTCTCTGTCCATATTGATATTGAGCAGATGAGTTTCAGGCTTAAGCTGAGGCATCCGCACTTCTGGCTGGAGGTCCAAGAGCAGTGGCTGCAAAGTGACGCTTTTTGCATGTTGATGAATTAAAGCTATGTTGCCCCAAGACATCCTTAGGGATGATGTGAAATTTTGGGCATTCGTGAAGCTCTTAATGCTTCCCAAGTAAATTTGACAGGACTGGAAGCATAGCTCAAAGGATGTACTGTTAGAATCTCTATGTGCCGAGGGAGGCTGTATTGCTAAAATCAGTGTTCCCTTTGCACAAATACAAGTTTTCTTGGTAGTATACGGTAGGTGGAGCGGTCAATGACCTTACAAGTTGCGCAGCCTCCCTTGCTGTTCATCAATGGGGCCGAGAGCTGTTGAGAATCAGCTCAGATCACCCTGAACCTTGTCTTTCAGTTCTCAGCTTCAGGACTGGCTTGGGAACGGCGCTTGGACGGTGTTTCAGAAACCGCAGCGGCTCAGTGAGTCGGTGTGTGGCTCTCGGTGTGCGAGGTTATGACCCGACCTGAGCCTGCAGAGGCTGAGATATTCACCAGGCTGCATCTCGTGTGAATGTCGTCTCAAAGTGCTATTTTGAGAGCGTCCTGCTCTGGAGTTTTGAAGATAATTGCACCCTGGGGAAAGCAAAATCAGAGCCAGCTGTTTCAAATGGCCATTCCCCAACCAGCTCTCTTTTACAGTGTTTTTCCTAGGTTGTTTTGAAGAAGGATTTAATTTTATGGGGGCTCGTTAATATTTATTGTTTTGTAAATAAGACATTGGACTGGGACTTGGAAATCTGGGTTCGGGTTATAGTTGTGCTGACCTGGCCTTTTGTATTGTGGCTTCCTTGTCTTTTTGGCAGAGATGATGATGTATGTCTGTCCCGTGGGACAGCTGCAAGAATGGATTTACTAACACCTGTGAGACTGTAATATAATCACATCAATAATTTAGTAAATAACATGAAGGCGGAGGAAAAAGAGAAATAATAGAAAAGACAGAAAACTGTCAGTGTGGATAAAGTGCTTTGCTTGTTATGGACAGTTTGGTCAGTTCGATTCCAAACTCTTTTCACGGGAGTAGATGGTGTTGATGGAAACAAACGGTAAGGTCTTAGGACTCCAAAAGTCAACCATTTGCTTGGTTTCTCTGCGCATAATTAAGAGTAATCTTTCTTTTTCTTTTCTGCTAGGTTAGCTGATCATGGAGCGGAGGATAATACTGTGTACAATTGGGGCTATCGGTGCTGAAATCAAAATAGACTAATTTCTATGGACAGCAACTTACCAAGCCATAAATGCCTGTGTTTTAGTGGGATTTTCACACCTTGAGCATCAGCGCAACCACTGAAATATTGTTGATTAAGGAGTAGAGAAGCAAGTTGTATTCCCTATATGTCGTTGCTCTTTAACAGTCATAAATATTTTCAAGCACTTAATTGGAAGCTGCTCCTCAAAGATGCTACAAAGCGCACCCTGTTTGGAGACCCTTTCAAGACAAGGGGCAGAAGTTGTGCCGAGGGTCAGCAGCCAAACCTGAGTCTCTGAAACAGCAATGAGCCGGGTCTGGGCTGGGAGCACCGGTACCAGCTGCTTTAAAACACGTGGAACCTTTTCATGTGAGTCTCTGTGTTGGGCTGTTGCTCTTGGGAACCGCCGACAGGGCCTTCAAAGTGCTTTGGGTGCGATGCGGAGGGCTCAGCGGGGTTGCTGCGGATCAGAATCCCCCTGTTCGCAGTCGAGGCAGCTGAAACACCGGTAATTTCTGCTTGCTTCCCTTCCAGAGCGGAGCCTGAACAAATGTAATTGTCCTTGAGTCCCAGCTCATTGCTATAGTGATGCTTTAGGTTTGAAACAAAGGGCGGATTCAGGCCAATTCTAACTTCATGTGCTAAGCTTAAGTCGCTATCTGCTACAGGACCTAAATGCCAAAACTTTTCCAGTATCCTGCAGTTCTCCCAAAAGATGATAAACGATCCCTGCTGTTCCAGGGAATGGCACGGGGAACTGCTGGATGTGCCTCTGGGAATCGAGGTGCTGTGGAGAAACCAGGGAAGTTCTGTGTGCAGAACGTTTAGTGCGGTGATGAGAATCAGATGGGGCAGAGGATAGCTGGTGTGTAAACACTGGAATGCATTAACTCCTAATTGCAGACAGAACCACCGACACTGTGTTTGGATTTTTAGAAGTGTGAAGAATAACGTGAGGCAGAGGGTAGCGGCTAATTACATAAATGAAGACATAAGGGGCGGGTGTGCGTGGTGGAAGGACGGGGGGTTGACCTCGAGCAGGGCACAGGACCTGACTTCAGTGAATGGCTTTATGCAGAAGAGACATTGAACTTGTGCCGCTGATCCTCTGCAGATCACGCGGAGCCGCTGCTCAGCTGGTTTGTCGGGAGAGCCCTCGCTTCATGGCTTTATTTCTTGAAGAGGGTTTTGTTCTGCAGTTGGGTGTGTCCTATCATAATTGTGGGTAGCGTGTTCATAGTCATTTTTGACAGGTTTATGTGGGAGTTGGCGTATGGAAGCGCATAGATGGAAAGGCAAAGCATCGTCAGTGTTTATGAATAACAGCCTAAAAAGGAGAATACCGATTCCACTCTGGCCCGTGGTGTTTTGAGGAGCGATTGGCACGAGCTTTCCGTGGCGAAGCCCGCGGGTCAGCTGGGATCCCGCGGCACGTCCCTGCTCGGCGGGGTGCGGAGATCTGAGGCTTCCGCGCGTGGCAGAGAGCTGCGGATCTTTGTGCTGAGCAGGGCCCGTCGTGCTGCTCTGCGTTATGGTGCCTATCAGCTCGGCAAAAAGCTTTCTCTTCTTTCCAGAATCAACATGATATCCTAGCCAAGCCTCACCTGTAAATTCAGCGGGTGCCTTGATTTTCCTTCCTTTCTCCGGGTTGGAAGGGTGGCTGAGGGCTCTCTGTGTTGTCACCTCAGCTACTAAAGTTTTCATTCTGCATTAAAGATTCAAACTGAAATGCTAATCAGCTTCAGAAAGGTTATTTTCAGGGCTGCAGCCTTGGGTTCCAGTTTGATAGTTGCAATTTGTCGTGTGATCAGAAGGGTGAGAGTGGTGCTTTTCTTGGCGTGTCAGCTGTTTGTTGCTGGGTTTGCTGTGTGCATTCTGCAATTTAAACTGTCCTTAAAGGAACTATTTTACTTAGATTTTCCTAAAAGTGGCTGTCCTTTGTCACTTGGAAAGGAAAGGAAAAATCGCACTAATTCTGGACATGAAGTCGGTTCACAGGCATGCGTGATGCAATCAAAATGTGAGTGCAAGCAACGCTATCAAACCCGGTGTTTAATACCCAGTTGCCTAAATGCTTGTGAGTCAGAGTCATGAGAGGTTTGTGGGGTTCACTGGCAATTCTTGATACGGATCCAGCGTGTGTTCTGAGGCAGCAAACGGGTTGGCAGAGGGATGAGAGTGAGGGTGAGCCTGAAGAATCCTTGGGTTTTGGGCTAAGATCCTCTTTGGAGGAAAACAAGAAGCCAGGAGGGTAACCAGGAGTAGAAACAGGTGAGGTGTGCGGGGGTGAGCGAGGCTGCATTTGGGAAATGCACGAATACCGATTTGTGCCGAGTAGGGTGGTAGCAGAGTCGGAGGATCCAGACACAATTCCAGGAAGCCAGAGGAAGGAGGGGCTGTTGCCAGCAGTGATTGTTTCATTTAGTAATTAGTTCTTAAATCTCCTCTAAGCCAAATAAAGCAGAGGATGTGAGCTGCTGAAAACCGTTCCCCCCTCCCCTTCCCCACACATCCACACCCTTTTTTGCAGATAGTCTTTCTAAGTGAAGATGGAATTGATGTGAGATTTGATCGTAGGGAGTTTGCTCGCGGTGCGGAGCGGGTGCTGGGGGGTGTGCAGGGCTGTGGGGTCTTGTCACCATCAGTCACTGATGTGCTGGGTGACCTTGGCTGAGTTGTTCCCCTGTGTTCTTCTTTTACCTTCCTTTTTTCTGGTAGATACATTTGAAGGATGAGCTAAAGGATCCAGCTTCTTGTGCACCAAGATTTTTCTGGAGTGCAGTGAAGAGGAAAATGTCACAAGTCTCTGAACAGTGAAGAAAACCCTCTGTCTCCTTTGCAAAGGAGAATCGCGTACAGCTTTGCAAATGGCTCTGCGGATGGGTGTTTGTTTGCTTTCTTCTCCCCGACACAGGGTGGCTCATAACCCGGGTTAAGCAGAAGATTGTACGTGCTGGAATAAAACCTGCCTGCGTTCCAACCTCACCAGCAATTGCAGAGGAACCGGGTTGCCAGGAGGCAGGATGTGACCTAGGAAACAAATATCCCCTCTCTGAAGGCAAACTCTGAGGGTAGGGGGTGCGTTTCTTGGTATCAGATGGTCTTTGTTCTTATTATCAAGCAGCAAGTCCGGTAACGATTGTGTTTGAGAGCGCTGGTGTCGTAGCTCCGCAGTGGAACACGTCCGGTACCAACAGACAAACGTGGCAGAAGGTTCTGGCAGATCGAGAGCATCCCCTCTTCTTCCTCGCCGTGCTGCTTGGCTTGGGTCTGGCTTATGGATCCATCACTTAGGGCATTAAGAACTTGTATATGAGTTCCTAATGGAAGCAGACAACAGCAGAGCTCTCCCTCTGCCCTCACTTCTAAGTTCTTGTAGAACAAAAGACGTCGTCTTGAATACGAAGCTGTCCTCAGACTGAAGCATATGGCTGCAACCCTTCCCCTTCCTTTCTTGCCCTCCCTCCATTGCTTCCCCTTCCCGAGAACTGAAAGGAGCTGCGTCTTTACTACAAATAATGATTTGTAAACCAGTGATATTTGAAATTAGTGGCTGCTGCTGTCTTTGATGTTCTTGGCACTGCTGATTCCTCCCCAAAGCAAGCTGGGAATTAGTCTGTCATTCTCTTGCCTCATAGCTCAGGGCTATATTTAGTAGATCAAGTTGCAACAGATCCGAAAGTCGTTCCCTTCAGCTGCAGCAGAAGGCTCGCGCGGGGACGGAGCGCCTTGTTTTGTAAGCGGTGACTTCAGCGCTCTGCTTTTCCAGCACCAGGACACCTGAACCAGTCGGTGCGGTCGTGCAGGATGTCCTGACCGCCACCAAACGGGGCAGTTTTGGAAAGACCCCCCAGGCTTTGCTCTGCAGAGAACCTCACAATCAATGTGTTTTCATTGCTTGACTTCTGCCTAAATCTTAGAGGTTGGTGCAGAACGCCTGCATACTCTTTCTGGGGTGCAGTAAGTGGTGTGTCCTTGTGGCGGGGGGAGGAAAACAGATCCTGTCATTTAAAATGTGCAGCTCTCAAGATGAAATTATTGCAGCATCTTTATTTGCTGATCCTGCAGTTGCATCTGTGCTGAACGAGTGTTCTCTGCAGGATTCTATGGAATACGAAAGGTAATGTGTGAATTCAAGCCAGCCCGTTGGGGCTGGAGATCCATGCGAATCCTGAAACGTCTGCGCACAGTTTACAGCTCCAGAATTACAGGTCTGAGAGCCTCATTGAATTGTCAAAGGTATTTAAAGCACTGAGTGTCTGTTGGTTTCAATGGAGTTTACTCCTCATTGTCTCCTTAGAGTCCAAGTGTAAGTGACTAAAAATAATAATGAAATGACATCATCTGTTTCCTGTTGCCAAAAGGTGAAAGGAGGACAGATGCAAGTTAAATGGGTATTTTAAAGTGTTCTTCTTTCCAATGATAGGAAAGGGGTAAATTCTGTCTGATATTGTAGGGCTAGCCTTTAACAATGCGAATAAATGTGGGGAAAGAAGAGAATGTTCCTTCTTTAAAAAAATATATTCTAACATGCAAATGTAGGTATTAGTGGTGGTGGTATTTATGGCTCATTTTCCAGAAGTGAGATGGAAAGAGCCTCTTGGTCCATTTCTCTCTTCTCTTCTCTTCTCTTCTCTTCTCTTCTCTTCTCTTCTCTTCTCTTCTCTTCCCCTTCCCCTTCCCTTCCCCTTCCCCTTCCCCTTCCCCTTCCCCTTCCCCTTCCCCTTCCCCTTCCCCTTCCCCTTCCCTCTTCCCCTTCCCCTTCCCCTTCCCCTTCCCCTTCCCCTTCCCCTTCCCCTTCCCCTTCCCCTTCCCCTTCCCCTTCCCCTTCCCCTTCTCCTTCTCCTTCTCCTTCTCCTTCCCTTCTCCTTCCTGACCATTTTTCCCCCCTCATAACATGACACCGTTTCATGCATAGCCAGTTGCTTTGTGGCTATTGTGGTTTTTCTACACAGCAACAAGGAAGACAACAACATAAATAAAGGAAAATGTGGTTGAGGAACCACACATTTGTATTGAGTTTGCCAAATTGTCCCTGTTCCCGTGCTGGCGACTGGAGGCCAGGAATTCCTTTCTGTTTCAAGAGGGGCGTGTGACGGGTGAGAATGGAAGGAAAGCTGGAGCTGGTGGGGAAGGTGAGATGCTGCTCTGCTGAGCAGGAGATGAGGGTTCCATGTGAAGTTCAACCACAGCTCCTGCAGTGCCTGGGGGAAGGTGCTGTGTGTTGGCTCCAAATCCAGGCTCAGAAATGGAGATAATCGTCCTTTCTTTGGCCGACACTTGTGATCGGTGATCTCCGACACAGCGGGATTTTAATCCCCGTCAGCTCTTTAAAAATGGAGGGGAGATGTAAGACTCCGAAGTGGGGAAAATGCTTGTGATTACTTTTGTGCCACCCAATTTGGGGTGGTTGTCTGGAAAGGTGCTATTCCACCCTTTATTTTCACTTGCTCCCTCTTGTTCTAATAGTCGCGTATTTTTTAAAGACTTGCTGATACCAAGGTTTTTGTGAAAATCTGTGTTTTTCCTGGGCCATTTAAGAAAATGACTGTCCTTTCGATCTGATGTCATTTCAGACTCTGGATTTTTCTTCCTAATGTGTTGGTTTGTTTTTTCCCAGGGTGGTAAAGGAGGAGATCTCAGACGACAACGCCAAGCTCCCGTGCTTCAATGGAAGAGTGGTGTCCTGGGTACGTTGCCTCAAGTCTCTGGATGCTTTTGCCACAGCAGCGGGGTAGTTGGTACATGGATCCTGATTTTTTAGAAGTGTCTTGAATCTCAAATGACATGGAAGCAAAGGCTTAACGTTTCATTATGTCTGATTCTTTAGGTGAAGAATGAGCTCAATTTCCCTTTCTCCCGTAGGTGAAATAATGATGATGAATAGTGAAATAGTTTTTTTCTTCTCAATGCCAACCCAGGAACTCAACATACAAGGATCAGTTCGGTCAGAGCCGGTAATCAAGTCTCTAACAGTGGGAATGGTGCCGTTGCAAAGATCTAAAAGCAAAATTGAGATGTGTGCCTTAAAATGAATTGTTTCAGAGAATTAGTGCCGCAGAGCTTTCTGTGGGCGCTGAACCAGCGCGGCTCCGCACAGACTCACCAGCAAGTCCATAACGCATTAAAAACCCATTGACTGCAGCTGAGGCGGAGGCTGCGCATGTTGTTGCAGGTAGTATGGGCAGATATATCGCCTCCAAAGACCGGCCTCTTTCCTCCCTTCCCACCATCAGCTTGTTCCCAAATTTCTAAGCGCTGCCCCCAAGCGTGGGTGCAGTTTGGGGCTCTGTTAGAAATCACGCGGAGCATCTTGTGCGGATGGTGCTGACAAGGGCTCCTGCTCGCTCTGCTGAGCAATCAGCTGCAACATCTGGGGCTGACCTGCCTTATGAATTGCAAATTACTTTTTCCACACTAACACCCATAAAATTGCAGTGCTTATCTGCTTCTATTTGCTGCTAATTACTGGAGGAGTTTTATGTAAATCGTACTGTAAGTTAATTGTTTGCAGTTTCAAACCCTTTAATACCTACTCACTGGAACTTAACAGATAATTGTGTACATATATTTTAGGGCTAAAGTTGTTCTTTACCTTTTGGAAAAACTGTGTTTTGGGCAGATCTGTTTCATTTTCTGTTTCTAACATGATGTGCCTGAGCTTTCTTTGTCTCCTGTGTTATAAAATGTGCCCCAGCTGGTAGCGGACAGCTTGGGATCCTTTCACAAAACCATCTGTGATAACTGTCATCCTCACTGTAAATCACTGCAATATATATCTGTGTATTTCGCATCGAGATGATGTATTTCAATGCTCCGCACTTTCTCTGTTTAATGACATTTGAATCCTCCTGTTTGTCGTAGGTAGGAACTTTGATCCTGTCGTATGCAGGACTGATTTCCATAGAGGAAAATGTTCAAGGGGGGGATCTACGAGTCTTTAGTTGTTGCTTATTCCTGCTGCGCTGGGAACCCAATGTACAGCTAGATTAGTGTTGAATTAGAATCACTGCTCCTAATTAACTATTTAAACCTCCTCCCCACCCCTCCTGTTCTGCTTGTTTTTCTCCTCTGTGTCTTAGATCTTGCCCTTTTGCTTTCGGGGTGGTTTGTTTGTTAGGACTAAATAGTTTGGGACAGATGGCTACTACTTACTAGATTCCTTTTCAGTGGTTGACCTTGAGGTTTTGGAACAATATGGAGATTGGCATTAATTGCATGGCGTGAGTTCTTCATCTGGTAGTTATTGCTGTAAATGCATTTACACAAACGCATCTTGTGCAAAAAGCAGACGATATGCATGCGTGTTCTGCTAACACATAGACACGCATAAAACACAGGATACAGTTTTTCTCAAGGGATAATTTCTTTTGAGTTCTTTGGGACTGCTTACCCAAGTGATACCATTAGTGCATTTTTGGTGGGTTTTTTCAGGTTCAGGTCATTATTGGGCAGTTTGGACAAACAGCTTGAGCGGAAGAGAATCCATTCCCTTCAGGCTTTTGCAAAAGCTCGGAATGTTTTTGTGTGCTGTTTGCAGGGCCGGCTCCCGGTGACGCTGGGAATGTGGGAAGGATCGGCTTGTGCTTGCTGCCCAGCGGCCTCTGCCAGCAGCGCGCGGGGTCGCTTGGCTGTTATCGCGGGTTTTTAGGAAGGTTTTGCAACATCTGGGACCGATTCCCTGCGCAGCTGCTGGGCACGGGCACTGTGTGCTATTGGCTGGCACTGATGTCAGCGCCCCGTGTCACTCTCTCTCTTTTTATGTCTTTTTTTCTTCTCTATTATCTGGGTGCCAACAGATAACACTTGTCCTGTTTGTGAGCTTTTCAGACACTGTATTTGCAATTGCAGTTGAAATTGTCGAGTGGAACCGTTTAGTCTTCTACCATCTGTGATGAATCACAGATGGAATTGATGACTTCGACACCCAGACACTGAAGAAAGTCACCCTTTACCTGGCAGCCACACTTTGCTTAAAATTCTTCATTTTAACCTATTATAGCGGCTGATTTCCAGTCTATGTATCCTATATTCTCTGAGTATCCATGGTCCAAGGTTGGAGCAAACACCAAACAAATATACTGTAGTTTTCAGCAGGAAAGAAGGAGGAAGCCTAATCTACCCGGCACAGACAATTTCTCGTTACTAAAATAAACACAACATTCCTGATGGGCTTTTGCAGCCTTCGAGCAATGTGGAGTCCTCTTGCCTTTGACAGAATTCCTCATCAGCGAGTCCTTTTGTGCAGCGGGTCCTTTGGGAACAGCCTTCGCGTGGATAATGGGCTGTGTCTCTGAAGCTTGGACTTGGGATTTGAGACGCCTGTGACTTTATAGGAAGTAATTACTTTCAACTTGTAGATGAATGTGGCTGTTCTGAAGTCGCTGTTGAAAATACAAATGGCTCTTTTTGGGGTATTTCTTTAGTTATTATCAGTCCCTCACCTCTCCCCAAGCTGAGAAATACCAAGAGCTGCTGCTCTCAGTAACAGTGAGAATTTAAATATTGGAGTTCTCATGCTGGTAGACTAATAAATATGAGGGCAGAGTGCACCAGTATTCGCTCTTTCCCCTTTCCGGACTGTTTCTTGTTGTCTGGTGTCTTTAGCTGAGAACAGATTCCTGGAGCTGGCTTAATATGATACGTTTTCTCCACTTTCCAGGAAAGATTTAATAGTGAGTGCGATGGTAGCACCTCAGTTTAGAAAACCAGCGTTCAATATGAGGGGATGAACTGAACCAACAGTTGCAGTTGGTTCCACACTTCTTTATTAACTTATTCCATGTGCAGCACACAGATGACATTCCCTGGTTGGCGCTGAGCTGCAGCCCTTTGGGGTGGAACCTGCCAGCTGTTCTACAGCCACGGGCACGTTCTCCAACGCAGAACCGACACGAGGAGAGATGTGGATTGAAATGCTGCTGCCGGTCACAGCTCTGGGGAAGCTGGATGGGTGAAATACAATTATCAGGGCTGGCTGGTGGCCAGGGAGCTGGGGTTAACGCGGTTTTTCCTGCGGAAACACCCTGAGAAGTCTGTAACGCCGCAGCCCAATAGTGCGTTATCATCTCCGTTTGAAGTGCTATGATAGGGGAGAGTTGTATTCGTACCGTAGCTTGTCAAGGCAAAGGACACAGCTTATCTTAAAGGATACGTAATGATAGGATAGCTTATAGGCTACATAATGATCTACAGAATGTCACTCATTGTTGGAAGAAATGAGGAGCTCCCAGCAAATCGATGGCGTTTTGTGAGGTGTCTGGAGAAGGTCAGGGCTGCAAACTCACTGCGCAGCTGCAGCCGAGGCTGCTGTTGCGCTGTGTTAGGTGTTACATGGCCCTTTTCATCTCGCCTACACCCAGTTTCTTTTTCTCCTTTCTTCTTTTTTTGTCCCTCGGTCTTATTTTGTTAATGAAAGCACTTACACAGCGATTCCTCAGGGGATGAGCCCCGCTCAGAGATACTCTTGCACCTCCATAATGCCAACACGCTTTCTAAACACCTCCCGTTAACTTCCCCACCTGAAAGACAGAAACCTTAATTGTTATTAGGAAAGCTCATGTTATTTTTCCTTTCTTTTTTCCCCTGTTGCTCTTGCTTTGGTGATAAGAGAGTTTGAATAATGCAGCTGACTCTGCGTGGTGCTGGAGAGCTGGTTTGTCTTCGGGCGGTTCCTTTTTGACAGTCTGTGTGTGTTTGCCTTCTCATCTTTATTGTATATGCTCCTAGGAGTAAATACCCTGCATCCTGAACACCAGTCCCCTCCGATCCTCTTCCCTCTCCACCCCATCTTCAGCAGCCAGCACCTCTCTGATGATTATATTAGAATTAGTCCTTGATAAATTAACTAGTTATAGTTGGAATCTCTTATGTAGGGCTAGTTCTTCCACAGCTAACAATAGAGGAAAGCCGAGACCTTGTTTCCACGTAGTGCAAAGTAATAAACTCTATCATTATTTGGGCATTTCTTTAATTAAATACCTTCTAATCATATTGTTTAAAGAGACCTTGCAGAGTGATGAGATGTCTCAGCGGGCTGGTAATAGGATATAAACCTTTTCACCTCTGGGTCACTAGGTCAGGTCTAACTTGTGTTGTGTGTGGTCAGTGGGCTGTTGAAATCATGAGTCGTTTTTAGCTTCCTTTGGGCAAGCTTTCCCCCCCCCCCATTCTTGCCAAAACCTTCAGAATAAAGCAAGGAAAACATGGGACTAGATTAATCCATACAACACTAAGACCTTCCTTTCCTCTAACATCCCTTAGATCTCCCAGGATAGTTAGCAAAGCAGCGTCTGAGCCCCTTCCATCAGTGCAGAGGAGCCCATACGAATGTGTATAATTGTGGTTTTGTGTCGACAGCTGGTCCTGGCCGAAAGCTCCCACTCGGACACGGGCTCCCAGTGCACCGAGAGCCACGCGGACCTTCCGCCACCCATCGAGAGAACGGGCGGCATTGGGGACTCCCGGCCTCCGTCCTTCCAGTAAGAGCAAGTCGTCTTTTTTCACATTTTAAAACAAAAAACCATATTTCCTATCTGTTTCTTCCCCACGTTTCTCCCTGCTGCTCCAAACCAGCTATTTGTTTTTGTTGTTAGAAAAATAAGATACTTTCAAAGGGGAATGGGAAGAAAGAAACAAACCCTGTCGTTGTTGGAAAGAAATACATATCCTATATATCTCATTTTGAAACCCGTTGTGGAAGAGTTAAGTAGAGAGGTAGCTTTCCAGCGTGTATAGATGACAGCCTTTTATTACTGTGTTATGTATAATTATGTAGTATGCAGAGCCAGCAGGACGCTGATATCAAGAGTGAAAATTAACATGAGGAATAATGGCTCCTCCACGTGCGTACGAGCAGCTTGAAGTGCGTGTAGCCAGACTGGGAGCCATCAGATTGAATGGTAACCATGTTATTTCCCAGTACGCATGCAGAGCCCGTGTGTGTCCTCACGGTGCCTTCATTTTCATGGAATTTACACAAGGAGAATCTAAAGCAGGATCTGGTTCTAGCTGTGATCTTGGTACATGTTTGGAGAAGGAAAAGTGGTTTTATTTACCTGTTGTCACGTGTGTCCATTCCTTTCTGCGATGTCTATAGCCTGGAAGAGCCCATAGTGTCGTGTCTTTTACAGATAAATATCTTCTAGAGGGGACAAGAGATCTTGGGAAATACTATCCCTGCCCAAAGCTGTGTGTCTTCCAAGGGCTTTACTGCCCTCGTGCGTTCATAAATTCCTTGATGTTGGCTGGAGAGGCCTGTACGAGCGCAGTCACGTGCCCTGCAGATATCACTAGTGTTTAGTCTTCCCAACATACACCTACACGGAATAGCTGCAGGATCAAACTTGATCTAAAAGAATGATTACACTGGTAGTTGGGCACAAGTCTGTGTTTGGGGCTCCTCTCGCTGCTGCCAACTGCGTGTGCTCAGACCGGTGAAATTTAAGCTGTGCTGATGCACCTGCTGGAAATCTTTCTGTATCTCGTGACGTCAGGCAGCTGCAAGTTTCCAGAACTTGAATTGTGGCTGCACTTCTCTTCCGATCGCTTACAATTCTCCAGCAATTTTTGAAAGCGATGTTTCCTGGGATTTTGGGGTGGTGGCTGCAGTGTGTTAAGTGCCATTTCGATGCCTCCTTGGGTAATATTTCCCTTTAAGAGCTCAATAGTGCAACTCTGTAACTGTCACAGCTGTGATTCAGTATTGCTCTATACTCACATATCACCTCCCCTTCTGTAAGGGTGACTTGGCTTCTTGCTTCCTAAATCCCTGAGATTTGTTTTAATGACACACACACTACCAGAGATCTGTCATCTCCTGTCCTCCTCCTGCAGCGTTGATTGGGCAATTATTTATAGAAGAGCTGAGCTTGGTGGTGTGTAGTTGTACAAACAGAAATGTTGCTGAACAGCAAATAATACAAGAAATAGATGGAGCAGAGAGGTGGATTCAAGTGCCTCAGCAGTGGGAGAGCAAACAAGTCGGCTGTGAGGTTCCTTTACACCCTTTGTTAGGGTGCAAATCACCTTTTCTAGCCGGGTTTCGCCTCAGAAACTATTAATATCTAGTACTGGGAATGCTGGCAGTCATCACTGGTCACTAGATGGTGCTGCTGGGGTGTCCCAGAGCCTGGCGGGACACCCCAAATCAGGGGACTGTCACCCTCCTTCCCTTTTCAGTTGTACTGGACTGAGACAAATAATGCAAGCGTAGATGTGACAACGCTTAAATACATATACGTGCATTTCGGTAGCTTACATGTGCAGTCAGGTGTTTTCTGATTTCCCAATTTCGGTGGCGGGCATGTCAGGACATTTCGTTACTGCAAAGGCGGCGTGTGGGCGGGCAGGGGATGTTCAGCCGTCCTCCCCAAGGTCCCGCTACACCCGTGTGCTCACACACGCACCAGTTCTGGGTCCAGCTGCCACAGAAGCCCATGGCACCAGTTGGTAGTTTAATTCGCTGCATAAAATGTGCACTCCAGACTCATGGAATTCTAGGAGAAATATATTAATGATGCTGATGCTTTGGTTTAAGTATAATGATGGCCATTATGCACCTTTTTCTTGTGGCAGGTTTTTCAATGTCACGATGATACGACATGTACAAACAGCGCTGTGTATTGGGGGCTGGATATCAAACAGGTTTTCACCCTTTGGGTAGTTTTGGGGGAGCAGATCAGGCTGGGGGAGCTTGCAGGGCTGCAGCTGATCTGCGTTATAGTTCTCTGGATCCCAAACCAACGTGCTCACGACTGCAACTCTTTTTATCAAAAAGAAAGAAAGAGATGACTCCGCTGTTTCTTCCTATTTGTTCTCTAACAGCCCAAATGCTGCCAGCAGCCGGGATGGCCTGGACAATGACACGGGAACAGAGTCGGTTATTAGTCACCGGCGGGACAGACATCGACGGAGAAATAGAGAAGGGCATGAGGATGGTGAGTCCTATTTCATTTTCCCCCTTTTTCACTTAGGAAGAGCAATTTTTCTGATAACCTTTCAGAGCAACGACTACTTCTGCACAAACGCTGCGAAGAGCAGTGTGTCCGCATTCCTGTGCGCTTTCAGGGACTGGTATTATTTTAATGGAATAATTTGATGATTGCTTTGAAGCTCAGCATTTTCTAAGAGGTCTGGACGACTTACAGTGTAGTGGTGGGGAGATGAGTTTTTATGATATACAGAACTTTCTGTAGCATTAGAAGATTTGATTAGTTTGGAGAGGAATAACAAGCCCCAGTGCTGAGCTCCACGCTGTCATGGTGAGGCTGCTTCCATTACTCAGGTTTGTTAATTTAAGGTAAAACACATTATCTGGATGATGTGTTGGGAGTTTGCAGTGTAGACCACTGGGGAGTCTTAGTGTTTTAACATTGCAAGATCTGAGCCAAAACTCTCTGAAATAATTTCTGTTGTTTTCTCTAGGATCAGTGGTGGTATTTTATGCTATAGCACATTGGCTCTGAAGATCTTTTTGTATACATAAGTACACATATAAACTACAGAACTCTGTACATCAAAGTAAGCTTGTTTTTTTCATTTGTTGCCAGACAAGAATTTCCAGGCTTAATTAAGAATTAATAGGTGCCACCCATTGCATTTAAAATGGTCCAGAATATGGAGTAGTTGGGCCCAAGCGATGCCATCACAGGCTTTATTCACAGCTCCACCCACTAAAGTATTTGCCTCCAGTTAGAAAACCAGAGGTTGTATATACACTATGGGTTAGGAACAGGTGGTTTTCTGTTCATTGAACCTTTCCGACTTGTAATACCTGCCTGAGTGAAGGAAAACTCTGCGGCGGGCGGAGCAGAGAGCTGCTTCACCTGATCATGACTGCAGATTCCTTTGGGAAATCACAGGAGGAGGATCTTCTAACACTGTTGGGTTAAAAACTTCTTCCAGGAAGAATGTTAAGAGATTATTTTGTTTTTCATATTAATTTAAACTAATGCCAATACCTGTTTTGCCACTGACAGAGAGCTGGTTGTTGAATGGCTGCGCTAGGACTGAAATTAGTTCATACTTTTCCCTTTAGATAGAAATGGGATAAAATTTCCTCCTTCTCCTGTCAGTCTAAGGCAAGACCGTGTCACTCAGTCGTGCAAACATTGCCTGTCTCAACACAATTTAGGTTTCCTACCTGCAGCGGGCGATACATGTGAGCAAGAGGCGAGTTTTGTTAATGTACATAAAGCAAGGACAAGTGCTGTGTCGTTTTAATCTCATGAAATGTGCTATTTAATGTCTAGAATGTTTCTGTGGTCATAATATTTAACTTAAAAAGAAGCCAAAGCCGCCAGTGTGTTATTTTCAGTTGAAATGGGGGAACAATTCTAGGACAAGGGGGACAAGGGTGGAGGAAGGAGCGAGGTTGACAGCTGCTCCACAGCTTTCCAGGGGCAGGAGCCGTGTGCTCACTTGGCATTATGAAACGGTGGGAAATCCTCCTTTCCCTGCAGAGAGAAGAAAATGCAGTGAGAGTGTTTGATCTTGTCCTGTACAGACTTGTGTAAATAATACTGAAATTACAGCTCTGGTCGCTCAGAGGGAGTCAGGATGAGGGATCTTCACCGGAGCGCCGCGTTACTCACAGGGGTGTTCCATAGGTATGATATTATTACACAGCGTAGCCAAGACACAGGCACATCACTGCTGGCTCACCAAGGCGTACAATAACGTGTACCGCATGCTCTTTGTAACTGTTCGAGCTCATTATTGGGATAAAGTGAATGACAAAGAATTACCCACCCTGACAATGAGGATATCCCTGGATGCTCTACAAAGGGAAAGAAGTACTCGTTCCGCAAGAAAAGACGAACGGTGTATTATAGGCTTCGTTTCAAACAAGGTGAAGTGAGAAAAGGTGCTAATGAGGCATTTGGGAACTGCAGAGATGGGGACGCGTTGAGCTAAAACCTGGAGAGGTCAAGCAGAAATTTACTGCACCAAACGCCGATCGCTGTGGAACTGACAGGTTGAACAGGATGAGGTTGCACGAGGAAAGAGGTTTTACTGTGGTACCGCTGTGTGTTCTTAGTGAGGTGAATACAGTGATCCGGCTGAGAAAATGAGCCCTGTCAGCTAAGTGTGGACAAAGTGACCTTCTGTGTGTGTGCATCTCTCTCTCTCTCTCTTTCTCTATCTCTGTATTTTAAGATATTTTAATGCTTATATTGTGGAGACTACATATGCAGAGAAACAGGTTTTTTTGTATTCAAAGAAGCATTTGTATGAATTAGGGAATAAGTCTTTTCCTGCTCACCTTTCACACTTATTAGTAGCAAATGTATCTTTGGTATTAGCTTCATATAAAAGGAGTCTGAAAGAGCCGAGCTGTCAGCATGTCAGAGCTCCGCTTGCTCTCTTAAAGCAACAAAATCTTTGTTTCAACACAGAGTTTGCTTTGGGCTGAACCTCATTGTTGTGTAGCCAGCTGAAAAGTGCCCAATAATGATAATGGTCAAGAAAATCAGGCTTTAATAGGGCTGTACTGCCCAGACAAGGTGGTGCAGGTGTGGGGGCAGGAACATGTAGCGCAGTCGAGGGAAAGGTGGTTTTATGGATGAGATACTAATAGAATTAATCAAGGACCGTTGTGTAATGTTTCTGTGCTGCTGGGCCTATCCAGACCAAACTCAAATTGTCTTTTCTGCTGTACCTTTCATATGTACCTTCCTATTGACATCAGCTTCTCACAGCCATTCTAACTGATGGTGTGATACCGTTACTATCCTTGTTCATGCCGCGATTTCTGCCTTGATGCCCATGGACTGAACCACAGACAAATGCAAAAGTTGGGAAGAAGGGAGGTGGGCAGGCGGGCCAGCCAGGGCGGTTGGTTTTCCAGCTGCTAGATGAAATCACATCCTGCAAAGAGCTTGGTTTTGGCATAAAGAATCTCCCGCAGAGTTGTCCGCGCAGTCGGTGTGGATGTCGTGCTACTCACGGTGCCGTTTCTTCCTTGCGCTTCCTCTTTGCCCAGTAATAGTCCCTTTATTTTGTTTGCACAGTCCCTCGGATCAACGGCCATCCAAAACTGGACCGGCACCGCGAGCACCCTCCTGGCTACGACAGCTCTTCGACCATGATGAGCAGTGAGCTGGAGTCCAGCAGCTTCATTGACTCTGATGACGATGACAACACAAGCAGGTAGGGAGGGCAGGATAAGCCAATACATTTCTTGTATTCTAAATACTTGTTTTTAAAGCTGCAAATTCAATCAGAACTCATATTCTTCCCTTTCGTGGCTGCTTTCTCTGAACACTTTCTTTAGAGCTTTTGTTCATCCAAATGAGCTGTGAAAACCCATCGTGGATTTCTGTTAATTGTCAGAGAACAGGATTACAGATCTCTGTTGGTTCATAAAGATCTGTAGCTAAAATAAATGAGATGCAATGTGATGTTCTTAAATTCTAGCTGGAGTGGAAACAGCAAAGAACAACTAGTCCTGGAGATACTTAAACTTCTGCTATGTATACAGATTATTAACTCACTGAACTCAGCGGATCTGTTTGGTCTTGCAGTCAGTCATAGCTTAGAAACCTGTTGAAAAGCAGCAATTCCATCAAATTCTGTGCAAAGGCTGGATGTTTCCAAAAGGTTGAAAGGGTAACTAGATGTACATTTAAGAATGAGTTTCAAGAAGTTATTTTGCAGTTGCAGTGAAGTTGCCAACACCTGAAGATACAGAAAATTATCCTTCTGGGTGCTTTGTACTTCGCCTGGGTATTCATGTGCACAAAGGGCTGGCAAGATCAAATGTGAACCTGAATGCACTCCAAGCCTTCCTAAAGCCTTCAAGGCTTCTAATCCTCCTTCCCCCCAAAAAAATCAAGCCCATGGAAACAACCACCCTGCAGCTGATTTTGTTCCTTGTAAATAAATTAATCATTTCCATGGCAGCGAGATATGCAGCAGGGCAGGATTAGCACAGCCAGGGTGGCCACTGAAACGCATTATACCAGACCCAGCTAACATTTCTATATTAATAAAGTAAAGCTTCCTGCGCCTGGCCGAGAAGAAAGAGACTTTTGGAAGCTGCTGCTTTTCCTTTCCAGGCCAGGGCAGCAGCTTTTGGCAGCCGGAGCAGCTGCCAGGCCAGCCAGGCAGGCCCAGCAACTCGCTGGAATGCTCCCAGGTATGCTGGAGTCTGACGGGGACGATGTGCTGGAGCAGATGAGGGATTGTGCTGGCAGGGAGCAGTTTTCTTTAGAGGCAAATACAGGCAAATAGAAAATGGAGCACGTTCCAGATCTGCTGGAGCCAGCGGCCTGGGGAAAAAGCGGTTGAAGGGGTAAGTTTGTTTAGCAACCGCTGGTGAACTCTGGGGTCGGAACCTGCATCGTGAAGGAGATTGTATGTGAGGGAGGTGAGTGAGAGGAGAAATCAGGTGTAATGGGTGTTACTGGCATGGAATGGAAGAGGTTGTGAGGCTGAGGATGCTTTTCTAACAGCTTTATTTTATTCTAACTCAGAGCAGTGCAGCAGAGTTGGTTGGTTTCCAGTCCAGGGCTGTTCTGTTGCATATAGTTAGAAAGAATAGTTTTTAGTTTCAGTGAATTAGTTTGTTCACAAATGCTACAGGACAACACAGAAACCTTTGAGCAGCGTGAGTACAATAACTTATTCCCTTTGTTTTTCAAAGTGTGATATAATTTAACATTAGTATTATTTGTAGGTAATAGGTGGTATTTGGAGTACAGGTTGGTGTAGGGAGCCCATGGTAAACTGCACAGTAAGTCTTGTTTCTGTCTTCTGTTAAGCAAATAAAGGTGTAGCACATACGACAAGCTGTAGGAGTATTGTCAGCATCTTGCAGTTAGTATTTGCAGTTCCATGTAACTAAAGTCATTCACTGCAAAGAAAATGAATTATGTTTATTTCTTATTTAAGAAATGAAAAATTAGTTGTTTTCAAACTACATGGACAAACTTTCTTTAACAAATTGCTACCTTTTTTCCTTCCTTTAGGGAATGTGGAGTAGACAAATTATTATTATTGCTTTACAAAGCATCTCCTGTGGGATTTATTAGCCCTTCTGTCAGAAGTGCATGCAGGGTTTTGGCCAGTAGCTGGTACAGGAATTGGTAGTTACAGTTCCAGATTTGTTTTTAATCTTTGCACTTTATTTTTCCCCAAGGCTAAAATACACCGTCTTGTTTTGCTCATCAAATTGTAGTAATAACTTTTACTCATTTCTGGGGATACTTGAGAGATCAGAATGTTACTCCTCATTAGAACACATTTGAGCTGCTCTTTAGCATCCAGATGCTCCTGGAACGTGAGAGGTGCCGAGTTCAGGAACGATTCAGCAGGATAAGTTAAGGCTGTGGATTTAACAGGCATGACAAGAGGAGATGAAGTGTACCAGAGCGAGATGAAAGTACGTACAGGCTTGTCTCCTTTCTGAGAAATTGCAGAGACTGAAAGCTTTATTTTTACACAAACGCTTTTGCAGAGTGTGGGAGTCTTGCTGAAACAGGCTGTCTCCTCTTCTACTTACACACAGGCTTATTAAAGCAACTTCATTGTAATTGTCCAGCTTCTTCCAAAAAGGGATGAAACACTGAGTTAAGTGAGCTCTCCATTTATGGTTTTCTCCAGTGTAATAAGTAGTGTTTTCTAATGTTTATCTGTGTAGAAGCCGATGTGTAAGGACTCAAAACGTGTTTCTGCAGTGCCTTCCGATGGTTTTGTGCAACTGTTTAGCTCAAGAAGTTACTTCTCTGAAATATTGTCTGGCCTCTTGAACTAAACCTGGGCTGTGGCTTTTCCAAGGAACTGATTTCCATTCTTCCGGACAAATGCTGAGTAGAGTGAAACAATTACAGCAGAATTCTCACATATTATCATCTGGTAACAGATGTTCAGAGATTTGCCAGTAAGCTCTGGTTTTGCTGGCTGAATTGAAAAGGAAAATCCAAACTGTTCTCTGCTTACACAGGAATCTAAACTTTAGGTCATATGTTGAAAAGACCTCTTTATTTTTCCCGTTAAAAAGGTAAAGGCTCAGAAAACCAGGTGCTGTGGGCTGTTTCCACAGATGGAGAATTATCACATTTTGATCTCTTTTGAAAATACCACCTCTTGGCTCTTTTAGTCAATTTGCCTTGCTGGGAGGGGAAGAGGGAGTGTGTGAGGTTAACGTGCCTGAAATAGTTTTGCGAACTCAAAGAGAACGTCAAGAGCTTCACACTCTGAGCTGTTTCATCGGCCGGAATATTCAGCTCGGTATCTTGGACTCAAACACAGGATGGGATTCGCAGTGTGGAGGGTTGTAACCTCCCGACACCAACCTCCTTTTTAGGCTGCCGGTATCCAGTTTTGCTTGAGATGTTCTATTGTTCCTGCAGGTGGTTAGAACTTTGAACACAGGGACGTGGAGACTGGCACCGTTTTCCTTGTGACAGTGCCAGTTCAATTACTTGTGTCCTATAGGGCTGGATGTTTTTAATCTTGGTTAGCGCTGGAGCAGAGGAATGCAAAGGGCTCGGCTTTACAGAGTTGCGTTTGCTCTCCGTTTCCCTCAGGTTGAGTAGCTCCACCGAGCAAAGCACTTCATCCCGGCTCATACGGAAGCACAAGCGCAGGAGGAGGAAACAAAGGATGCGGCAGATTGACAGGGTAAGGTCGGCATCGTAATTTTCCGAGGAGGCGAAGGGTGTTTGAGTGCAGCGTGTGAATGAGAAGGGATCCAGAGCAGGTCTGTGATCTGAATTCACTGGGAAGGCTCCTGTGGCTCCAGCCTCCCCTGAACTCAAACATTTGCAGTTGTGCAGCACTAGAGTCAAGACTCTCTTTCCCATTCTCCTTTTACTGTTAAGCGATCGCATTTCTTGTTGTCTGTGTCCTCACCTCCCGCAGGATCACGTGTTGTTCTCTCCTCTCTTTGGGGAGGAGCTGTGGGTTTAATTCCCACTGCACTGGGCACTTCAGGATTTCCGCCTGTCAGTCACGTAGTCAGGAAGCAGAAATCATTCAATGCGAAGTTCAGCTGAGAAACCTCAATATAGGAACTTACTCCATGGATTTCGTAAACAAATCTTTGGAGAAAGTGCAGTTTGTGTTCAGGTTTTTTTTCTCCAAAGATTCTAAATGAAGAATAGTTTTGAGGAGGCCACAATGGTTTCCGGATGCCTGCCAAACAGAAACCTATTAATCAGTTCCTAATGAATTAATCCTTAATAGTTATTTTATTGTTTATTCCGAGCCCTTTAAAACCTTGGGAATTTTCTGTTGTGTGTTGCAGTCGTCTTCGTTCAGCAGCATCACCGATTCCACCATGTCCCTAAATATCATCACTGTCACACTCAACATGGGTAAGACCACAAGTGATGTTTTTTATGACGAATTTCAAGCGATACAGATGTATTTTGTCATAGTATAGTAATCTTTGGAGCCAGTAGGAAGTTCCTTGATTGGAATGAGATCAGTTGACCTCCAGGGAATGGCAGCTGCTGCTGTGCCTGGATTTTTAGTCCAGCACTGGCTAGTTCTGAGCCGTTTGCACAAGCAGATCAATATTCTTCCCGAGAAGCCCAGGGAAGAAGCTGGAACTCCAGGATATGGAGTTCTACTCTTATTTCTTGGGATGGTAAGGGCTCAGATGTTGTTCGGAGCAAGAGCAGAAGGGCGCTGGAGGTTTGTGTTTCTGCTGCTGATGCATTTCATTGTGTAGCCAGATAGAAATGTGCAGGGCTGCCAACTCAGCGCCTTTCAGTAGCACCAAATTCTTCCTGACACTCTGAGGTGTGGAAATAACATTACCTAATGCTGATTAGGTGCCTAATTCCTAGGTGTAGACATGACTTTTCAATGTCATTTCTCATGCTGATTTTTTTAATGTAACTTTTCAGTGTCCTATATGAAAAAATAATGTTATTAGCAGCATTTCCCTAGACCTGAGATAATTGTAAGTCAAACACGGCCCAGTTGACGTGTTGAGAGAACTCATGTTTCAAGACTGAAGTAGCCTGGTGTTAGCTCTTCACTATAATTCCAATCACTTTCTTTGCTTTTCTCCTCCGCTTTCTATCTGTCTAGAGAAGTACAACTTCCTGGGAATCAGCATCGTAGGACAGAGCAATGACCGGGGCGATGGTGGCATATACATCGGCTCTATAATGAAAGGAGGGGCGGTGGCAGCCGATGGCCGGATTGAACCAGGAGACATGCTGCTGCAGGTTGGTCCACATCCCAAAATATGCTCTCCTGGCTTGTATGTTGGAGGCTCATCTCAGTCGTCCCACCAGCTCCATGGACTTAGTAATCAGTTAGCAGAATTCCTTCATACTTGGAGAAATGCGTCGCAAAGACCGTTATCCCTTAAATCTGTAATCCTTTGTGAATTCTGCTGGATAGTTGGCGTGCTCTGAGAAACAATATTCCTGCAGCCGCTCAAAGGAGTGGAAATGGTTGCAAGGCAAATAAATTTGGAAATAAATACCTAAAATGTCTTTAACTTTCCTGTTGCAAAGCCTGACCTCTGCCTTTTGCAACATTTCAGGTGAACGATGTCAATTTTGAGAACATGAGCAATGACGATGCAGTACGGGTTTTACGGGAAATTGTCTCCAAACCAGGGTGAGCATCTCGCAAAATCTCTTGCTACTTATCCTCCACGTGCAGTGATTGGTATTGGGCAAACCTCAGAGAAATCAGCGTTTCAATCTCAGTAAACAGCCAGGTATCTGCTGATCTCAACTCTGAACTTCTCAGCGTAAATGGGTGAGACTGGTTCCAACGTACCAGCCAAAACCAACACAAATGAGGAGTTGCCTGGTTTCAGTAGCACTGTTTGTTTACAGGACGAGTGTTTTAATATCTCAAGAGCTGATCATTTGACAGATTTCACCAACAAGTGCTCATGATCTGTGCAAAACCAGAAACATACTGATGCTGCTTCATACTGCAAATACTTTGACAGGCATTCTCAGGGTTTGTTTCAAAGAGTTCATTGTAGCAATTAGAGCTTCTGTAGGGAAAGTTGAGTCACCCTGACCTGTTTTCTTTCTTCCCAGACCCATCAGCCTAACAGTAGCCAAATGCTGGGACCCTACTCCCAGGAGTTACTTCACCATCCCCAGGGGTGAGTCCATTTTTGTGCTCTTTGCTGGGTTCCTGAGGAGCCCTCAAGGTCTAGAATATTTTCAGCTATTTTGGCATCTAACAGATTTCCATTCCCTACAAGTTCAATACTTTTAAGTTTGGTTGTATGGTTCGTTTGCTTTTTGTTTTGGGAGGTGGGGGCAAAGCACTTGCTAGTACTGCACGTCATAGAAAAGTGAGAATCTATCTCCCTTTGTAGAATAATAGTGAAATATTATTACGGGATCGGTCGCTTCTCTCCCACAAGAGGAAATATTTCACTCCTACCGCACTTAGAGGAACAGGAGTGTCGTGGTTTTATCCTCTGAGGCTGGTGCAGCAATTGCTGGAGAAAACAAGCTACTCCTGACAAGGTGCTTTTTGTTCCCTCGTTCTGGGGCTGTTTCAGTTGTATTGTCAGAATGGTGAGGACTTGTGCATAACAAAATATTCCCTCTTTCTTTAGATTTTTGTGTTTATTGCAAATCTGATTTCATTTGTCTTTCTCTCCCTTTCTGGTTGTTCTGCAGCTGAACCGGTGAGGCCAATTGACCCCGCGGCGTGGATCTCTCATACCACAGCCATGACGGGAGCGTACCCCCGTTACGGTATGAGCCCCTCCATGAGCATCACCACATCTACCAGCTCCTCACTAACAAGCTCAATTCCCGATTCGGAAAGTAAGTCACAGTGCGGCCAGCGCAGGGCAGGCGGCTCCTGCTCGGGGCCAGCGGTGCCGAGCTGTGCGCAAATCCGACCCCAGTCCCACACACGATGAAAACGACAGCGGCCACACAACTCTTGAATGCTTTCTGACGTTTGTGATTCTGTTGGGGAGCATAAAGCCTTTTTCTCAATGTCAGAAGTAAATGCAGTGGTGTTTCGATTCAGGAAGAGGTGGCTTCTGGTCCCTTTTACAGTTACACGGCAGGCCTCCAATTTTACCCCCCCAGATAAATGTGTGAGCTTCCTCCTTCTATTCGAGATTTTTTTTGATAAATTCAAATAATTTACTTCAGATAGACGTCACTGGATAATAACGTTAGTGTATCATTTAGGAAGTCTTCCGCTGATATTCTCATAGCCTTCTTTTATATTTTTTGTACTTTTAGAAATTATTGAGCAAGGAGAAGACAAATGTAACGTCCCATGTGAAATTACAGCTAGAGTTCAGCCTTCTCTCCTGGTTTGTCTGTCTGTGGCAGTCCCTGCACTAGTTGTATCCATGTAACAAGTTGTCACGAGTCCTTATCTGGGACTTTAAAGGGCAGTTGTCCTTTTTGCAGGTGTAGTAGCTCAGTGTCCCTTTAGATAGAGGCAGCACCGCTGAAGGGAAATACACCCGCAGCAGGAAGCCAGGGAATCACTTACCCGATGACTTTATCTTGAGATGTGTTTTCAGCCTTACAGGTACTAAAGATTGTGGAATCGAATGTATCTGCTGATTGCTGTCAAACGAGAGTCTGTTACTCTGCATTCCTCTTGAACTACTCATGTATCGTGTGCCTTGATATGCAGTGATGTGATTGGGAAGTGCGGAATGCAGACGCCCTCTCAATCGTACTTTAAAAATAAAGGTTATTTGGGAGCAGAACCACGTTTCTGGAGACAGCTTCTCATTTCCGTGCCAGTGACTTCCAGCGTTTCCTCTCCTGAATGCAAGAAAATGGAGAGTACCCCAACATTAATTATCTTTTGCTTAGCACCTTCCTTCAGTTCAGTCCTATTATCCCCCCCAAAATGGCAATACTTGGCTGTGAAAGTGGAAGCAGTGAATTAACGGAGTCATCTTAGACAAGTCTGTTTCATGGTCCCTTGTTTGAAGTATTGTGAATATCTGCTGGTTCACTGGTTTTGCAGCAAGGCCAGAATAATGTAAATGGACCGAATAACCACTTTCCTTCCGACTGGCATCCTGGGCTCTCTGGGCGGAAAGTGAACTTGTGGTATCTTTGCACAGCCACCACTGCATTGGTGCTCGTGATTCAGGTAGCTGAGGTTTTGGGGCCGTACAAATCACCACCACACAGTGGGAATTATTCTGTGTTAGCTCTTTATTTTCTCAGGTGCATTTCTTCAAAAACAGGACTGTGCGAACCGAGGCAGACTGACGCATTGAATAGTAATTATTGCTTTGAAAAGTATCTCATTCTCCGGCAGTGTTCTGGCTGATGCAGGGGAATATTCTCTCGCTGTGGTTTGTGAGTGTTGGACTCGCTGCCTCAGCCGGTGCCAACTCTGCTCCTCGTTTTCTCTGCTAAAGGTCGATTTTTGCAGCCCCTGTTCTGCCGCTGCAGGATCCCTCTTTGCACCTACTGATGTCCCATTCCATGCAAGTAATTTCAAGTGTTTCAGTGTTCCTTGAAAGTCTTGCTGTTTCAAAATGCAGTCCGCTGACATTGTTGGAAAGTTCTCTTTTTCTCTTGCATGGACTTCAGAGGATTTTGAATTGAGACTTCAAACTGTTTCTGCTTAATAGTGTTCAGCCTGAGGTACTGTGTGATTTCTGGGGCCTTTTTGTTTGGGCAAAAGTGTACGGAAGTGCTGAAAGAAAGACACAGGTCAGTGGTGTTATTACATGTGGTAGGACTTTGTTTTGCTGGAGCATACACCTCTTTTATCACCAGGATCTGCTAAGGGGACAGAAATGCCACTCGAACCCAATAACCAAAGCCCTGAGGAGGAGCTTTGCGGTAGGTCTGGCAACCCAGAGCAGAGTTACGGCCCGTGCTGCTCTCAGCTCCGCGCACACCTGCAGTCAGGCCCACAGCTGAGCTCAGACTAAAGTGGGGGCGTTTTAGATGCATCTTAGGACTTTTCATATTTGTACAGCAGTAGCAGACTCAGAAAACGTTGATGAGCATTTGGCCAGTGTTGTTCTTTATATGCAGGTCTCCATGGAAACACCATTTATTGCTCCCCGCATACTTTACTTGAATATTGGTTTGTTCTGTTTTTCCCCAAACAAACATTGCTTTTTGCCACTAACCAAACTAACTTCAAAGCAAAAGCAAAATGGTAGTGTTTATTCAAATGTTGTAAGTATTTGAAACTGCATGCGTAGAGGTCTGGGATGTTTTCATGCATATTAGCAGTGCATTTTTTGAAAGAAGCATTTTCAGTTTTCATTGTTTCATGCTTGTTGGGTTGCTGGAAAAGGACAAAGTTGGTTCCCTTGTGCTGTTGAAAGGTGGGTGATACGGGGAGCCGGGAGAAGGGAAGGGAGGAGGGTTTTGGATTCCTGCTGGGGAAGGGTCTGAACTGCAAACACAGGACACGTGTGCTTGACACAGATTTTTTTTCTCCTTGGGTTTCCTTTTGTGCAAATCTCAATGCAACGAAAGAGCACAGGGCTGATCTCTGCCTGGTTTGTGAAGTCAAGACACGTAGGGACTCAGCATCTCAGTGGTTACACTGGTTGCACTGGGCACAATCTGAAGAAGTGGTATAAATTCTATAATTTATGCCATTGAGGGTGCATTTGGGAACCTTTGTGTCTTTTTTTTGCATCTGTTGGTAAAGCTGTGTCTTGAAACGCTTCATCCAAATTGGGAGCTGAGAAGCTCATTTCAGACTCAGTTCATTTCAAAGCAGCGTGTAACCTCCTTCCTTTTAGAGTTAGAAGAGTCTCCGTTAACTGTGAAGAGTGACATGGCTACTATTGTCAAGGTTATGCAGCTCCCAGACTCAGGCCTTGAAATTCGGGACAGGATGTGGTTAAAAATCACCATCTCCAATGCAGTGATAGGTAAGCACGTCAAAGGAATGCTGGGGAAAAAAGAAGAAACAGAACAGTGGCTTTTTGAAAACAGGTTGAAGAAACTATATGAACATTTTTTTCTCCTGTCTATGACCTATATTTCCCTTGATAGCTGTGACCAACTCCTCAGTGTGACAGGAAGTAATTAATAGCTCCTGTTTGAGCCTGGACAGCCAAAAATAGGGCACATTTCTCGTGCCCACACACAGCTGGTCCTTCACCTTTACTTGTTACATCTCAGGTTTTCCTCATAAGGACTTGTGGCTCTTGCAGTCTGCCCAAGTGCAGCAGAGCAGGTCCTTGTCATTCCAGTTCCAGACAGCCACGCAAGCATCTTTGTTTAAAATTACCGCCTCTTGAGGAAGATGACACTCTCAATTACTTTTGTTCTGTAAATGCCAGGTCATTTTCCTTACTGCAACTCAAAAGGGATCAAACAGTGTAACTATACAACTTTCCGTGTGCCTGTTTGCTGTCACCGTTAGTGTGGTGTTCAGCTGGATGCAAGATAACTCTTCGCTTTCTCTGTTGATGTTTGGTGTTAATTAATTTAACAGTTAGGCCAAGTTGTGAAAATAACATTTTAAGCTCTTTGCAGCAAGATTGCGGCGTATTCATATTTGCGTTCAGTACCTGGCACAGTAGCACTAGTGGGCTATGTGATAATGGGAAGATTAAAAAAAAATCACATCAGTTTGGCTGGGCTGACCCTGGGGCTGCTCTTCCTGTTCTCATTTTAGGAGCAGATGTGGTCGACTGGCTTTACACACATGTGGAAGGCTTCAAAGACCGACGGGAGGCTAGAAAATATGCCAGCAGCATGTTGAAACACGGCTACCTCAGGCACACTGTGAACAAAATCACCTTCTCGGAGCAGTGCTACTACGTCTTCGGAGACCTCTGTGGCAGTGAGTTCCCCACCTGGGAGGGCAGAGCTCATGTGTTGTCTCTTCTGTGCTCTCAGAATTTGTATGACAAGTGGGTGATAATTCCCTTTAGACTGAGCAGTGAGACCACCTGGAAGAGAAGGATGAATTCCTCGAACGGGGCGTTGTACTGAGGCTCGGGGAAGCAGGATTTATTTCTGGTGATGCCACAGGCTTCCTGCTTGGCACTCACTCTCAGCTCCCAGTCTGTAAACTGGGGATGATTCCTCCTTGATGTATGGAAGTGCTGCAAAGGTACCTTGGTGCCCAGTGGTGAATATCAAGATGACATTTCCAGTGAATTCTGGAGGCTGGGTCCCTCTAGTCCCTCACCACACTGGGTGCTGTGTCCCCATTATTAAGGCAGGAGCCAGCTGCAAGGTAAGGGTGCAATCTTCACCTTTTTTTTCCCCCTCTTTTCCAGATCTGGCTGCACTGAACCTTAACAACGGTTCTAGCGGAGCGTCGGATCAGGACACCCTTGCTCCGCTCCCGCATCCCGCTGCTCCCTGGCCATTAGGTCAAGGATACCCGTACCAGTATCCTCTGCCCCCTCCATGTTTTCCACCAGCGTACCAAGACCCAAGCTTTAGCTACGGCAGCGGCAGCGCGGGGAGCCAGCAAAGCGAAGGTAAGCTGGCTCAGCTGGTCTTTATTTCCACAGCCGTCATTCCCCCTGACCATTTGCTTGAGTTCCTTCGTACTGTCTGTGCTCCTGTCTTGTGGTTTTGGGTGCTACCTGCATGGATTTGGTGCGACCGCACTTAATCAGAACCGTTTGTGTCAGTGATGGAGTGGGTCAGCCTTTCAGCTCTGTATCGAAACTGCCAGCGATGTTTTAACTGGGTCAGTAGGACGTAAAACACGGTTATAGTTCTGCTGCAGTGCTGTTCCCCGTGCAAAACGCTGGTGGGGAACTGGAGCCGAGCTGTTTGTCACGTCCATGGTGGCATAAGCGTCTGCGCTTTGCTTACCCAGCAGCACCACACCATAAACTACTGCTTAGACAATGCTGATCAGGCCAACATTAACGACTTGATTGTCCACTATTCAACTGTTGCCCCCCTTTTTAGAGGTCAGAGCCATTGCCAACAGCGGGGCTGCAGTTGCTTGATATTACTAGAAATTAGACCATTTTATTGCTGGTGGAACAGGGATTAGAACCAATGTGCTCTTGGCTTTCTCTTCCAAACTCAGTACGAAAGGAAAATCGCTCTCTTTGCGTGAGACAAGTGTGAGGTGGTCAGACAGGTGGTTTACAGGGCTGAAACACTGCTCACAGGGAGGAGAGTCGCTTTGTCATAAATATATGACGGGGAAAATCTAATACTGCATGGATTAAAAAGCTGACCTCCTCCTTTCCTGCCCTAGGATAATCTTTCAACGCTTTCCTTGTTCTTTCTTTTGGAAACCACACTTCTGTGTTGTTTCTTGTTTGGTAACTGTTATTCCCTTGTTTTGTTCTGAGCAAGCGTTAGACTGAAGGATTCCTAGAGGAATGGCTGACTCTAGGGGATTGGTAAGCTGCAAATGCCTCCATAATGACAAATTCACAGCATGATCATTTAGACTCTTGTGACCCAAATGTTTAGCTGTATTTTTTCCTTTTTTTTTTTTTATTTTATTTTATCCTTTTAAATTGTCTTGGGCGCTGAACCCGTCTCAATGCACAGGAGTGCAATAGCGTGGCATTAACACATCCACCCATCTGGCCCGTGTCACTCTGCTGCAGCAGCTACGGAGTAAATGGCATCAGATGGGAAAATCCCGTCACCAGCCTCTTCACTGCTCTTCCCCAGAGAAATAAATCATCTCGGCTCCTAATTTATCAGTCTGATGTCATCCATATGGATTGGATTTATCCACCAGTGCCCTTCTAGTGCTCATTTACTGACAGACACTTGAGCACTGTGCCAATGTCAGTGCTGGGACACAACTGCTAGAGCTGGGTTTCTTTTATCATAGAATCACAGGATGGTTTGGGTTAGAAGGGACCTTAAAGCTCATGTAGTTCCAACCCCCCTGCCATGGACAGGGACTCTTTCCACTAGACCAGGGTGCTCAAAGCCCCATCCAGACTGAGACCATGTTCTGGTAAGCAACAGGATGGGCAGGAAGATCTAGCAAAGTTTTGGGAGATGTTGCAGTTCTGTTCAAGGCTCTGTTCCAATTTTGGTTGCTACTTTGGAGTCAAAACCCAGTTGTCTGCTGCTTCCTTCTTTCTTGTGCTGCTCCCGTCCGCAGTCGGTGGGACGCAGCGGAGCAGACGACTTTCAGCCACAAGTTCTAGGCCAGCTGCTGCTTTCACTGTGCAAGCTCCAAAGTTGTCTCTGTGTACCCGCGCATGGCACAACCTCGTCAGCCTTGTTCTCCCGACTGTCATTGCTAAAATCCCACAAACCACCAACAGCACGTTCAGGCCTGGTTTTGTCATTGTTGCCATTACAACGCTCATTCCCAAATCCGCGGGGTTTTGGTCGGAGCTGATGTGGGACGCAGTCGCGGACCTGAGCTCATTCTGCTTTTCTCTCTCGGGCTTTTAGGAAGCAAAAGCAGCGGCTCAAACCGAAGCAACAGCGAGAACAGCAGGAGGGCTCTTGGCAGAGAGAAGGACCGCAAGTCGGCTGGCAGCGGCAGCGAGTCCGACCACACCGCGCGCAGCGGCGGCAGCGCCAGCGTCGTCCGCCGGGAGAGACCCGTGAGCCAGCTCAGCCACCGGAGCCACGTCTCTGCCACCCACAGCGAGAGGAGCCACCACAGCCACCACTCGTACGGGCCGCCGGGAGTCCCACCCCTCTACAACCTCCCCAAACTGGGCTCCAAAGTGTACGGGACCAG
Organism: Columba livia; assembly: GCF_036013475.1. NCBI lineage: Eukaryota > Metazoa > Chordata > Aves > Columbiformes > Columbidae > Columba > Columba livia. The sequence goes on from NC_088622.1 coordinate 2,007,767, forward strand.
CGGACCCCCCGGAGGACCCCCAGTAAGGGAACTGGGCTCTGTTCCCCCCGAGCTGACGGGGAGCCGGCAGTCCTTCCAGAAGGCCATGGGCAACCCTTGCGAATTCTTTGTCGACATCATGTGAGAGCAAGTGCCTTCAGACTCTGCTGGGGAAGGGCTGGGGCTGGGGGGGATCGTTTTGGGGGGGAATGGGTCAATTTGGTCATTGCTCGAACACTTAAGTGGAAGAAACTTGGCTGTCTTGCATGTCACAGCTTCCTGGTTTGCAATGGTGTTGCAGAAAAATCAACAAAACAAAACAAAAAATACAAAAAAAGCCTCCACAAAAATGAACAAAAAAATCTCCTGGGATTGTTAAATATCAGCAAATTGATGGCATCTTTTCTTCTTTTTTTTTTTTTTTCCTTCCCCTCTCGTTTTTGATTGTGAATGGCTGCTGTATATTCACATCTTAATGAGCTTTGGTAATTGTGGCACCTACTTCAGTGCAATTAGTGTCTCTTTTTTGGCTGATTCAAGGACTGTTATTTCACGTGACTTCTAAATTTCCAGTAACGCATAGGAGCACTTTGATTTTTCCCTGATTTTTCTTTTACAAGGAAAAAAACCCCGACCCGTGGCTGGTATCCGCGATGCCGACTGCATCGGTCGGCTCCGAGCAGACACGGCACAGACAGCACGTGCTTGGGAAGGAGCCTCAAACCAACTCCTGGCAGAAAGCAAAGTTGTGACTACCTTCTGCTGCGCGCTAGGGAGTATCAATCAACCTTTCTTCTCTCTTTTTTCTTTTTTTAATATATTATTCTATCGAGGGAGTGGTGGAGTCTTGCTGCTGTGTGTGTTCATTGTGCAGAGCGTGTAAAGCCGTTTCATTTCGTATCACGCCAATGACGTTGTAGCTGCGGTCTGTTCCTGGGCATTTCAGTCGCGGCCCTGCTGACAGATGTCTCTGTTTCTTCTGGTTATAACGCGCACTCGCTTACAGGTTTTAAAAGTTTTCACAGAAATAGGACAATTGCTGCTATGTGATTCTGTTAATGTAGCTGCAGCTTTTCCCTTCCGAAAGGGGTATTTATTATCCCATTCTAGCAGAGACGCAGGTAAATCCTGGCTCCCACTAGGACATGGCTCTTCGTTTTGGTCGCTTCTTTCTGCATCCTCAATTTCTGAGCAGAATCTTTCTCTTTTTTTCTGAAATAGAAACCTGAACACGTCTAATCCCAATTGCAGCATTACCCACCGTGTTCTGAACACGGATGGGCGCTGGCTGTTAGCGGAGAGGTGAGAGGGTGTTTGGAGAACAGCTCATAAATGGTACAATTAACAAATGTTTCTACCTGACACAGAGCGAGACCCAAACTAAAGCTCCTGCTGGGGAGCTTTGACTTAAGCAACTGCTGTTGTGTATCCCCAGGATTTCATTACTACGTATTTTTCGCTCTGAGGCTATGGACACTTGATAAAGTTTGTTCAGGAACCTTCTCTGATGGTTCAGAAGCTTTTTTAAAGTGTCTGGATGAGCTTTTAGGACAGGTGCTTTAAAATCAGTCTTTGCTGTATATAAGCATTTGCTTCACTGATACGAAGCCTCTTTTTGTTAACGTTCCATGCTTTATGGGTAGTGTGAATATCCGATATGAGTGTCAAAAGAGAACGTCTTTCCCACTCTATACGTAGTAGCTTCACCTTCCCTTGTCACCCTGAAAAATTACTCCTCAAACTGTCCGTTCTGTATGTCGCTCGTTCTGGTAGGATTTTCACCGCTTCTTTTGTTATGAGGGGTCTGTGTGTAAACACACCCCTTTTACAACATTCAGAGTAACGTCTGTGCTAACTGGAGACTTCAGTCTCACTTTCGGAAGGGAGCCGGGCATTGAGGAAACTGTGGTGCTCAGGCCAGATCCTCCACTTACTGCTTTCAGACAGTTTGCTTTCCAAAAGTATCCCAAAAAGCTACATAACGTTTCTGGGAGCGGTGCTCTCCTCGTCATCCGTCGGAAGGGCAAGCACAGATTGCAGAGTTGGTTCAAAAGAACAGCGCTACCTGAAGGTTGGCTGTGCAGCACTATCCTTTCCTTTCCTTTCCTTTCCTTTCCTTTCCTTTCCTTTCCTTTCCTTTCCTTTCCTTTCCTTTCCTTTCCTTTCCTTTCCCTTTCCCTTTCCCTTTCCCTTTCCCTTTCCCTTTCCCTTTCCCTTTCCCTTTCCCTTTCCCTTTCCCTTTCCCTTTCCCTTTCTCTTTCCCTTTCCCTTTCCCTTTCCCTTTCCCTTTCCCTTTCCTTTCCCCCACTAACCCAGCAAAGATGCTGAAAATGTCTTGAAAGATTGACGTTTAAAGCAATGAAAGTCAGGGTGAAATAATCCTGTAATTCTGCCGTGTCTGCAGGAGATACTGTTAAGGAGCCACTGACTTTATTGACAATCATCAGTGGTTCTAATTTTAAATCAGTTGTGGCTTTTCTGGTCTCTATTGATGTTTTTTCCTGGCCCACTTTGTCTTAAGGCAGAACTTACAGGGCTGGAGGAAAAGATGGTGATTTTCATGACATATTTACAAAAGGGATTAAAGCTGGAGGCTGAGCTTTCACCCAGGGTAAAAACCCCTTTAATTTCCTCATGTCTTTCCAAGAGTTGCAGTTGACACACCTGCTGGGTTGTGGGTTTTGTCTCGTCGTCATGCTGTTGGCAGAAACTGTTCTGTGTCTTGCTGGTCTTTGCTGCTGTGTCGAAATGACTGTGTTCTGTACTTTAGCATTTGTGGGTAACTCTGCAGTGAGGCTGACAGCCTGGAACATTGCGGTGCTGAGCAAATCCGGCGGCTAAACCCGGCCTGGACAAGCTGCACCTACAACCAGGCATCCGTTTCGGGCAAATAACGAGTGCTCTGAGTGCTAGTTGGTTAATCCTGTATCGCGTGTGGAACCTGCTGCTTACAGAGAGCAGCAGGAGAATGTAAATGACCCTCCTGTGAACAGTGCAATACGTCACGGCCACCGCGTGTACAACACGTGCTTAATTTCCTCGCCTTGTAGCGTGCGGTGGAGAGGCCGGTTCAAGTGAAAGGAAAGTTAGACCCTGAAATATCGCTAGCTCTTAATTTTCAGGAGGTTTCCCACATCCCATCCTTGGCTTCCAACACATGTGCGTGTGTCTTTGCGACAATAGGGCCGTGGGGCCCAGCTCTGCGAGTTCCTCCCAGTACTACCTGTAGAAAGAAGTGCCACCAATGCCAAGGAAGCTACTTACAATAGGGGGTACTGGGCTGGGGGGAAGAAAGTTTAAGGCAGAAGTTTTTCTCTGATGTTAATGTCGAGGAAGTGGCGCTGGCCGGGCTCTAGAACACATGGAGGAGTTGTGGGTTTGCTCTACAGGGCGTTGAAACAACCTCGTAACAAGAGCCTTTGAGTAGCTGATATTTTGATCCTGGAAGTGAGACCCTCGCCTCCCGGCTGAGCTCAGTGTTACACACACCTGCCACCAGCTTTTAACTAACAGCTATGCTTGGAAGATCGTAAAAATCCATGAGAAACCAGTTTGGGATGACGTCTCCTGTCCAAAGAGGTGGTGTCTGCAGGGGTAGTTCCCTACGCAGAATATTAACTCTGAGGAGTGAGTTTTTTTGGCAAATAGTCTTAAAAGCACTGCTACTGTCTTTTACCTCCCCATAGTAAATCCACTTGTCAAAGGTAACAGTCCCCTGGACACTTTATCCAGAGGTGTATGGGATGGCAAGCGATGATGCACAGACCTTGACTTTGGACGTGATTCGTGTTCTGTTCCAATGGGCAGTCCCGTCCTGAGACTTGACAGCTCATGAGTTGATGTAATTGTTTTTGTTTTGCATTTAACTGGATTGTAATAAGATTGACTTAAAATTATTAATTCTAATCAGTGATTAGAAATACATGTAAAGAGTTTTATGTACAGTAGAGGAACAAAGTTACATGATTTTAAATAATGAAAACCCAGACTATCACCTATTCTAGAATTGGTTCTACTCAAAGAGTGACCTCTTACTAGCATGGACTGCACTGTTCCTGTTAAATGTCTATTGCATAATTGAATTCTTTTTTGTAGATATTGTATTAAAACCCGAGTGTCTGTATAGTTAATATATAGCTGCTTATGTGTAAATGCTATTTTAAACACTAAAAAGCTTTTAATTTTATGTGATAACCGCAGTGTATGTCTTCAATTCTTTGCACTGTTTACCACGCTCAAGTTTTGTCCTCAGACAGGAGAAGATTGTTCAGAGCTCATGGCAGGCAGCTGGGACGTGTGTGATTTAATTACTGCAGGAGTGCTTCATTTACCCTGTAAATATTCACTGCTAAACTGGGTCACAGACGACTGAAGTGCAGAGACCAGACTCCTCCAGCAGGTTAATGACATCTTGGAAACATCAGAAGTGCCGTAGCTTTGAGCTAGTGACCAGTATATTGGTGCAGAAGTTGTGCTTTCCCCTTAAATTACCCCACTTCTTAATTACTGAGCTTCTCCCTCTTACAGCCTGGCAGGAGTAGGCGTGCAGGGGAGGCTGAAGGAAGTTGATGGAAATAAAAGGAAAATAAAAAGGTTGGTGCATTCATCCTGTTACAAAGACACGAGCTGGAACAAGTTTTTCCTGCCTGCACACCCAGGAGATGAAACTGCTGGTAGGAACCATCAATGTGTGCAGCTGTTCCATGTGAATATTCCCTTTTTCTGGACTCTGCTCGCATACCCCAGCAGGGACAAGCTGGGATTGTTAGGACAGCGCTTTGCAGCGTGATAGGTAAGACTTACACCACGGTGTATTCGTTACACAGCCTCCCCGCAAGGGCTGAGTTGTTCACAAAGAAAGAACAACCACAGCGTGACGAGGCACGTTCCCTTTTCACAGCTTCTACAGATCAAGCAGCAAAGGGAGAGACAAATTAACAGTCCCTATGGGCGCACCCGTTATAAACGGCACAATCTGCAGCAGGTTTATATAAAAGCCTACAAGAAATTCTTGTGAAGTTTCCCATATTCTCCCTTTCAAAGCGTGTTTTTATATGTAGGATGCAAAAAGGGCCAGCCAGCGTTATCCCAGTTGGGTGAATGTTAAATGAGCAGAATTTTGGACCCATCTGCAGCCGTTTATTGCGATGGGCTCCAGCTGAGCCAGGGTGAATTCTCTGCGGGTGACTGGAGCAGGTTGAGCTCTTTAACCAGCTGCTTTTCCCCTCTTTTCTCCCTTTTCCGTCCCACCCCGTACTTCCCTCCTAAAGCAAGAAACACCAGTGTATTGTGGCTCTAACTCTGCTGCCACGAAGAGAAGCAACAGAGATAAATTTAATTTGTCCTTCTCTATTTTTGGAATGATGAGCGAAAGTTGCTTTAATGCTTCTCTGCTATGAAAGGAGGATTTACTGCTGCAATCTCAGGCGCAACAAGTGTTCCCAAGGACTCGCTGCCGGCTCCGGAAACAAGAAGTTCAGTCTTCAGGTCAGTTTTTATTGTCTGTAATCACACCGGGGAGCGCTTTGGCCACGTTTTCACGTATTTCCTCAAATACGCCAGGAGAATTTAATTTGCAGGTATCCCAGAAATGTGGGACAGTTGGGTCTGCAATGCAGCAAAAGCCTTTTTGGTTTTGTTTTAAATATTCACTGCTTTAGATTAATTAGCAAATTCTTTGAGCTGAATTGATGAGTTAACTTCCAATAGCGTGTAGTGGGCAGATGGAGAAACTTTTATATGAGGAATGAAATAGCAATAGAGTTTTTTGGCAAAGTGAGTGGGGAAAAGAAAATGTCTTAGTGCTATAACTATAGTTACTTGGTACCGTTAGATAGGAATGTGAAACGAGGGGGAAGTTTTCACTTTGGGGTACTATTTGTTCTTGGCTATTTGCTTAATTTCAGTAACATAAAACTAGTTTTTTAGCAGTTGTATCAGAGTCCAATTGTACTTTTACCGGGTTTATGAACGGATAAGTAAGATGGCATCGGTTAGAAAGCGTTGGGTCCAGTTGTGTGTATGAATGCAGGGTGTTCTGTGCCCTTTGCAGATGAGATGGTTTCTCTCTGGGGATCTTCGTGTGGTTTTTTGAGGTGAGAGGAGCTTTTGCTGTGACTTTGGGGTATTGTGATTTGCACATTATTCACTTCCGTGCGTCTTGCCCTCATTTCCATGTTCTTTGCAAACGCACGTTAATGAAACACAAATGAGTGAATTGAAATTTGAATGGGTAATGTGCTCTTTATATCATGCATACAGCTGCCTTTACGTACTGGGGTGGATGTGGATTTTGTGACAAAGAAGTCAAGAGAAAAGTATCATTGGTTAATCACCAGGATTTCTAGTTGTGCTCTATAATCTCACACCTTTTCAGGTGATTCCCTCTGCTTTTCAAGTTATTAATCCTGTGCTGTTGAATATATTTGAAAACTCTTTTGGGTGCTGAAATGGGTGGTTAACTACAGAAAGGACGGATGGCTGGGAGCATTTTGCTTTAGTCCTGTGCTTTTGCAGCTTAAAATTTCTGGTCTTAGCACTCAGCTCACTGGATAAGGTGGTATTTTATATGGTGATTGTGCCTGGGACTGTAGCTTATAGAGTCATCATAAATAGAATTCTCCCATTTAAATACAGGCAGCTTCTATTGAGGAAGAGGAGGAGACAATGGATCTGGTTTATTGTCTGTTTATTGGGAGTCCTTCTCTGGCTCCTCCTTGATGGAATTCTGGAAATAATCCACTGTGTTCAGATCAGGCCTAAACAAGATGATGTAGCATTTAGGGATGTAGTAGGTCCCCAAGATCCCCAGACTGGTTGTCAAAACGGTCCCGATCTGGGTAACAGACCTGAGGACCGTCTTCAGCGTGGCGAAAAAAGCGACAAAGAAGATCCAGATGATGAAATAGCTGAGGACGGCGAATGTGATGCCCCTGGCGATGTTGTACGTCTTACCCACCGTCTGGACCATGAAGGTGCAGAGCAGACAGACCAGGGCCAGGCAGCCGTTGTAGCCGTGCACGAGGGCGAAGGCGACCCAGGACCGCGTGTGACACACCAGCAGCACCTCCGTGGGCAGGGACACGTAGTCGGACGCGGAATAGTCGGGTCCCAAGCGAAGGTAGAAGAAGCAGAACAAGCTCTGGGTGAGGAGGCACAAGGCGACGAGGAGCCAGGCCCGGCGCTGGGTCACCCAGCGCAAGAAGGTGGGGGCGCAGCGAGGGAATTCCGTCACCAGCGCGATCTCCAGGGACTTGATGAAGAAGGTGGAGAAGCAACCATTGAGGCAGAGGGCGTAGACCATCTGCTGCATCGCGCAAAGCTGGTCACTGGGCTTCCCTATGTAGAGGCAGCAGCTGAGAGACAGCAGCAGGAGCGAGAACAAGGCAAAGAGGCTCCGTTTGCCCCCAGAAACCTGCACGAGGGGGGTGTCGAGGTTCTTGTAGAAGAGCGCTGCTGCCCCGCCGCTCAGGGAGGCGGTCAGGGACATCAGCAGCAGCAGCGCGACTGTCAGCGGCTCGTTCCAGAACAGGTACCTGCGGCCGCGGTCGTGGCAGCGTGTGCTGCGGGCGGGCGCCCACTGGTGCTGCGGGCAGCGGGTGCAGCTGGAGCTGTCTGCGGAGGAGCAGCGAGGACACCGTCACCGCCCTGCCCCAGAGCATCCGCAGATCTCTCAACTCGGTTTCCCTTCCCCAAGAAGGATCACCGAAACATCCCAGAATTCCATCATACCCCTCTCTCCTACTCCTCGAGATAAAACTTACGTGTTGTCCTTGTGCGCTCTCAGCTCTGCGAGCTCACCGGCAGACAGACACAATACAGACAGTTAAATCCACTGGGTTTCTCAGACCTCACCTTCAGTGCTCCAGAAGGTGTTTTCTGGACAATCTGTACAGTCATAGCAGCAGAGCTGGGACCCTTTTATTTGTCTGAATTGTCCCGGTTCACAATGTCTGAAACACTCCGATGTCGGCTCCTGGGCAAAAGGAAGAATGAACATCAGCCAGACGCACCTTATCACCAAACAAACTAAGAGAAACTGGTTGTGCTGGGATCCCACCTGTGTCTGAGGCTTAGCCAGTGCTGGAAATACCTTTGTCTAGTGTTGCACAGTGCAGATGGATTAAATATTTGCAGAGGAGCAAGAAGTGGGTCCCACCCAAACCTTGCAGGAGCAGCGTGCGGGCTCGGAGCTCCTCACGAGCAGTCCTGCTGAGGCCGCAAATAACTTTACTTCATTTTGTGATCATTTATGCCTTTGCCCACTATCTTTACCTTTTGATCGGTGGTGTGAAACTGGATCTGGGACTTGTTGATGTACAAGGAATCTCCATAGTCACCTACAGGCTGATAGGTCAGCGTGCCGTTTTTCCATGACCAGAATATCAGCTTGTAGCCGGTGTTGATGCTGTGGGATTGATCAAACCTGAATCTCCGGCCGTTCACCTCGAACGGGAAGCTATTCATGAAGTGCAGCAGCTGAGGAGAAAAGGCAAATTGACAGTAAATATCGGTACAGTTGACGTTCCTGCTTGGGAGCTGTAAGCTAATGCAGCAAGCTCATTTCTGGCTGAAATCAGTTGTCCCTTACGTGGTCTAAAATTGCAGCGAGCAGCCTTCTGGCTCTATTATCTTCCGCTCTATTGTTCCAAGCCCAATTAGCAGGAGCCAGAACGCAGCCCTGCAGAGGGGTATGTGTGCAGAACGTAGAGATTGGGCCAAAAATTGCTGGTATTTTCCCCTGATCTTTCCTCACCTGCCAAGGTCTGACGGGTGCCCGGGGACACGGGGGGCGGGCGCAGCCCAGCGCGCGGTGCAGCGCGGACGCCACGCTGTAAACCGCGGTGTAAACCGGCTGTATGCGCGAGTGGCTCAGCACGGACGAGACGTTGGCCAGCGAGACGTGGTCGCACTGTTTGCAATGTGTGTCCGTCCCGTCGGGGTTCACGAGGCGGTTGGATTCGCGCGACTCCTGGCAAAATTCATCCTGCTGAACGGAGCTAAAGAGGTCGGCAACGTATTTCTGGAAGCCGGGGACTGTGCCTGCTTTCGTAATAAAGCCTAAAACTGTCCCGATGCTCTGAATGTTTGGGATGGAGGCGGGTATGTCAGACAATAGCCAGGTTTCGGTACCAATCCAGACTTTCTCGCTCAGTCCCATCCTGATGCTGTGTTCCAGCAGGGCCTGGGCTGCCTGGCTAAAGGCAAAAAGGACAATGATGTTGACTTCGCTCTTGTTAATTGTCTTAATGGTATCTTCCAGTTGCTTTTGGGCGTTGGGGTCTGCAAGGTCTGTAGGAATGAGCCCCTCAAACGCGACGCAGATGTTGTGATTTCCAGCTACGCTTACGAAGAGCCCCTGGGCTCCTCGGCCGTACTCGTTGTCGCTTCCGATGCTGCCGACCCAGTTCCATCCAAACTCGTTCAGCAGCAGGACCACGGCTTCCACCAAGCTCTTATCGCTGGGGACGGTGCGGTAGAAGGACGGGAACGACTCCGTGTTGCTGAGCCTCTCGCTGCTGGCTCCGTAGCTGACCTGCGAGCCAGAGGAGAGAGAAAGCAAAGAGTAAAGTCAAGGGAAGTGTTCATGGGCCAGATCACTCTCCACCTTCTTTGCTCAGTCTCGGCTGCATCCCAAGGTTCAGTAAGTTTAGCTCAGGGCTAAATCTTCCTGACCATTACACCTCTCTATTGCGGTTACTGAGTACTTAGTCACAGGTGTGTTTTCCTGGGATCCTCCTAGCTGTTATTCCCATTTCACGTGGGTCACAGGGAGCCTGCATTACCCCTCTGCTCTCCGGGAGGTTGGACACTCAAGTGTGTTCCAGAGGGGAGTTTAATGACCTGCCTGAGATCCCCCAGGAAACATGGCAGAGGAAAGACTGGACTCTGCGCTTTAACAGTCCTGGTTCTAAGACCTGAAGCATAGACAGTGTTGATCCAAACCCGTCCCCCGCCAAAAAGAATTCTTGCTTCTCCGGAGACTTTCTTTACCTGTGGGATCAAGAAGGAGCTGAACAGTTTGGCGGTTACGAGGCAGAGATCTGAGCTGCGTGGCCCGATGACCGCGGTGACGCGCGGCTGGTAGTCGGTGTAGTTGCAGAGGACGCCGATGCCCGTTGTGCCGTTTTGGGTCAGAAATAGCAAAGTGGGCTGCAGGGCCACCAGCGGCTCGGAGCAGGTGTCCGACACGTCGTAGCCCAGCGTCACTCCCGGGAGCAGCGACGTGGAGTTGTTGATCTGATCAATAGCGAACTTCATCCCGAGAGCCCATATCAGCCCTTCTGCAAATAACCTGCGGTAAGAGGAGGTGGAATTACGCGGTCTGTCGGTGCTGTTACAATGGGAATCGGCTTATTTCATATTCTCGAATGTTTTAGCATCCGTTGCCAAGCCAGACGTGCGTGGCACTGTCAGCAGAGCATCCGTGTCCTCATGGCCTTTGTACATTTTGTGCTGCGAGTGGAGGGGCTCTGAGCACCTTTCAAATCTAATTAATCTTGCCTGTCAGCAAATATATCCTCTGTGCATCACAGCAGAACAAACAGAGGTGTACTTCCATCAAAATGGGGTCATATGCATCTGAATTTTTACTGCGTAGTAGTAAGAACACAAAGGTATTTTCCATTTCAGGGTGATAAGGGGACGGTGCAGCTCACCAGCACCTCAGAGCTCGTCCTTGTTTCCATCTCACCTTTAACATTCACCCGTGAGACCCTCAGCTGCCATCAGGACCCACTTTTCCTTCCTCTGCCCAGCCCAAGTGACTCAATTCAACACGTACTAAGGAACCGAACGTTCCTCTTACCTTTCACACGCCACTAACGTGGGCTCGGATCGTGCCGTCAGGTTTCCCGCGTCCATTCCAAACGGGAACAAGCCCCCCAGGATATAATCCCCTGGCTTTCGGAACTGGGCCGACAGGCAGGTGGGTTTGAGCGCTGCTGCGTGAGCAAAGCTCAAGCACAGCAGCAGCTCGGGGACCATGATTTGTCTATTTTGGAGAAAACAGTTCAAAGAAACCTCCAAACGAGTGTGGGAGAGGAACCAGGGGCAGGGGATCCAGCCTCGTCCATTCTCTTTAAATACAACTTGGAAAGATTAAAATAATGGGGAATAATTTGTTTAGGAAAATGCATTGAATGTGTAACTCTGTGCTCAGTGGGCAACAGTCAAATACAACAGGCTGTGAGTGTGTGCAGTTGCAAACCACGGGTCTAATCCTGGTTTCTGTACTCAGCGAGCAGCCTTCACTTGAGCAGAGTGACCTGGACGTGGCCTGCACTGAAAGAACGTCCCAGGTTATTTTGAAACGAGCTCCAGAATGATACGTTGACGTGCCTGAACTAAAGGGTAGTGGTTAGAGACTTACACAGCAGTAATTTTTGTGTTAAATTCAAGGTCACCGCATCGTGGCGATAACCAAATCTGCCCCGGGGCGCCGCAAGAACTCGTCTGGCTGTGGCTGTTCCTGGATCGCAAGGTCAGTGATTTATTTATTCCTCAGCTACACGGCGATTCGTGGCAAGTTGTTATTGCCTGATCTAAATTCTTCTCACACTGAGCTATAACGTTATCTTTAGTTTAAAAGCTTTGGTTTAGGTACAATTTCCACAGGCCAGTAGTTTCGGTTGCAGCATGGTTTGCATTTATTCTCTCTGGTTTGAATGGCAAAGATCAAGTTCCTTTCTGACATTGTTTGTCTCATAAGAGGAATACGTTCCCCCAAGCACCACAAAGAAAACAAGCATTTACTCCTCAGAAGCATGTTCTTCACATAATTTAATGTCCAGTTAGTTTAACCTCCATGAGGTAATAGTGATTTCCTGAATAATTTAGTGTTACGTGAGGCCAAACTGCCTGAGATACAATCAGAACATGTTCCAGCCTGTGGGATTCTCCCTCTTTCTCCAAATATTCATGTCATCCTCAGCTAACAACGTAGTGCTTTTTCAGCTTTCAAAGAGCTAAGTAAATTCCATTGTGCATACTTTGGTGTGAGTATATATATATACATACACATACTGTCTATAATATACAGTCATTTGCAATAGAAGTCATAAATAAGCCTGGTAAAATAGTGACTTACAGTGCAAGTTCAGCTTTCTCCCCAGAGGGAGAAGACATTTTTGTAGGCATTTGACACATACATTTAAAATAAACCTCATAAACACGATGTAGAAGCTTGGCAGGAGAACAGATCAGGTGCAGCCTGCAGCCTTAGCTGGATATTTAGTATTTTGCAGAACACACTAAAAACTGTTCCACATCCCAAGAGGGATAAAATAGAGATTAACAGGAAGCGACACAGAAAGAAGGTCCTGCTTAATGGAACACAAAGGAAATTGGTCACTTACAGTAACAACATATGTCACCCTTTCCTTCTTTAATCCCAGGGGACACAGAATTAGCAGCAATCATCAGATAAGTGTGTGACCACAAGAAAAAGAGCTTTCAGATACACATTACTCACGATTATATTTTCCAGGTTAAAGCATAATGGAGGGAAACCCCTCCCAGATCTAATCAAGGGAACAGCTTGTAAACAAAAGTGGCAAAGTGAGCTCATGTGTCGTGTAAACGTGTTCAGGCACCACAGCTGAAAGTTGTGCTGTCCCGCAAATGGTGTAAATGCACAAAACCTGCTGAAGTTGCAGAGTTTGGCTTAAAAGTGAACCCAAAACCTCCTACTCCCAGCCTAGCTGACAGCTGAAGGTGAATCTAGGAGAAAAGAAATCCCTTAAGCATGATAAAGAATGTGTTTTTCTTATTGTCGAGCCAGGGCTCCACAGACACACAGTTATACATATATAGATACCTATTAAAAAAAAAAAGGTGCTTTTTTTTTCTGTTGTAAAGTGAGGCAACCTGAGTAGCTTTGCCAACTGCATCCTGGAAAAGGAAAGGGACAGAGTGACCAGGGACAGAGAACCAGACACTTGTGTGTTTGTGAAAACACACGGTTTTCACCTGCTTCACCCTTAATCTCTCAGAACCTGGCACGGCTCTTCCCCATCCCTCCCGTCACGGGAGGTTGAGCAGGTCGTGCTGGGCAAAGAGCTCCTGGGTGATATCGTAGACGTCACTGATGTGCGGCAGAGCCTCACCCAGCATGGCCACGGCCTCCTCGGCCGTGCCCACGTTCATCACCTCCAGGAAGGCGTTGCGGGACGGCAGCGTGCAGAACGCCACTGTGGCCGCCTTGCGAATGACCCAGGGGTGGTAGGCGGCCAGGGACGCGTTGTAGGAGTCGGTGCAGATGGTGGATGTGCGGGCGTCCTCCCCGGCGGTGCGCAGCCCCTCCAGGAAGAGCTGCAGCCAGCGCAGGGCCCGGTGCAGCCGCAGGACGGTCCGGCAGCCGGACTCGGGGTGTCCCCCGCGCTTCTGCACGTCCACCAGCCCGTTGGCCAGCTCGTACTCCACCATGGACTGCAGCGAGGCGTACCGCTCCCGCTGCTCCCCGCCGCTGTAGCCCTCCATGATCTGCACCTTGGCCACCGCGTCCTTGGTGATGAAGGAGAAGATGGTGCCCAGGCTGTGCAGGAACCTGCCGGTGGGGAGACACAGAATCGTGTTGGTTGGAAAAGCCCCTCAAGATCGAGTCCAGCCATAACCCACCCCTGGCACTGCCACATGTCCTGAGACCCTCATCTCCGTGTCTGTTCAACCCCTCCAGGGATGGTGACTCCAGCTCTGCCCTGGGCAGCCTGTTCCAATGCCCCACAGCCCTTTGGAGAAGAATTTTTCCTGATATCCAACCTCAACCTCCCCCGGCGCAACTTGAGGCCGTTTCCTCTGATCCTGTCAAATGCTACTTGGGAGAAGCGACCACCACCCTCCGTGCTACCGCCTCCCCTGGGGTCAGCGCCAGAGCAGCACCCACCGGATGAGCCCCCGCCAGCCGCTCAGGTACGGCCCCAGCAGCACCTCCCGCCGCTCGGACACGCACGTCTGGAACGCGGCGAGAACCTCCCGCAGGCTGAACGCGCCCGCAGCGCCCGCAGCGCCCGCCATGGCCGCGCACCCCCGCTCGCCTCACGTGACCCGCGGCTCCGTCAATCCGCGGCGGGCCTCGCCTCATGTGACTCAAGGCTCCACCAATCCGCGGCGGCCCCGCCCTGGCGGGCGGTTCTGAGGAGCCGGGGACGAGGCGGTGAGAGCGATGGCGGCCGGAGTGGGGCCGGGCCGGGCCGGGGTTCGCGGGTCCGGGGCCTGGGGGGTGTGTGCGGGGCGGGGTGTGCGCTCTGCTGCGGCTTGCGGGGCCGTGAGGGCCGAGGGCTGCCGGGAGCGCCGGGCCGGGGCCTCTGGGCCTGTGTGCGCCACACGCAGGTTTCCCCGTGAGGAAAGGCTGAGGGAGCTGGGGCTCTTGAGCTTGGAGGAGACTGAGGGGTGACCTCAGTGTTCCTAAATATATAAAGGGTGAGTGTCAGGAGGATGGAGCCAGGCTCTTCTCGGTGACAACCAGTGATAGGACAGGGGGCAATGGGTGCAAACTGCAACACAAGAGGTTCCACTTAAATACAAGAAGAATCTTCTTCCCAGTGAGGGTGGCAGAGCCTGGCCCAGGCTGCCCAGGGGGTTGTGGAGTCTCCTTCTGTGCAGACATTCCAACCCGCCTGGACACCTTCCTGTGTAACCTCATCTGGGTGTTCCTGCTCCATGGGGGGATTGCACTGGATGAGCTTTCCAGGGCCCTTCCAACCCCTCACACTCTGGGATTCTGTGATTCCCCGAGGGGTGGGACCGACGGGCCCAGCGGGGTCGGACCTGGACACGGGTGTTGTGGCCACTCTGAATAAATAAATAAACCGGGGAGCAGGAGCACTTTCCTCCCCTGCCTTCCCACCTGCGGGCTGGCCCAGGCTGCAGTGGTGATGATACCATAAAATCGGCAAAGTAACAGACTCGTAATCCCACATCTTAATGTTTTAAAAGTAGCATTTCTTATTTAGCACTGAGGGCGTCCTTCCGCAGGTCCCCCCACTCACCGGTTGGTCATACATGGCTTATATTGACAGAGAAATCTATATTCGTTACAGTTCTTGACAATCATTAAGGTATTCCCTGCTTATTCTAACACAAGCTGGCTGTTTACACAGTGCTAAGAAGCATCCGCATGTTTCTCAGTTACTTCTCAGTTACCTGTTTTAAAAGAATATGTTATAACTTTATGTCAACTTTAAGAACAGGGTGTGATTGCCAAGCACAAAGATTGTATGGTTATAAGGTTGGTTGATCTTTAAAGGTGCCTACCTTAATATCCTCCTAAACTATGAGTTCTATAATTCCTTATAATGCAATTTAATAATTAGAAATATAGATATCAGTGATGGTGACTACTGGAGGCAAACAGGCCTGAACTTCCAGCAGTTTTTATCCCCTGACTTGTGTTTTCTGGCTGTGTTCCCTCTAGGAAGAAGTTGGGCCTCTGCTTGAGTCTTCTGGCTGAAACACAGTTGCAATGGCGGGTGTGAAAACGGCGCAATCTGCGCTTCTTTTGGCCCCCGTTGGACTGGTTCTGGAATAATTTCCCACGCAGTTTGAGATTTAGAGTTTGTTAAAATGCCTGAAATAAAAGTCACCCCCTTGGGTAAGTCCAATCTAAAATCCTCCTGAGCTATAAGCAGTGAAAAGCTGTAGAATTTAGAATTCAGAGTAATATACTGCAATATGTGTTACATTTGTGCAGCAGCCTGACCTGGTTCTTTTCAGTTTGTCACTGTCCTCTTGTCTCAAGCAAGTAAGACTTGAACAGTCTGACAGCTCTATTTTGATTATGGGATTCATTAATAGTTACTGGTAAAAGCATTATAGTATCATATTGTAGTATTAGTTCACTTAACGGTGCTGAAGATCTAAAGGAAGCAAGTTTTTCTTTTTTGTGTTTTTTTTAAATGAGTTGCACAGAGATGCATTTGTGTCCCGAGATGGCAGAGGCTGTGCCGAGCAGAACTGCTTTATCCCAGTGGATAGTTGTCTGTCTCAGAGTGGACTTAATTAGAGCTTAATGAAGGTCTGTGCTTTCACTGAGAGGCAGAGAACCTGGGAACTTCCATGCTATTTTTTTCCAGATAAGAGATTATTTTGCTCTTACTAGAACCTGTGCAGCTGCGATTGCGCCGCAGCGGGCAGAGAACACGCGTGTCCTGCGTCTGACCTGTTGTGGGTTTGGGCACTTACTGTGGTTCTGCAGCTGGAGGCCCCGTCCTGAGCTCAGGGCTGGGGTGGTTCACATTTCCTTACCCTCTAACAGGTCTTGTTTGGCAGAAAGGATGTTGTCCTGCATCAGAAAAGGGCTTGGGAGGTTGCACGGACCTTTAAATGCTTCGTTTTTACAGATTGTAAATACTCGTAGAGATGTCTTACTTGTCTTTTTCTTGCGCCCAGGGGCTGGCCAGGACGTGGGACGCAGCTGCATCCTCGTGTCCATCGCCGGGAAGAACGTGATGCTGGACTGCGGGATGCACATGGGCTACAACGATGATGTGAGTAACAGTGGAGACACCTGAATGTTGCGTAGAGGTGTCGGACTCCTGCACGTAACTGTGACGGTGTTGCCGGCAGCTCTTGCCGCGTTGCCAACCCTGCTGCAGTCCACTGCATTATCGCAGAGTGCCTTGAGGCGCATCACAGTGTGTTTCCAGTGTTTTTGGTTGTTCATGCCATTGTTTTGTTGGATTAGTAACATAATATTATATTAATTGGCTTTGTTGCTTCATGTCTTTGCAGAGACGCTTCCCTGACTTTTCGTACATCACTCAGAACGGGAGGCTGACTGACTTTCTAGACTGCGTGATCATCAGGTGAGAACCCTTCAGAGCTCACACGGGACACGGGAAAGCTTTGTAAACCGTCCCTTGCAACCCAAACGTATTTTAAGTCCATCATTTATATTTTGTCAAGTTCCTCTATGTCATACAGTGCTTTAAAAAGCAAGATCTGAGAACCAGGCAAGCTAAATCCCCATGCAGCGTCTCTTGTATCCTTTGTGTCTTTGCAGCCACTTTCACTTGGACCATTGTGGAGCGTTACCGTATTTCAGCGAGATGGTGGGTTACGACGGGCCCATTTACATGACGCACCCCACCAAGGCCATCTGCCCCATCCTCCTGGAGGACTACAGGAAAATCACCGTGGATAAAAAAGGAGAAACCAACTTCTTCACTTCCCAAATGATTAAAGACTGCATGAAAAAAGTGGTTGCTGTGCATCTCCACCAGACCGTTCAGGTAAACGGTCGTTCCTGCGCACTCTGCAATCGGAGCAGCTGCATTGCTGTGGAAAGCAGAGGAATTTTGGTATTTTTTCTAAATGTTTGCGCTGTTTGTGCAGGTGGATGAGGAGCTGGAGATCAAGGCGTACTACGCCGGCCACGTGCTTGGAGCAGCCATGTTCCAGATCAAAGTTGGCTGCGAGTCAGTCGTGTACACTGTGAGTACTCACAAGATGTACAGATATTCCTTTTAATGGCCTGTCCCGTCACCCTGGGAATATTAATGGGTTTCTCTTCTTCCATCAGGGTGATTATAACATGACACCAGACAGACATTTAGGGTAAGTAGGAAGCTGAGTTTTTACGAGCTGTATGTATTTCTGGCAGAAAGGTTTTAGCACAGCTTCTGCTAATACTTGGGGCTTATTAGCATTGATTCTTTGTTAGCAGACATTTAACTGTGTCTTTGCTGGAAAGATAACGCAGTTTAGAATTACAAGGATGAACAGATTTACCTTGATTCTTCCAGAGAGACCTTAATGCGATCTTCTTCTCTATGCTTGTATTGATTTGTTTTTAAGACTGCATAATAATAGGATTTAGATATTTGAAATGTTTTATTGTCGTGGTGTCTTCTAAATGTATTTACTTTCTACGAGAGTGCCAATCACAAACTTTAATGTTCATTTTATTTTTACTAGCATATATATGAGAGATTTACAATTTTCATGCTATTTAGAATAACATTTTAATGCATTTAAAACAAGTAATAGACTGGAGAAGTATTGCTTTTCAAAGCCTGTAGTTTCCATTCTGCGCTGGATTAATTTAAAGCAATGAGAGGAATCCTGATGCTGCCAGAGAGCTCCTGGTGGCTTTGGACAAGCTGATGTTCACCTGTTTTCCTCTCTGCAAATGGGGACAGTGACATTTTCCACCCGTCTTTGAGACCTGCAGATAAGAAATGCCACAAACTATCAGTGGGATTGCCTTTTTAAAGATTCCTTCTGTTTTAGCGCTGCCTGGATTGATAAGTGTCGCCCGGATTTATTAATAACTGAATCCACCTACGCCACAACTATCAGAGATTCCAAACGCTGCAGAGAAAGAGATTTCTTGAAGAAAGTTCACGAGACTGTCGAAAGAGGAGGGAAGGTACGGCCTTTTCATCATCTAAGTAATGTGGGTTTTTTTCTCTGTGAAGCTCTCATTGGCTCTGTAGCGCTCTATAATTATTAATTAACTCGGGCAGCTGCGTGTGAAGCCGAAGATGTTTTTATATTCCTCACTCTGTGCTTTAAAAGAGAATATCAAACACTTAAACCATGCCAGGAAGAAAACCAAAGGACGAGTTAATGAGCCAGTGAGGGGAAGTGCTCGGCTTACAGCCTGCAAACGTGGAGCATAAAGGCAAGGCTGCCCAGCCAAGCAGATCAGTGCTTGTCAAATATCAGTGTTTGTCATCCCCAAACTGCAGACAACACATTCCTGCAGGGGGAAAGGTCGGAAAATTGGAAAGCGAGAGGGAACTGAGGGACTTGCTCAGAAATGATAACACTGCGGTACCATTCATATGCTGTTTGGGTTTCACAGACTAAATTACGCCTCAATTGCAGGTTCTTATCCCAGTTTTTGCCCTTGGACGCGCCCAGGAACTTTGCATTTTATTGGAGACTTTCTGGTGAGTGCAGGCTCTGCTGCGCAGGCGCCACCTCCTCCTGTCCCCTCCTGTTGTCCCGGCAGGTGTCTGTGATCCACCTGGTTAGCACCAGCGTTCTCATCAGTTTTCCTCTGCATGTCGGCCCATACGGGCCACTGCAGAATTACTTCTTTATTTCCCGTATATTTCCCAGTGTTCCTGACTAAGCAGTAAATGAACTGTTTTCTCTCCACATTCATTCTCTGCTCCTCCCTCAATCAATCGTCCTTTAAAATATTGGATCGCATCTTTGCCACAGTGTAAAAGAGTTTTCACGGGAGGGGGAGGAGAGATGAACAAGTATTAAACTTGTGTATAGGCATTGTGTGGAAATGTTCATTAGAATACCAAGTGATACTGCTTTTAATTACTACCCCTAGCGCTAATATTTGTATTGGAAGGAAGTTGTAGTGGGTGAGGAGAACTGGACAAAACCATCTTTGGAGTAAGTTAATGCGTAGTGTTATAGCATTATCAAAATAACTCATTTATAGCTCATTGGGAGCAGGATATGCACAAGAAAATCTTTGGCGCCTACTCAGGTTTATAGACTTGGAGTCAGGATCCTACTCAGGCCCTCACACGTATCTCAAATGTTTCTTTCTACAGGGAAAGAATGAACTTGAAGGCTCCAATTTATTTTTCCACGGGACTGACGGAGAAGGCCAATCATTATTACAAGCTCTTCATCACCTGGACTAATCAGAAAATCCGGAAAACGTTTGTGCAGAGGAACATGTTTGAATTCAAACACATCAAAGCGTTTGATCGGGCCTTTGCAGACAACCCGGGACCGATGGTAGGTGGGGGTTAAACGAGGTAAATAGCGCAGATGTGGGGTGTCAGGGGCTGGTTTCACCACACCACACATCCCTTTAATATCAACATCCCATCTCAACGCTTTTGTCTGTGTAACTATTACAGACCTTTATTTCAGTAAAGGTAAAATGCCCAGAGAGGGAAAAATAAAGATTGCATGTTCACAGTAATTTTTACAGTATATTATTTGAAGTCAGGAGACGGATCCTTTACAGCACCAGCTCTTGCTGCTGGTTTTATTTCTGAGTGGTTTCTTAGACAGTAGCTGAAAGGAATCTTGTCGAGTGTGACAGTACCACTATCAAACCCTTCAAAGTTGTTACCGGATGCTGTGGATGCTCACAACAACTTCCTAAAACACTTGTTTAATTTACATGAGAATTAGACAAGCTGGGAAAAATTAAGTAGCAAAAAATCTCCATTAAAGCTTTGATGTTTTAAGTGTGCTGTAATGTTTATGAGTGGATACCCTCCACAGGTTTAGGATATGTGTATCTTGAGTAATGGAAAAAATCCCTGTTTTCTGTGGTGGTTTTTAGTGCATTTTTCAATTCTAGGTTGTGTTTGCGACCCCTGGGATGCTTCACGCAGGACAGTCCCTCCAGATCTTCAGGAAATGGGCAGGGAATGAAAAGAACATGGTAAGAATGTGTTTCTTTGAGTGATGCTTTGTGGTGATGTGATGGTGGCATCGATACAGAAGAACAGAGGCTTCCCAGTGAATGTAAGCTGTGAAGAGCACACATTTCCATCAGTGTTTTACTGCTGTGTTTTTATGTTAACAACAGCTGTGCTACACATACAGGGTTTGTATATTTTCCTCGTTTCCTTCTCAGGTCATCATGCCCGGCTACTGCGTGCAGGGAACCGTGGGCCACAAGATTCTGAGTGGACAGCGCAAGCTGGAAATGGAAGGAAGACAAATAGTGAGTCTTATTAATATTTTCAAGTGGGAGGAACTTCAGGTGGTAAGTAGAGACCATGTACTTGTTACCGGAGTACACTGCGTACACTGAGAATGCCCAAGTAACGTTTTCTTTGGGCTAAACACAGAGGAGTTTGGGTCTGTGTGTGTGTATTCAGAAGCTACAGTGAGGCAAAGCGGTTGTGGGCTCATGAAGCTGCGCGTTGTGCTCCCTGCAGCTGGAGGTGAAGATGCAGGTGGAGTACATGTCCTTCAGCGCCCACGCCGATGCCAAGGGCATCATGCAGCTCATTCGCCAGGCTGAGCCGCGCAACGTGCTCCTGGTCCACGGCGAAGCCAAGAAAATGGAGTTTCTGAAACAGAAAATCGAGCAGGAGTTCCGTACGTATCGCGCTGGTAGTGAGGAGGGGAAGGCAGCAAAGCCTGGGCTGCAGAAATGCTCCTCCTGACGCCGTCTGTTCCCACTGCAGATGTCAACTGCTACATGCCCGCGAACGGAGAGACCACCACGATCTTCACCAACCCCAGCATTCCCGTCGACATCTCGCTGGGGCTCCTCAAGAGAGAAACAGCAACAGGTGACACATTTTTAATGAACGTATCGTCAATAATGTTTAAAAACAAGCATGGGCAGCTACCTCATTTTCTACTCATTGCCCGTTCATGATGAAAACACAGTCCGTGTGCTTTGACTGGCTTGGTCTGTGGAAACTGGAATTGCTTTTATAAACGCAATTCAAGGAAAATCTAAAGTGGTACGGGAAGAGAGGCGGCAGTTCTGTGTTCCTGAGCAGGGTCTGGTTTGTGTCCAGAGGCTTGATAGGGGTTTAAGCACCAAGTACTTTAACAGCCGGGAGAACAAAGCTGTAAAATCGTAGTCTCTGAACCTCAGCAGGGATCCAGAAATCCAGTTTATTAAGTCTGATAGCAGTGCTTGTGGGAGAGGTGAGCATGTCGTCGTTAACCGTGTCATCTCTTCCCTTGGTTTAGGTCTCTTACCAGATTCCAAGAAGCCAAAGCTGATGCACGGCACCTTAATGATGAAGGATAACGTAAGTAAAAAAGTTCTTGTGTTTGTCTGGTGTCCTCTTACTGCTGGACTTGTGCAGCGCTGAACACAACCTGCACGGAGGAACAAAACCTCAGAAGGCGCAGAGAACTGGCGTCTAAGGGCTCTGTGCTTTTCCCCGCAGAGCTTCCGCCTGGTTTCCCCCGAGCAGGCGCTGAAGGAGCTGGGACTGACGGAACATCAGCTGCGCTTCACCTGCCGCGTCCACATCCAGGATCCGCGGAAAGAACACGAGACCGTGCTCCGTGTCTACAACCACCTCAAAGGGTCAGTCTGTTCTTGGTGGACTTGAGCTTGGACTTCTTAGTGTGCGTGGCCTATCCAAAATAAATCATTTACCTTCTCTGTTACCAGGGTCCTGAAAGATTATTCCGTGCAGCATCTCCCTGACGGCTCCATAACAGTCGAGTCCATTCTTATCCAGGCCACGGCGCACTCGGAGGATCAAGGAACCAAAGTTCTGCTTGTGTCCTGGACTTACCAGGTAGGAACACTCGGAAATGGGCTTTCCAGCATCCCTGATCTTAACTCCTCACAGTCCCAACCTCTCCTACCCTGGCGGTTGCTCGGGTGCGTCTTTATCACTCCATTTTTGAAACAGGCAGATGCTGCCCTTGCCTTTATCATTTTAGGTTTAGTACAAATGGTTTTACAGGAGCTTTTGTGAATCACTTTTCTCTGGGACAACTGAACTCAAGACTCTTTAGTAACAACACTCACTACAATTACAATAACAATCACATTTGTGTTTTGAGGACACTGTAGTATCCAGGTTCTAAACTCCTGCCTGTATCACTACTCCAATGCAGAGTGTGGTATTTTACACTGTATTTCTTGGGTGTAAAAGTTAACCAACCAGCAGAAATCTCGTAACACCAATTGCTGTGAGATTAGACACTTGTTACCTTTTCTGTCTTTCAAAAGTACACATTCTAGGGCTCTATTTTGAAATGCTTTTACAGCAAGGAAATGCCGTCTTAAGTGCAAAGAAAAAAATATCAATAGTTCTTTATTGTTTCAAGGAAGAATTTCACTTTCCTGATTTTGAAAGCACACCCAGAAACGCATTTGTGTTACCGGCTGCCATTTTTGAACAGTGCAAACATCAGATTCTGCCAAACCCAAGAATTATTTCAGCTATTTCTAGGTACCTGTTGAATTTCTTGCCCCAGTGGGTAAGTGGAAGACGCGTCCATCCTGTTTCTCTGTGTTCTCTCCAGGACGAGGAGCTGGGCAGTTTTCTCACATCCCTGCTGAAAAAAGGGCTTCCCCAGAGCACGGCCTGAGCCCCAGCGCCGCTTCCAAGACACATTTTATTTTGTTTACATTGTCAATGTTTTTTCCTATTTTAATAAAGCGATTACGGCGTTTGTCCAATTACTGCAGTGATGGTCTGTATTGTTTAGCTGCGATCTTCTCACATTAGAAACCTGTCTGGGGGAGTCATTTTAAAGAGTCCTGAGGACTGTCAGAGAATACAGCTCCCCTGGTGCTGTCCCAGTTGGCTCATAAAAATACACAGCTAATAAAAATATACGGCACTTCCCTCCAGTCTTCCCTTGTGTAACACCCACTGCGTCAAAGGCACTGGTTTCCGAGGTTTGTTTTCAAATAAACAGTAGGAGAGATGAAACGTGTACTTACTTTAAGTAAATCAGTTGATGCCATCTCTGTGTTTCTTGTTTCCGTGTCTCTGGTGTAGTTTGTACACATAGGAGGTCTCCCTGTGTTTCTGGTCGTAGATCGTGTAAACCCTTTCGGACCTGAACCGGAGCCTGAGGCTGAAGCTCCAGCGCTTGCTGGAGGAGGTGAAATAATACAGGAGGGGGTTGAGGCAGCAGTTGACGCTCACGAGGGCCAGGGTGACCCTCCGCATTTTGTAGATCAAGCTGGTAAACGACTTATTCTGGATGACCCGGACTCTCATTAAAAAGTGAAGCAAGTGCGTGAGGTGATATGGGAGAAAGCACAAAGTACAGATGGCCAGGATGATGTAGATGGTGCTCAGCGCCTTCCTCTTGCGGACGCTGTGCTTGATCTGGGAGATCCTCTTGGCGATGAGCGGGTAGCTGATGAGAATGATGGAAAACGGGATCACGAACCCAAAAACCAAGGCCAGGATGTTGTAGGGAGCCATGCGGTAAGTCCAGCAGCTCGAAGGGAAGTTCTCAAAACACGCCGTCGCGTTCCTCTCGCCGCTGTTGTGCAGAGGGCCACCGAGGACCAGAGGAACCGCGACACTCAGAGCCACCACCCAGAGGGCTGCGACCACCGCCACGTAATGGGCGGCTCTGATGCGGATGTAGGTGAAGGGGTGCAGCACCGCGATGTAACGATCGACGCAAATGCAGGTGAAAAAGGCGATGCTGAGGTAGATGTTGATGTAGTACAAAGTCCCGGTGACCCTACAAGCCACGTCCCCGAAGATCCAGTTGTTTCGGTTCAGGTGGTAATGAATTTTAAAAGGCAACACGCAAACGAACAAGGTGTCCACCAGCGCCAGGTTGATCATGTAGACGTAGGAATGAGCCGTGTGCTCTGCTCTGCAGGACAGGCAGTACAGAGCCACCACGTTTTCTACCAGCCCCAGCACGAAGACGATGCTGTAGATGACAGTAAACAAGGAATACTGGAAATCCGCGTCCAAACTGGATTCTGAACTGGCATTGGCAACGGTCTCATTGGAGACTCCTCCAGGGCAGGACACACCTGCCATGATTTCTGCAGGGATTAAAGTCTTAAACCAGCCCTAACCTCAGTGGGCTCTGGAGGTTTATTTCATCTCGAGTGGGGAAGAGCTGAAGCGATGTTCAGTCTGGTGAAGCCCGTGCTTGGTGTATTTATTAACAGATGGAAAGTGCTGTTGCTGTAAAGAAAGAATAAATCATTTAAAACATGAGCATTTGAAGTTCACGCAGTAGACAGAGCATTTACTGGCCTGAAAATCATTGCGAGGTGACAGTGTTGCAGTAAGAGAGGTGGCAATTCCCCTGCTCCCACAAAAGACACGCAGTGCAGTGCAGTTTCCTCCATCAAATATCTAAAAAATAATAATAAATCTGAGCAACTAAGCCAAACACAAACACCTAAAGAGAAGCCTTAAAGGTGGTGGAGAAATTAAACCAGCTACAACAGGCACCGAGGTCCTGGAGTTGAGCCACTGACCACACAAAGACACAAAGGTTGTTGGGTGCTTTCCAAAGGAAGCGCTCAGATCACACTTCCTCCCAAGAGCGGTTTATCTAACGAAGTCAAAAGCACCCGAGATGACAATGGGAAGACGAGAAAGGAAAAATAACCAGTTTTGCTCTAAGTTGGCCAAGGACACGTCTCTGCTCACCTGGGCAAAGGGCTGTGCACAGACCAACACAACCCAGGCACGGCTCGGCCGTAACTCCACACAGCACAGGACTTGAAACAACCTTCGTTCTCAGAGTTTTGCCAGAGCAAAAGCCACTGAAAATCTCACTTTTCTAGGTTTTACCACCAGGTAAAAGCTCCACGACACACACAAGGAATTTCTGCAAATAGCACCTTAACACAAACCCATTTAAGCTCAACTACAGGAGCCGTGGAAAGGGGGGATAGTAAATCACTGCCGTGGAGTATCTTACAAGTCAGTTATAAGTTGTTCTTCTACCCAGTTCCACCCGCACTGCAGGACCCCCCGTGTACATCAGTGTGAATGAAAATATGCTCATTTTCTGCGAGAGGTAACAAGTGACAGAGCCAACAACTAAACAGCTATTTTCCAAGTCACTTTTCTCTTAGAATAACACACCATTTACTTATCTACCATTCCAAAAGCAGAGTCTGATCACATCCCAGCTCCCAGCGTTGTTTTCTTGGTTGGTTATTTTTCCTTTGAGGCGGGGAGGCTGTTGTTTCTGCCACCCAAAAAGCAGCAGCGAGTTCCTGTTCAAAGTTATTTCATTTACAAAAACACAGCAACACACACATCGAAGTTGCCACCAGATTTTGAGTTCATTAAATTATCAGAAATGTTTTCATATAAACTTAAGCTTGAGTCCTTCAACTCTGGTCAAGCGGGAGGTTTTTCTGGTTTTAAAGCGTCACTGTCACCCAAAGATCTCCCTGTGTACTGGGTGTCCAAGTGGAATCAATTGAAGAGAATTAGTGATGCAACAGCATAAAAAGGAGAGGAATTATAAATAACCCCTGATAAAAATAACAAGTATTAATGACAGACATAAAAAATGATTCAGATTAGGGGTACAGTCCGGAAACATCTACAGAAGCATCACGAGCAGGTATTTTTGCTCTATTAAATAAAAAAAGGCTGCAGCAACAGTCGGCTTGATTAACACCCCGACAGCACTAGCGTTGCTTTGGGTTCCTGCCCTGTAAGGATTCGTAATAAACTGAGTTAGAAAGCCAACTTACCAGAGCTCAGCTCATGGTCTCCTGCACAGCAGCTGCAGTTGAGTCTCCCCGGAGCGTCCTCAGACCCACGAGGTCGCGCTGAGCGGGGCTTTGGAAACACATCGCTCTGCAGAGAGAAACCACAGGAAGGAGTGAAGACGAGCGGCTGTCGCTCGGGTCCCGGGCGGAGGTGTCACCCCCCGGCTGCGCTCTCGCTTCCCCCGGCGCGGGGATGAGCCAGACTGCGCTGCCGCTCCTGTGCAGACAAACCACAGCCTAAAACTGTACGGGCACGTTCGGGTTTGATGCCACTCATGTTGAAAAATGGCAGAATGTTTCGGGTTGGAAAAGCCCCTCAAGATCATCGAGTCCACCCGTTCCCCACCCCAGCGCTGCCCCATGTCCTGAGAACCTCATGTCCGTCTGTCCAACCCTCCAGGGATGGTGACTCCAGCACTGCCCGTCCACAGGCACTCAAGAGGTCGCTAAAATTCTTCCTTTATTTATGTGAACGCGATAGTCTGTGTCACTGTGAACTGCCACTTAACAACCGACATCCCCTCACCAGGCCGAGCGGACAAACTGCCTTTCTCTGTCACTCTTCTCTCGGGGACAAAGGGGACGTTAATGACGGTGGTGCCAGGCACCTCAGCTGCACGTCGCTTCCACCACAGGACGGTGTTCAGACCAGCTGCTGTTTCTTTTGTGAACTTCAGTCAAAATCTTCATCCTCTTCCCTGTAACCTCGAATGGCCATTTTATAATCAAAACATCTGGCGTCATTCATTCACAAGAAATTAAAAACCAAAAATCACAAGTTACCCAGCGCGTAAGGAGGGAAGAGCAGGAGGTGGCGAGGAGCAAACCAGAGCCCAGCGCGAGGCCGACTCGCTCGTGGAGTCTGTCCCACCAGCCCAGGCTGTGACCACTAAAACTGGTTTTAAGTGACCTCAAGGGAACTTTGCTCTATAACACGCGGCATCTGAAGCGACGCGACTTTGTAGAAGGGAATGGGACAATGGAAAAGCCGCTCCAGCTCAGTAAGAGACGGTGAGGAGGAGGGGAAATGGACTTTCAAAGGCTGTTTCTGCAGGTGACAGCACCAAGCAGTGACGGTTGTCCCTCGCACCACGCGGTACGAGGCCGGGTCAGAGAGGAAACGCTGCGCTCTCCTCCTTTCTGAGCCTGCATCCTCCCCGCACACACAGCAAAAGGGGAAAAAACCACAATATTAAAAAACAAACCAAAAATGTCCTTCCTCCTCCTGTTTGGAACAGGTACCAGAACCTCAGAAAAAACAATAATTATAAAAAGCGGTTATCTGCAAGCAGCGTGGAGCTGTTCTTCCTTTCCCCAGAGGACAAGAACAAACGATGGGAAGATGCCTCCAGTCAATGATTTTTATTGAGACGAGCGCGTCCTGCGTGGAGAGCGCCTGGCGAACCTCCAGCGCGGCCTCAACAACGGCCCCTTGAGCCGCGGCCGCAGCCACAGAGCTGCTGCTCTCCCGGGGAAACTGGAGCCTCCAAATCTGAGCAGGGGGGAGAAATAAAACATTGATTTAGGGAAAAAGATGGAAACGAAGCCACATGAACGCACTTAAAACCTGGGGTCTTCATGTGCCACCTGGGCTCCCTCCCCACCGGCAAACCCCAACCCAGCAGCAGCAGCGGCCTCTGCAAAATTCCATGATGTCCATTTGCTACCTCCTGCAAATTTGCCCCCGAATTTACATTTTTTTAAGCTAAAAAACTTAAATAGTTTAGATCAGACGCTGCAGAATGAACAGAGCTGCCATATAAACAAAAGGATGATCTGTTCTCTGCGCTCCGGCCTGTACGATCCTCTCGTAAATACCAAGGGAGAAGCGAGTGAGCAGACAGGGATCTGCGGGCACCCAGACACCGCAGAACATTTGGTCTTTATAACATGGCACAGCACAAGAATTTATGAGAATTGAAAGTATGATTCATGTGAGACCTCAAAGTCATAGTCAGCACAACTTCTTTTTTACCACCCTGAAAGTAAGAGGAAATCTATCGGAAAAATAGAATTACACATTTTTTCCACAGCAAGCGCTGTAAACACCTCCAGAGTCTGTGGGTGTCAGCGAACAAAGTGTGAGCCACAGGTTGGACAGAACACGAAGGAAAACTGTGGGTGTTACCGCTCCCTCCAACATCTGACCTGGCTCCTACAGAAACAACGTCATTCCCATGTTCACCTACCTGCTTCATCATACTCCACGGATTTGAGGAAGAGCCCGGACGGCGGGGCCATGGCGTTGGCTGGGAAAGCCCGCGAATCTTTTATCTCCAGTAACTCCTTTATGTGCCGAGGTGTCAGCCTCCCCTGGCCAACTGCAACTAGAGCCCCGACCATTCTCCGGACCTGCAAAATACAGGGAACGTGGCTTAGGAGCTGCCCTTGTAACACTTAAAGAGATTGGGAGATTCTGTGTCCTGTGCCCGTGCTGTCAGAGCATCGTGCTGTGGGACAGCCCACGGTTACTACCGATCAATCCAGAAATCAGGGAGTTCAGTGCCCGTTGCTCAGGAAAGAACGATATCACCATGATTTCCTATCACCAGCCTGCTCCTGAACAGGGGTACATTGTTATTACTAAACCCACAGGTCCCAGAAAGCCTAATTTCTGGTGGCACCACATCTTCTAGTGACCAAAGCTGGTGGCAGGGAACAGAACTAGCAAAATCAACTTGCTGCCTTTAAGCCTTCCCTCCCTACAACTAAAGGCGTCAGTAGGAACGAGATGGGGACCCGTAACACAGCACGACCATGGAGCAGGGTCGTTCTCATCACCCGCGAGCAGAAAGCCGAGCAGAGGACGGTTTCTGTTCCAGAAACAGCAGCGCCCACGCCCCCGTCTGCGCAGGAAGCTGATGTGCGCAGAGCTGAGCTCAAGGTGGTTCTTAACACACAAGCGAGCCTGTTTCCAGCTGGGGGGCTGTGTAGGGGCTTGCTTCTCTCTCATAAGGCAAAAGAGAGAAAACAAAGGAAAAAACCCAAATAAGTAGGACAGCCCACAAGAAAGCGTCCCCCCAGTGTGGCAAACTGGCATTTTGGACACCTCTGCGTGTCACAACTTGTGTCCCTCTGCACTCGGGGGTTCCAGAACCAGCGGGTTAGCACAGATTTCACACCACGGTGCTCATGCCCCTCACATCCCGTCCTCCAGGCTCAGATTTTACCGCCAACAGCAGCACCAGCCCACGCGGGGTAAAGGGTCCAGCAGACACTGTCCTGTCTGGACACGGCCCCACTTGCACAGCCACCGTCAGTCATTCGGCCTAAATAAACATCAACTCTATTCAGGACCTTTCAAAGGCATAGCAAGCTCTCCACGAACTTAAACGTAGCGCTGTAATGAAACATCGGTCTAAGTTTCTGACCCATTAACATTTACAAAAGAATAAACCAAGGTCCACTAAGCAACCTGATCGCGTTTATATCACCGTTAAGAAGAAAGGTCCAACAAGCCCAGATATATTTATCCAAAGCCCTACACGCTCTGGTCTCAAACTGCACTGGGTTCCAAGAGCCTGTGAGCAGATGGCACGGAGAAGCAGCAGATCCCTGACATCTGTTATTTTATCCATCCCTCACTAGAGGTCATTGTGAGCTGTGACTTCAGCCTTGCTGAGCTGGTCTAAGTGCAGACTGAGATCTGAAATTGCCCTGTGTTTGGTGTCTTCCCCTTTCAGTGTGCTAGTCAGCAAAGACGTCTACATACAGCTTCTGGGGCTGTTTAACCCTTTTCTCTAACGAAACCATCCAGATGTACAGGTAACTACTCTCTGCACAATGTCACTAAGTGGCATTTCAGTTTTAATGCGCTAAATGGGTTACCGGCATTTTCCCCGTGTCACAGGAGCATCTGATGAGCTGTATATCGAGCCCTCCTCTCCAGCACGTTGTTGTTCTTCCCTTGCTCGTATCCAGACACCCACTGCCAGAGAGCTCACGGAGCATTACTTGGCACAGGATAAGAAACAAATCCGGTTTGTCAAAACAGAATAAAAAATAGCTGCTTGCCGTTGCCACAAAACACCCCCTCTCTCCTCTAAAAACAAGCCCTCTCTTGCCTGTTCTCCATCTCCAGAGTGTGACCACGGCCAGGGGAGGCAGACTGGGAACTGCCAGCTCTTTCCTAACGAGGTGAACCATTAAGCTGTGGAGAGAGTTGTCTCCCCTGAGGATACAGCGGCACAAACCCCGCTGGAGTTATTTCAAAGAAAACCAGGGGCCAGACAGCACGGCAGAGGGAGAGACCCTGCAGTCATGCCTGCGTAGCTGAATCAGGTCTTCCCATCCCTCCTTTGTGCAACGCTGAGGATCACTTCATGCTCCAAAGCCAGAAAGTAAAATTCCAGGCAGCCCTCGCTGGGCCTGGTGCCATTCAGCAGAGCAAAACCATATGTCTGTTGGTTTTTACCACTCAGGCTGCAAGGACAAAACTTGCGGAAAACAAAACTTTCCATCCTCCCACGTGGTTCTGTGATTTTGGACATTCATTTCGGACACAAACTTAGGAGATTCTGGTTCTACCAGCTCAAAGAAAGAACACAGAACCTCAGCTTTCCGATGGCATGTCCCTGTGTGTGACACGCAGCTGTGACACCATCTCTGTGACAGAGACAGCACTGCGCAGGGATGCGACATCGCTAAACCCATCAATGGTTATAGCGACAGCAGCACTTTGGTCCTTGGAGGCAAAGTGAGCGATGAACACAGCGCCAAACAGTACCTGTCGGTAAAGGAACGATCTGCTCCTGAACTTCAGCTCCCAAAACTCCAGTCCCCTGAAGAAAGAAACAAAAAAAAAGCATTTAAAATCACATTTCAAATGGCTCTTCTACCCACAAGGGAAGTATAAGTCATAGGTGAACACGAGTAGAATGAATGAGCAGCTGCACAGCCCCTAATTAACCTGAAACAGCATCGGGAGCTTTCCAACACCAGGCTGCTCGTTTGCCACGTGAACGCAGACATCTTCTGGGCAACTCCTGCCTGTTTTATATGTACCTGGTTTTACGGGGCTTGATCTTCCCCTCACCAGATCTGTCCATACAGATGCCATTTGCCAGGAAGTTTTATGGTAGTAGCCAATATTCCCCATAAGAACTCGACAGACGTTCCAACACCGACACTTGCATCCTCTGCTAAATCTTTACAAATTACTTTCTAAGTATTTTAGTGGTTTTGTTGACGTCCAAATACCAGCTCTAACTCTAAAACCCGGTGCAGACCCGTTCTCAGGAACAGCCCCACAGGGAAGAACCTCTACACACGTACAAATTAATAAAATAAATCTGATATGCATATTAGATATCTATAAAAACATACACACACACATATTGTACATCAGATATGCCAGCAGCATAAAAGGTTTTTACTTCAGGGCCTGCATCTCCAAACTTCCATGTGACCAAGCAACTCTGGAAGTCACTGATAAAAGCAACGACAAAATAACAATAAAAACTAAACAAACCAGCATCTTAAGTGCTCCTTATATCCCACAGCATCCCTACAGCAAACAAAGACAAAGGTTACCTTGCATAATCCAGAAAAGCAGCTATTCACATGCAAACCCTCTGCTGTTCTGCCTCACTACGAGCCCAGTGACCAGAGGACTATGGGGACTGGAGCACAGCTGGAACATATTGGGCTGGAGGGGCTGCTGGGAACACCTGGGCATCAAGGAAGGGATGGTGCCTGCACCACTGCCCTGGGCAGCCTGTTCCAGCCCTTTAGGGAAGAGATTATCCCAAATTTCCAACCTCACCCTCCCCTGGCGCAACTTGAGGCCGTTTCCTCTGGTCGTGGCGCTTGTTCCTGGGGAGCAGAGCCCGACATCCCCGGCTTCAAGCTCCTTTCAGGCAGTTCAGAGATCAGGTCTCCCCTCAAATATGGGCCGACATACTTGGGAAAAATATCCTGTACACTTTGTAAGAGAAGAAGATTATTTTTCTTTAAGAGTGAAACTTGCTTTTTCTTGTCAATCTCACAGCCCGTTTTGCTTACCGGCAAAAAATCCAGCTGTGTTTTTGCCCCGCTTGGCAGCACCAGCCAGCACCTTGCAATGAATAATACATATGCAGCTACCAAACAGGTGGGAGAGCAATTGCTCTCCAGGAATATGTGATGGGGGCTGAATTTCTGAACACATCCTGAGCATTCAAAAGCATTTGGTAGGGAAGGGACACGAACTCACTTCCAGTGTTGCTGAGCAACTGAGTTTGATGGAAGGAATCACTGGAACAGTCAGGCTTTGAAACAGACAAGTGGCCAATTCAGGAGGTTGGTTCAAGTTCAGAAAGGAAGGAACGAATCAGAAAGAAAAGCTGCATTATTTGACCAAGAGACCACGGTTTATCATTCTACAGATTCCTCCCTCTGAAGCAGAAAATAAATCTCCCTAGATTAGGTTAAAAAAAAAAATAAAGAAACTTATTTATAAGCTTTTCCTGCTATCCCAGCCCTTTCATTGCAGGAACAGCTCATTCTGCAAGCAATCCACATGCACTTCAGGGGTATCTGCTGTCTTATTTGCAAAATGAGCAAACAAACACAGAGCTCCATGTCTGCAACTGTTCCCAGAAGGAGAGTTTTACAGATTAAAAGTAACTAGGACACTGTAATAAAAAAAGAAACAACAAAACCCCAACACCACACCGTCTGTCACAAAGACCCAAACCCCACAGCTTCTTTTCTCTAGGTCTGAAAACTCATGGTTGTGGTTATTACTAACAAAGTATTCCAAGAGAGTTAAATGCCATTTATACGCATTGAAACTCAGCTTCTCAAAGCCATCCCCTTCAGCCTAAACATTCATTACATCAATTTATATCGACACTTTATAAAAATGACGTGCTACAAAACTCAACTTTGGATGCATGTGCCACCAAAAGCAAAAAATACTCCATCAGAAACTACCTTGATGCTTTTGATTCAGTTTTTAGGTTCTCTCTCATGAGCTTTTCTTGGCCTCGTGTGCCCAATGCTGAGCAGGAAAAGCAGGAACCAGACAAAATGGGAGGAACTGGGAAGAACTGAAAGACCAGGGTTCCTCTGAGCATACAGATCTGCCTCTGTTTCTTTTTGCAGCTCCCTTTCAGTTTTTGTGTCACTACTGCAGGCAAAACACGCCGTTCAAAGACACGGGGAAAGGAACAGTGGGCTGTTTGCAAAGTGCAGCGAGGTTCCAAAGCTTGGAGCATGGCACTTACTGTTACAGAGAGCTCAGCAGGCATTCAAATTGGGGAAAACTACAAAGAAAAGGGTTTTCTCCTCATCAGAAAGCCGGAAAATGTGGTTTGGAGACAGACAACAGCCACGTATCTGTGAAAGAAGCCAGCATGAAAGCAAAAGCCGTGTTCAGATAATAAATATCCATGATCTTTCTGGGAAAAAACTTCAGTTTCTGCTAGACAGAGAATATACCCAGCCACTTGATTTCCATACTTGCAAGACCTGGTACTGAAAGAACCTGACGCTCAACAATCCTTTGTTTATGTAATGACTGAGGAATATTGGACTTCCCTTCATCAACAGCCCCTGGGAAGACAGGAGGAGTTCCTGGTGTGAGGCGAGAGGATTTGCATAGCAGTGACCCAGGCGCTGCCCGGGTTTCTTCCTTCTATTTGCAGCCTTTAGGCAAAACCAGGACACCAGCGGGGGGAAAATAAATCCCATCCCCTGGCAGAGCTGGTCTTTAGCAACCGAAGTGCTGGAAGTACCTCACAGGTGTTGCTCTGTGCCAGATTCCATACATCAGTTTATAATATCCTATATAATAATGCACAAACTGGACCAGTTTCGCTGCCCTCCTTCCTGCTCAGGAGGGGAAGGAAAGTAATGTCCCTTCTGAGCTGTCACTGGGCAGAACGTGCTGACACCAGCACAGGACGCGGAGCACACAGGAGGCCAGTTCTCCAAGCAGCTCGGACCGAGCAGCAGCTGATCGGAGCTGATCTGGGCTCTCACCTGTGCTCGTAGTGATGGGAGAGGAGACCAGCAGAAGGCTGGATGTCCACCTGGCTGATGGTTCTGATGGGCGACTGGAGAGGCGTTTCAGAGTTCTGTGAGCGAAAGGTGCTGAAGTCGTGGGTTCCCAGCAGGAACTGTGCTGCATCCTGCATGGCCGGCACGTTCAGGGGGCTGAAATTAAACCAAGAGTTAAAGGAAAGGAGCATCAGGCACTTAGGTGGATCAAAGTCCAATTAATTGATGAGAGGCTCGAACCTGGCACGCAGATTTAACACTGCAGCATTGCAGAAACATATTTTGCAAGATGGAGTTTGTCTTGCAATAGCCCAAACCACAAACCAAGATGCCAAGCGGCCTGAGGTCTGAAGATATTCCAAAGGCCAGGCTGGAGGAGGGGTTGGCAGGCACAGGCTTTACACAAACCTTTATCCTGCTGTGCTGCTTCTAACAGTTCATTTCAAATAACTATTCAAATCGCTAAAATCCTTCACAGTATCTGGATCCTATCAACTGTAAAAGTTGTTGCCAGGTAAGAAAATATCAAACACTACGATGGTTTTCCAAACCTTGGATTTGTAACAGCCAGAAGATGAAATTAGGAAGTAACACAAATGGAATGAGTGAGAAAACTATCAGAGATGAAGCCAGTAAACCCAAGGAGATACAGAAGAAAGGGCCAAGGGTAAAACTCAGAATGTCAAGTGTCATCCAGAATTCTTCATTTGAAATATCTAGGTCTGCTCAAAATAGTCTCAAGCAAAGGAATTTATATACAGAAAAGAAAGTCAGCGATTTAATGTTAGGACAATATCACCTTTGTTCCTCTTGTAGGACAGTTGAGATTACATTTCTTTCATTACCTGCAATCACTATTCCAACAGTGGTGATGAAATTACCATAACTGGCTACAAACCTGTTCCTCTATAATGTGGAAAACTCCAGTATGTTTATCTCAGTACAACGTAAACTAAAGGACAATAACAAATTATCTTTTGGGGTTTGTTTGTTTTTCCCTCACCCACTGTTTATCAAGCCCTAAGTTTGGTTTTTTAAATGGCACTGAATTTGTTTTTCTTCCCTTGCATATACAAGCACTGATTTGTTATGACTCAGTGGCTACTCCAAGAACACAAGTGAATTCTGAGCTCGATACACTGGTTTGTTATTGTAGGGTTGCTCAGACTCATTGGCTTTCACTATTCAAACACACAAGCACTCGGGGAACGAGAGAGCAGATTTACGTGCAGCCATGTAAAATAGGTCTGGGGGAAAAAGAAAAAAGGCATTTTCATTCTTGACGGCCTGTGTGGTCACACCTAAAGCTCTGAGATTCGCATTTCTGCCCGTCTGCATCACATCAGAGCGCGGCTCCTCCAGCCAGCTGTCTGAATGGCTTTGCTGGATGAACGGGTGAGGTCGGCTGAGGAAACGCTCCTCGCTTCCACGGGGAGGAAGGTGAGGGACTCTACCCAGGGTTATGGGGCATTTGAGCAGCGCTAAGTGTGTTTATCGCAGGTACAACCAGCAGTACAATTAAAAAGAGCCGTAAGTCTCAGGTCTCTGAACACAACTCAGTGCAGCTGCACTGATTTCAATGGGGAAATCTTGTCAATATGAACAGAGAATGTGGCCTCACATGTGGAAATTACCCCCTTCCCGCTCCCCCAAATAAGCCAACCCCTTCCAGGGCGTGGATGAGGTTTAATAGAACACACTCACCCTCCCGGCGGAGCCCAGCAGAGATTCCTTTCGAACACGGGTATTTCGGAATGATGATGGCAGCCCATCAACAGCCGATAAACGTAGGTCCTCGACAGCGCCGAGAAGCGTGCGTGGAAGCTGCTGGCCACTCGGTAGGCGTTCAAAATGCTGCCGGGACAGAAGAGAATGAGTGTGATGGAGGGAAATTTCACACATTAACTCAAAGGCTTTCACCTGATCACCACATAGATGGGAAATGAAATGGATTATTTGAGAAACTGCACTTACAATTAATTAAATATTACGCTTTCCTGACCGTCAGTGACTGACCAGGGACCAAGGATTCGCACCTGTAGGATGTCACAGGCAGCTCTCAACTAGAAGAAGGCAGAAGCGCCTTGGCATCACCCCTCTCACCAAATACACGGTGAAACAGACTTTGGGTCATCTATCAACACGCTTTGGGGATGCTCACGCCATCACAAGATTGATTGGTCCTTCAGTTCAGAAATGACAACGGATAGTACTTGTTCTTTGTTGCAAAAGCACCTCCCAGCCCACCAAATTGTGCTGCATCTGGCTGAGTTCCCCCATTTTCCTCATCACACTTAAGCTGAGAAGCAGTGATTTCCCAATGCCAGCTGACTCCCTCCCTGTCCAGCTGCAGCGCACACCTTCCCAACACCTTCCCAACACCCTGCCCTCCTGCTTTTACAGAACCACGGTCCCAAACATGAGTGGGAAGGACTCCCCCAACAACAGACACCTCCGTGCTCCCTCTCCAAGGCGGCTACAGCGCATTGGAGCAGATGGAGATGGTTGAAACTGGGTCACTCCCCTCCCACCTCCCCCCACAACCTCCAAGACAAACAGGACTTTGCTGCAGCAATGAAAATAAAGGTGCATCCCGCCGTCGCCTACATTCGGTCTGTCTGAAAGCGGCAGAATGCGGCGCACAGGACGCCTCCTGGGAGATGTTTCACGTCTGCAGAAAATGGCTTTTGGGAACGTTCGTGTCTGCTCGTCTTCCACTGACTCTGGGCAGGTAACTCAAGAAGCAGCTTTCTAGGCAGCTGAACTCCCCTGTTTTTCTTCTATAAGCATCAGGGAGAATTTGCCTTGTTTCTCTAAGCCGACACCACCATTACCATCAAACGCAGACAGCCTGAAAGGCAGAAGGGAGGGTACAGAGGGAAAAACACCCCTTGTCAGAGGGGCAAAACACCCTTCCCTCTGGCAAGGGAGAAAGCACAGCTCCCCTTGGTTCTGCTCCTCCCCCAGAGCGTTATGACTGAGCTTAACCTGTCAAGCAGCAGTTTTTACTGGATTTGATTCTCCCTTATGCCAGAGTACTGGCTGCTCACCACGGTGCAGCAAGGAGTCACTACTACACCAGCATAATCCTCTGCAGGTGTCACTCTAGACAATATCTCTCTTTAGAAGGTAGTTTTTCTCCTGCCGTGTGCCTTTCTGTCTTTGGAGTTCGACATAGCGAGAAGGGACCCAAGGCAGCCAAAAAACACAACAGCATTTGGGGTCAAGTAATAGACAGAGCTATTTATTTGTTTTAAAAAGGTTGGTGCTTCGGGGATTTTTGCCAGCTCAAGCGCCGCTGGCTCACAACCCGCGACTGCCAACGCTCAGACCACAGAACAACAAATGAAAGCTGAGCCACAGGCCTCCACCGAGATCTGCAATAACAAGCCCAGGAGATTGCTGCACTGCTACAAACTCACAGCAGAAATGCAAACTACATCCCCCAGGCCTGCAATGGAGTCTGAACCCAGGACCTCCAGCCTCTTCTAAACACAGTAATATAATTATTACATTTACTTTCCTCTGTCTACATGCCTCCACAAGCATTTCATCTACCTTGAGCTTCTCTTGTTAATGCCTATGTAATTTTATTAAAGAACCATCCTTTAACTCTCTCTGATAGAGGGATTCTTTCAGAACAGCCTATTTGTGCTCACATGATTCTTCCAGGCAGGCATCCTTTCCTGCCTCTCCCAGCATTTGCTACCATAGGCTCTCTCTAGCTCAGAATGTTTTTCAAGCATTTATTCCAGCAGCTACATTTCAGGTCTTGTTAAGGTTCTATTTTTTGATAGACTGCTGGTAAATAAAGACTCTGGCATTCTTCAGCTTCTCAACAGAGCCTGAATTTCATAGGAGGTTGAAGGTAAAAAAGCCCAAAGACATCTAAGTAGAAATAGCAATGTATTAGACACAGAGATGTCTTCCAGAGGTACATCCTGCTCTCTGCACTGACAAGAGAAACTAAAGGCCAATTTGCAGGAGGTGGGAGGAACCCCAGCTCTGTCTTCTTGTCACCCGGACAGCTTTTATTGTGCGCTTACAAAACTGAAACCAGAAATAGAAGGTGCGAGTCTGCGCTATCACTGTCCCTACTTAAGTGACAGCAAAGTCCTCCTGAAGTTACTCCATCCATGCAACACACTCTGATCTTTGTGGATAATATCCTTTCGAATACGCTTTGCAAATCTAAAAGACAGATCAGTTGACAGAAGAGACCCATCACGCTATAAAGATGGTTATTATTGCTGATGATACAGTCAGCCAGATTGGAATCTTGTTTCCCTTCCAAGCTCTATTGACAATAACGTGTTCTCACAAAGATCCCTCCCTCCATCACTCCCTGCCTGCAACCACATGAAAGTGCTGAGTTTTCTCTTGGGCATTAGCAGAGAATTCTTCTTGGCAAAGTAATATTTGCAGAGGGAGGGGATGCTTGCTGAATACGCTCAGACTCATGCCCGTCACCAGGCTCCTTAATGGAAAGCAGCTGAACCATTTCTAAAAGGTTCAGCCCAAGGGAGGAAGGAGTGGAGCCGACTGCATCCTGATAGACTCTCTAACCGCTCAGGACCATATTGATTCTGTCGGAGAGATTCACCTCCTCACGTGTACCCGTCAGATCTCAGCGCGAGACCAAAATCTTTCGCTGTTTGTGAGATCCCACTGCTCCCTCCTTTTGGAGGTGCTCTCCAACTTAAAACTTCCTTCAGCAGCGATCCTGTTCGAGCTGAGAGTGATCAGTGGAGGTATCACAAAGCCAGCTATAACTATTTACCTGTACAACTACTATTAATAGTACAGAAAGCGGCGGGGTCACACCAGCAGCTTTGCTCTCCAGGACAACTTATTCCATTAAAGCCAGACAACACAACTCACAAAGGACAAGCCTAAACTCAGGGGAGAGACTGCAATTCAGCGGCTGGTGACACATAGAACAGACTCATTATTGCAGAGCTTCCCTCTGGCTGTAAAACCAGCTCGTTTTGACTCCTAAACAACTGCTTTAGTCTTTTAAGGAAGGAAATGAAAACGATGACCTACTTCATGTTCCCTGTTACCGCTAGAGCATCCAGAAAGGGTTTGACTTCCAGCGTGTATAGATTCTGACCTAGTTTTCTGTCTGAGCAAAAATAACCACCAAAACCCCACATAAGTCAAATGCTATTTCAGAATCTCTATTTTTTTTTTTTTTTAATTGACACAGCAGTCTGGAAAGAAATCATCCCCAGTCCCAGCCAACAGCAGCTGCATTAGGCTCTTTACACATATGTCAAAGAAGGTGAAAGATGTCAAGGGACAGTAACTCACAGATGTTCAGCATGCAACTCAGATAGCAAAAGAGAGAGAGGTCTGCTGTGTCCTGGCCTCTCTCTGCAGAGGAATCCAGCTGCTGCTTTAGCAGGGCAGCAGAGGAAATGGAATTGTAAGTGCAAAACCATCAATCCAATATTATCATGCTGATACTCAATCTCAGGTTTGGGATGTGTGATCTGGTTTGTTCCTGGCTGGCTGGCTGTGGGATGTGCAGTGAAAGCAGCGACATCAGTATTTGCTTTTCCTTCTGATAACCACTGTGAAGCCTTTGCTTTCAGAGGAAGACTCAACCGACTCTGCAAACTGCTAAAACACATTTTTGCAACTAAGGTGGGGGTGGAGAGAAATTTCCCTGATGGATTTCTGGGGACTGACAGTCATGCATTTCTAGTGGCAGCCAGAGAGGGGAAATGCTGTTCCCAAACCTGTCTGAGGGCTGTCAAAGCAGCTGTGAGCATCCAGGGAGAAAGGGCAGTAAAAACAATATAAACAACAGCCACTAACAGGAACTATGTGCCTCTAGTAGTGAGGCTCTCACAGAGCCTTCCTGACCTCAGATTCCAAGGATTTTACTCCCTCTTCCCCCTCTGATGACTCCCCTGGTGCTGGTTCGGAAGGGAAAGAACAGGAGATCATTGCTGCATTCCCTCCTATCTCCAACAAGCGCAAAATAAACAGATTTTGACTTGGCACCAACTCACCGGATTGGCTCAGGCTTCAGGTGGTGATTAAGACCTAGGACAAGCTGTTTCTCATTAAATATCGGCTTCCCCGGTGCCCTCTGGATGTCCAGGTGAGCAGCGTTGCAGAGCGCGTGGACGCCCGTGTCTGTTCGGCTGGAGATGTGGAACTTGATGGGAACGACAGGCCTCAGGTTCTGCGCTGCCTTCTGAAAGCCAAAATGAGACGGAGTCATGAATAGTGGACCCGCTTCGAGCTAATCAGGAAAAAACACCCTCCTCACTAACCGCACGTCTCCTTATTGCTCACACAGAGAAGCTATTGGGAGTTTTACCACAGGCTGCAAAGGGATGGGGAAGAGCCTGTTTGGGGGGCTTCTCCAGCACCAGTGGCTTCTCACCTTCTGTCCCAAAAACACCTCAAACAGAACATCCAAAAATGCCACATGAGCTTCCACACATGTCCAAAATAAAGGAAAAAATATTCATCTCCCTACTCTTTGCTTTAAATCATTGGGTGAGCGGGAAGGAGGACAGAGAATCACCCATTTAAAGGCAGACACCACCCCTGCAATCTGCTGCAAAGAACTGGGCTCAGATCTTTAAAGAGCTGCAGAACCCAAGCGTTAAAGTGATGGGAACAGCACACAGGGATGTCCGAATGACATCAGCCTGAAGGAGCTGGGGCTGCATCCTTTGCTTCCAGGGCAGGCCAAAACGGTGTAAAATATTATGGTTTATTGCTGCAGGCAGAAGTTCTTTTCCATCCATGAAGGGAGCAGGGTTGCAGAGGGCAACGTGCTTCCATTAATTGCTGAGAGCAGACAGGGAGCCAGGGGACCCGACGAGTAGTAGCGCAGCACTGATGTAATGCATTTATTAGTCCCGCTGAGAAACAGAAATACAAACAGATCTAAGAATCAAGACACAGATCTCATACAATACACCAGTATTTGAGGAGCTGACTCTGAGCTATTCCAGCAGGTACAAATAACCACCAGGCGAGCACACGACACTGACAGTCACAAAATGGAATTTCCTTATATTCGTTGCTTCCACAGTTGCATTAACACAGGACTTGGCTGATCCCCAAGAGTAGTTTTCTTCAGGAGCAAGAGCTGCCTTAATATTCAGGTGATGTCCCCCTCCCGCTAAGACCTCTGCCACAGCAAGGTTAAAGCAGAAAATGACAAATCATATTTATACCATCACAGACTTCAAGTTTATTGGAGCTAAAAGGCCCTAAAATCACACTGCAGCTGAGATGTACTTTAAAAATTAGTTAGAAAACTATTGCGACCAGATGAAACTTACTATTAACACAAGGGGAAGGACAGCGATTGAGATCCTGTAGGTTCCACATATGGATTTTGGCAGAGATTTGCTGGAGAATCCACCTGTGGCTACGATTTCTCTTCCCCTTTCCCACCTGTTCCTCTCCGCACAGCGGGGTTTTGTCCCCACACTGTTCCTGCCTTTCCTTTCTGCCCACAAACAAAGCGCTGGAAAAACAAATGAGTGAATTACCACAAGCTCCTGCTGGGAAAGTCAATAAAACCCCGCTAAATAAGTCATTAATACAGTGTCTTTTAATCAAGATGCACACACAAAAGAGAGAGAGCGAAAGAGATGCTAACACAGTTAATTAGATGCTATATATTTAAGGGTCAGGAAGTTGACTAGAAATGTTCTTTCCTGTCTCCACTCCTGAGTAGTGAACCCAGCAGTGGTCTTTATTCGATTTTAATTTGGTACCAATAGTGAATAAAATTTGAACTGCTGACTCACAAATACCTTCCAGACTCCGACTATTTGAGCAGACGGGATTCTGGGCTTTCAGAAACTTACCCTCAAAATGCAGAGGGAAGCCAGGAAAAAATGTAACTGAGCTGCAGGGGAAGGCCTGGGAAACAGAGCAAAAATGACCCCAGCCTTTTCCCCTTCCTAATCCTTCTATTTGGAGTTCATGTGTGGTTACAATGAAAATCTTTATTTATCACCCGTAAGCAGAGAGAAGCAGCCAGAAATTAAATAGTCTTCTGCAGTAGACCTCGGCTTGTGCCTCAGCAATTCATCTTAAAGAAGAAGCTGCATTTTAAGAGCAAAGTTTCTGCAAAGATCTGTTTGGGTTTTGCAGGCTCCACCCTTCCTCCACCCTCTTTTCTCATCAGGCAAAAACCAGCCAGTGAGAACATAGCGGAGTGAGGGCAGTGGGAGAAAAAGAACAGGACAGAACACGGAAAACATCCTCTTCTCTTGTTATGGGCTTGGAGAGGTTTGGCTACGGCATTCCCTTGGATCCCACACTGCATCTCATTTCCATCACTGCAGCTGAACCAAGCTGGATAATAAGAACAGTGGATCTCCTCTTCTCCATCAGCAGGAGCTGAGCACTATGGAAAGCAGACTGGAGAGGAACAGAGGATTGCAGACTCCAACTTTAATATTTCATTTACATCCCCTTCTAATTAATCTCCTTAAAGAGAGAATTTCTGGACTGCTGAGTGAGCTTGCAGCAATTCAGAAATTACCCCTTCACCTATGCAAATATATGTGTACCATCCAGATGGCCTCTGAGGTCTCAGCAGGCCTCCCAGCTGGTACCTGTTAGCACAAGCAACAGCTACTCACTTCAGCAAAAGGTGCTACACAGGAAATCCTCCTTTGCAGTAGGGACATTTGTAAGAATTGAGGCTGACGCACCAAGTTCTGCATCTCGTTAGCTTCCACAAGGAACGGGAGGGAGCCAAGTCACAGGACTCAAACTTCCCGATCTGGGGAACCAAGGTCTGGAATTTTGGTTTGGACCCATCTCTAGCAAGCTGGGCTTCCAAGTGCTTCCAGACAAATACGTTGCCTCCAAAAAAGAAAGAAAGGATTGTCTGCAAAGTTTACCCCCCTCAAAGATATTTTAAAAGCTCCTTCAAATAGCTACATCTGTCCCTGAACTAAACCAAGCCTCAATTTCCCCTAGACAGCCCCAGGGCTCTGTTACACAGCGGTGCTGTGGACTACAAGACTGTCCATGTCCCGTATGATAAAGTGCTTTATGGTGACAAAGGATTATGGACAGGCCTTCTGCTCCTGTCCAGCAATTTTACCCTGTCACACAGACACCAGCCCAGGACACGTGTAAGGTCACAGTTGTTGAAACACGAGGTGTAAACCCCACAGGTTATCTGCTTGTCTGTAACTGCAAACAACTGTCTGAACATATTTAGGATCTCATCGCAGATTTAATTTTGCCCTTCCTGGCTTTGGAAAGTTGTGAAGTTCAAGGCTGCAGAGAAATGGAAGAAGATAAATTCCTACAGGCCCCAGAAGTTTTCTATTAAAGTTACTTTAAGACTCCCCATGTGGTTCTAATAGACACAGCCCTGCTCAGCAGTGCCCAGCATCAATACCACCACATGAAAGCAAAGCACATATCCCAGAACTGGCCTGCAAAGTGCTGATACTGTGAAAAGACAACACCAAATAAGTTTATCTTTTTTTTTTTTTTTTATTCTTCTTTTTTCCTTTAATCACCCATCCTACCCATTCGCCTATTAAAACAAAGTTAGTCAGATAATGCAAAACAACTGCCGGGCTCACCCAAAGTCCGGCGCCTGGGGCTGAGACACTGGATGGTTCAGAGGATTAGATAAATGAGATAGAAAGTCCTTTGGGGCTCTTCTTTCAAGATCTGCAAAGTATTTATACACTTTCTCCACAAGGGTCTCAGGCAAGAAGCCATACAAACACACCCTGAGAACTCTTACTCAAACCGTAATTCATCACACATTCCTCCTGCAGACGGCTTAGCAAGAGCACGCAAGAACTATCACCCTCGCTCAGTAAAACCGGGCCCAGCGTGGAAACGTCTTGGCTGTTGTCACAGAGCGGCTGGGTGGGACAGCAGGTCTGCTCCCGGAGCAGCTCTTCAACAGCTCTGATCCTTCACAGGATTGTGGTTAGTGCACACCGAGCACAGACCATCATGTGCAAGCATGGTGGGTGCATCACCTTCAAACTGCTACGGTTTGTGATCTCAAGTGAGACAGTCTGACCAAAAATTAGAACACAATAACAAAAAGGTACGATCTAACCTAAAGCAAGCAGTTCCAACATCTTCAACAATCTCTTCTAAACAGGCACAAGCTTCATTTGTGATGCTTCTACGACAGGAAAGAAAAATCATGCAGCTTCCTTTTGATGGGATTCACCTGCTCTGCTCAAATAAATGCAGTTCAACAGCAGCTTGTAATTAATTACAGTTGCATTATCCAAACATCCAGGTGTGCTGAGCGTTTACGCTATGCAAGTGACGCACCATATACTCGGCAGTGTAACAGCGGCTGTTTTGCTCTCCTATTGCACACTCAGCCCAAGCCCAGACAGCACTTTGGTC
Organism: Columba livia; assembly: GCF_036013475.1. Classification (NCBI taxonomy): domain Eukaryota; kingdom Metazoa; phylum Chordata; class Aves; order Columbiformes; family Columbidae; genus Columba; species Columba livia. The sequence goes on from NC_088622.1 coordinate 2,052,264, forward strand.
CCAAAAGCCATTTTTACATCCTGGAAATCCCTGGGAGCAGCGCAGGAACAACAGCGATGACAGGATCATACCTTTTTTCCTCCAGCAATTAGAAGAACCCCAGAAGAATGGAAAGGAAGCATTCTTTTTCCTTTGGAACAGTGGATATCCTGCTGTGCTTTGTGTCTGAAAACATCTATCAGAAACATCCCCTCCCAGGAGCACACAGCATCCAGCTTCTAAATCTATAAAGGACCTAGACATGACCTAGACACAGAGCAGCTAAGCCTGCTCAGAACTGAGACAGTTCTACGAATGAGCAGAGGCAAAGCCACAGGTGCCAAAGAAGCTCACGTGCTTAATTGCCATCAGGTAATATTTTTCCTTGATAAAGCCTGTAGCTCACCAATGTGACCCTAGAAGTTTAATTTTAATGACACTACGATTAGCGAGGACCTACCTCCAAGTAATTCTGGACTCCAACTACTGACTGATCATTCGAAGTCTCCATGACGCCACTGCAGAGCAAAACAAATGCAATAATTACTGATATGTGCCAAGAGCCAAGGACTTGATACAGAGTCCACAAACACATCCAGAAGTTAACGGGAGACAGTCATCAAACTGCTATTGAGTCACCTGGATCTTTTTACAGAACTTACAAGGACCAAGCACTTTGATGAATGGACAGGAAAGGAAATGCAGCAGTTATTTGCAAGACAGGAGGATGGAAATAAAAGTCACCCTTCAAATGTTACTCTCTGGACTCGCCCTTAGATGGAGGGTGACATGTTGGGAAGGTAAGGCAGACAAATTACACTAGAAAAGAGTTTGCAGATGAAGTTATTTCGGGGCCAGTTGCAGGTCCCTTTCTTGCAGGCCCTGTGGATTTCATAAAGGAGCTAAAAGACCATGAATACAGATTGTGAATAAGTTCCTTCTCCACTGCAGAAGTCACAACCATTCCCAAAAGCTGCTGAAGTGCAGAGAGATACGTCCTGAGGCTAAACCCAACCTACCTTGTGAAGTAATTTAGGTCAGTACCCACAGTGCCACAGACCATGCACTACAAAAGAATTGTGGGTTTTGGCATATGATGGTATTATTCTGCAAAATCCTCATGAAGATAGGCACAATTCCATGAGTTGGAGATGCACAAGTTCTCCCACAGTCTTTTTTTTTTTTAATGTATAAAAGCATAGCAACACACTGGGGTGTTTAGGGCCTCAGGAAACCCAAGCTCAGCCAATTCTGCAGGTCTCTCAGCCCACACATCCCTTCACCAGCATCTCTGGAGGTTTCTGAACCACTGAGCACCGGCCACAGCACCGAGTGCCCAACAAACCACCCCCACTGCAGGAAATACAGTCACTTACCCACCCCCCCCGAGCCTGAGACCACAAGTTTCCCTTGTTCTCTGTCCTTTGATGTTTTCTCTTTGCCCATTTTATGTATTTCCTGCCCAAAATATCCCCTTAGAGACAACAGCACACAGTCTGATTCTCTGTCTGCTGTCCCCTACTCAGCCATGGATTTATCACCCAAAACACTCACCCACCCTTTCCCCAACCCCTCCTTGTAGCTCTCCCCTCACACATGGCTGACCAGGCAGCTGAGGCACCTACCTATATTTAGTGCCAAAGTACTGAAAGAACACTAGGTACCGGGTTTGGGGGGAAACCATATTTGCTCCCCACAGCCCTCCGGCGGCTAAGGGCGCCGGCGGGACCCCGGCACACACGGGCGGCCTGCCCGCCCCTCGGCGCCGAGAAGGGCAGGGCCTGGGCCGGCTTCCCGCCGGCGGCCCGCCCCGCTCCGCCCGCTTCCGCCGGCGCGCCGGCTGACGCGAGGCCGGGGATCCGGCGGTCGGAGCGGGCCGCAGGGCCGGGCCCCTCGGCGGGGGAGTCACCACGGCCGGGCTGCTCCCTGCCGGGGATTTTCCTTTTGCCTGGAAGGAAACAGTGACAGACTGAAGGTGACCCAGGCAGGGATCACCCGGGAACAAACCCCTCTCGAATCCTCGGCTGTGTGTTCTCTTCAGTTTCACTGCAAGCAGAGATTTTTCAGCAAGCGCCCGCTTTACCGTTTGCCATTAAAAACCACCTGAGCTGGTCGCCTCCTTTGTTTGTTTCTTGTCAATTTCTAAAGGAAATTGATCCCTTGGGCTGTTCCAGCGCAGTTGTGGAGGCTTTGGTTGCCCAGAGAATCATAGAGAACCATTTTGGGTGAAAAAGACCTTTAAAATCACCGAGTCCAACCCTTAACCCAGCACTTCAAATCCACCTTTAACCCACCGCTGTGGACCAACAGCACCAGCTCCTTTTCCCCTATAAACCAGTAAAAACAATCACCCAACTCATTAGCAAAACAGGGAGAGCAACAGAAAAATCCCTGCCCCCCTCGCACAAATCTGAGATCTGTTTTGAATGCAAAAATCCAACCAGCTTTCAACTCGCACAATGGCATCCAGACTCTATTATAATGAAACTGATGAGTTTCAGTTTTAAAGAGGATGGTAATTTCTAATCCCTGAGCTTGTGCACACACACACAGAGGCAGAAATATCCACACGCCTTCATCTGTGCTGGAAGAACCATAGAAAAATTGTATTGATCTGACTTTTATGAAGCAGAGGCCACAAGAGGTCACCTTGCCCCTTCTCCTGGACCAGGGTGATCAGCGAGGATAATTCCTTTTCCTCAGAACCTTCCAGTGCCTCATAATTGTGTTAAATAGGGCAGAATTTTGCTCTTGACTGTGCCTGACAAATGAAGCAGGTCAGGGAAATCAAATGGAAATGGGAAACTGGTCTAGAGGTGAATTTTAGCTGTCGTTTGTGTATGGAAATGGCACCAAACATGTCATTTCGTTGCGTTTCATCATGGTTCAGTCCACAGCTGACATAAGGTTTCATCATGACGTTTTGTCATGGACTCAGATGCCCCTGGCCCTTGTGTTCATCTGACTCTGCGTTAGGTCCGTATTACACAGGCTGCATTTTCTTAAAACATGGAGGTTTACACTTCAGGCCATTCTCCCAGTCTTTGATTCATATAGAACTTGAACAATGTGGTTTATACTGTTCTTCTGTCTGTGATGCTCGGTGGGCGCAGAGTCAGAACGAAGACCACTGTAATTAGCGTCATTTGTCCATGCCACATCACATTGCTCAGTCCTGCAGCAAACATGATCAGTTCTGCTGGACCCACAAGCGCAGATGTCTGTCTGTCTGCCTTCCTTGGGTGATTACACTGGCTTCGGAGGAGTTACTGTAGATTTAGTGCATGGCAGCAAATCCACTGCGCACAGAAAATTAAAAGCTAGATTAAGCAGTAACAGGATTGATGCCAATCCTTTTGACACTGCTGCTACAGAATCGCACCGGGACAGTTTGATGATTCTTTTTTTTCCTGCAGCGCACACAACCCCATGCCAACCCTCCGGTGCAAACGATCGGAGCTAATTGCTCAACCGCACCAATTAGCGTGGGTCGGTGCGCGCTGTCACGGCCACAAAACACAGGCGTCGGTGTGCGAGAACCCGTCCTCACCTACAAACAAAGCGGGACGCACCGCCGACCGAACGGCGAAGGGAGCCGGGGGCAGCCTGCGGGGACACGGCGACACCGCCCCTTTGCTCGGAGGGGACCCGCGAGGGGACCCGGCCCTGCGCGCCGCGGGGAGGCGGCGTTGGGCGGCGTTTGGCGGGCGGCGTTGGGCGGCGTTCGGCAGCGTCCGGCGGCGTTCGGCGGCCGCGCTCGCTCATCCCCGCCGCGGCGGCGGGCGCGGGGCGGGAGGGGGCGGGCGGGCGCTCGGCCGAGTGCGTCCTGGGGCCGCTCGGCGGGCGATGCGCTTCCTGCGCTGAGCGCTGAGCGCGGCTGCGGCCCGAGCCGGCAGGATGACGGTGGAGTTCGAGGAGTGCATCAAGGACTCGCCCCGGTTCCGGTAAGCGGCGCGGTGTCCCCCCCAAATCCCTCCACTATAATCCCCCGCCGCCCCGTCCCGGGTCGCGCAGTCCCTGCGGCGGAGCAGCGGGCGAGGGGCGCCGGCACGCTCCGCTAATCGCTTTAGGCGGCGGGGGGCCGCGGGAAGCCGGGCCGGGGGGGGAGGCGATGGGCTGCGGGGAGGAACGGCCTCCGGTGCCGCGGGAAGCGGGGGAACCGGCCCGAACGACCCCCGGTCCCCGGGCCTGCAGGCGGTGCCCTCGGTGTGCTGCATCCCGCCCCTCCCTGTCCCCCTCTCCCCCCCCTGATTTCGGACGGTTTTGCACTTGAAAAATGACTGATTGTAGCGCCCATTCGTGAACTGGCATCACCCCGTAGGGATCAGCTGGACGGTGCTGATTTAAACCGCACCAAGAGCCGGTGCTGAGAAATACGGTCATTTTTCCAGGCGACCACATTCCCATCTCTCGGAGGGTGGTTTTTTTTTTAGCGGTCTTGAAGGAATCTGGGCTCTGACAACAAAGACTCCGTCTTGCCTGTGCTGGGTTTCAATCAGGACGTTTCCCAAATGCCCAGGGCTGGAGAGGAGCCGCCACATTCTGGGTCCAGATGCTCCATTGTGCCAGGAGCATCCTGGTGTCTGGATGGGCTGTGATGTCCTGATGCTATAAAGGGCAGATCAGAGCTTCCATAAGTAACAATCTCCTGCTGCTTTCAATGCTGTGCCTGGATGGGGACAGACAGAAAGACAGACAATAGCCTGCAGAAGCAAGTTGGTAAAGGGGAAAGAGTTACCAAGGGGTCCCTCCTTCCCTGTAGACATTACTTGTCGCTCCTTCCCAGAACCTTTTTGTTTATTAAATAGAGCAGTTCGCGTCTTCCTTTAAGTGCATTTAAAAATAATTCTGATACGAAAGGCTGCCGTGGTGTGTTGCTGGGGCTGCTCGGAACTATTGCCCGTTTGTGTATGTGTGTGTGGTTGTGTACAGCTGCAGGTAACGCGAACACCTGGGCAAGAGCATCCTCTTACCCCGCATGTGCGAATCCGTAGGGCTGTGGAAAGGGTCCTCCTCCACACATTCAAATTTTAGTTGCGTGGTAAGAACCTGCTCTTTCTTGTTCCAATCCTGGTTCTGGAAGTCTGAGGGGCAGAGTCATGCGAGATGACAGGCTGGTCTCATTTGTGGGCCTGGCTGGCATTGGAATCACTGAAGTTTTTAATCAGTTAGATGCACGGACAGGTTGGCAGAAGGTACGAAGCTCCTTCGTTAAACCTCTGCTCACTTAGCATCAATTAGAATTCATCCACCCCTTCTTTTTGCCTTTTATTGACTGTCATTTTATCCTATTGTGCTGCATGTGAACTGTTCGGTGGCATCTTTCCAGAGCAGTGACTTCACTGTCCAGATGTCTCGCTCCACATGGCAGTGACCCTTTTCCTGGTGACGTCAAGATTGATTGATATGTTTATTTATTTATTTTGCCTTTGGTGTGTGAGTGTGTGTGTGTGTGTATGGGCTTCAGGCCAAGTCCCTTAGCATGCAGGCAACATCATTCTGCTCTGTCTGCTCCATCCGTAAAAACAAAACAGCTCTCAGAGCACTGTGTTGGACCTTTATCAAAAACCAGCTATTTAAGCATGGAATTATGAACTATTTCCCAAATGGCCAGACACAGTCTGCCTGTTACGGGGGGAAGAGGAGATTAGACTGGAGAAATAAGCCTCTGTATTTCAGGAGGGCTGATATATAGGTAGCAGGGGAATATATACACTATGAACACTTTGAACAGTGAGAAAATACATTAGTAGGCCCAGGGCAAAAAAGGAAAAAGAGCACAAAACAGAATTCTTCAGACTTTCTCAAAGGGTACAGATTTTAGCCTTCTTGTATACTTTTCTTCCTCCCGACTGTTTAGTTAGGTCTTCCGTTATGATTATTTGTTTGTAATATGAGAGAGAGAATCCTTATATAAGCGTAAGGCATAGAACTTCTTCCATAGTGCATGGGAATCTTACAACTGTGAAAGCTGTCGAACACCATACAAGCCAAACTATACACAAAAATACAGATAATGATGAGTTGAGAGGAGGTGGTGTGTAATCCACTTTCTCAACAGAGCCTGAGACAGGAATAGGTGAAGTCCTTTGCCATAGGAAACATCTGGAAGAGGCAGAAATTCAATCCATTTTTCCCATAGCGGTGCCTGAGCAGAACTCGCCCTCCCTTTCCTGCTGGCACCCACTGAGCCCCTTCGCACGTCCCAGCGCAGGGCTGTGCCACATTCTGCAATTGGCTTATTCCAAAAGCAGTGAGCCTTTGAGATAACCAAATCGTTTCCTTTTCATTACGTGCACCGAGAAAAAAAGCTTCCAAAAATATTGTACAGGCATCAACAAACACTGCGTCCCATAATAAGGCTACCAAACTAGTCTACTTTAGCAATCAAATCCAATTGCATGTCAAAACACTCCAAATCGGTGTACGCTCCATCCCTCGTTGCTTTTGACTTTATAGGGACCAGTTGCTACAAAGAAAACCTAAAAAAATTAGTTACTTAAATATGTATAGATCCTTAGATTGGTAGATAAGCCTTATTTCTGCAAGGCATCTTGTAGAGACGTGTATATTCAATCCCAGTAAACAAGTATAATCGCCTTGAAAGACCAGTTCTAGTGCATTTGAATGCAACCCCAACAGATACCGTGGCTTTCCTGTCCCGGCCACGCGGAGCTCCTGTTTGACTCGCAGAGCCCGGGCAATCCAGGAATAGTTGGGAATTATCCTGCTCCATGAGGATGGTCCGGAGTGGTGCCCATTGCCCTCGCACATCTCTCAAGCAGCAGCACTCGATGAGTAAATTTGGCTCCTATTTGCAAAACTGGGAGTCCTTGGGCATCCTGCTGACTCCTGGCTACCTTTGTCCCCTCCTTGCTCGGGGAAGACTTGGTGCTAAGGGACACATGGGGACATCGTTCCTCATTCTGGGCGCTTTAGGAACAATCAGGAGGACGAGGGGAAGAACAGGAACAAATTGCAGAGGTTGGAGTTTACTGTGGCACTCCCCGGGTCACAGAAAACCCCAAACGCCTCTGTGGTAATTCCCACGGGGGAGGGCAAGAAGCGGTTGTTTTCTTTACTAACATCGCTATTGTTGTTGGTGTTTACTGACCTTATTAATCGGGCTCGTTGTGGGGTCAGGGTTACCCGCTGTGGAGATGCTGTGACTGCAGCACGACAACTCGGGATGCTGGAATCTTCTCCCAAGAAGATTCTTCTTCTGTACAGAAGACCCTGTACATGCCCAGATTTTCACTCAATCACAATAAATTATAATGTAAATAACTACACCTGCAAAGAAAATGAACAGGAAAAACACTGAAATTTGGGTATTACTTGCCTATTCCTTTTTATCCCTCGATAATGTCCAAATTCTTTAAAATAATCATGATTCTTACCTTTTTTTCCCCATAGGAAAACACAGGCACATGTAGAAAATATTTTCTCTTACTGGAGTGTTTCAAACAGAGTGGGAAGAACTAAAGCCCTTGATCAAACTGATCTTGCTGAGTCTGATAACAAATCGAATTATACAAGCTTAAAGCTGGCAAAACCAGTTTTAATGCTTCCATGATGTGTGAATGCGTGGTAGCGAAGGGCTCTGCAGAACAAAACCCCAGTGGCTTCTGTGTGATCTGTGTCGGTTGACACCGCACACCATGGCAGGATGAGGTAAGCCAAGTTTATTAGCTTAAGTAACCTGGAAGCAAATTGAAATTACACCCAGGGTGGCCAAAGGAGGAATCTTCCTCTGTTTAATTTAGCAAAAAGTGCACACGCATTGATTGGAAATGGGTTTTTGTTGCACAAGGCTCCTTATGTAAGCGAGATCATTGCCGGTGGGTGCGTGGGGATGCGCCCACACAAGCTGCGCTTTGAGTCACACTGATGGGCACAATTGCCATCGCTCGCTGGTTTAGTTGCACGGGAGATCAGATATTATCACATAAGCAGCATGATACTATCCGTATCAATCATAATACCTGTCTTGATCTGTTTATTCTGTTTCTTCTCTCTTTATCACTGCACTTCTAAAGCTATTTTTTTTTCCCAAGATGGAACTGCCCAGACTTCAAAGCTGTGACTTTGCAGAGGATGATATTAAACTCTGAAATACAATCTCTCAGCCTGCTCGTGGGAGCTTTAGCTCGTCAGTTTGATGGCACAGCACAGGGACAAGGGAAATTTTGATATTTCATAATTTGGCTATTGACCATGTTACTGGAATAACATTCCTGTAACACACCTTGCTTGGTTACAGTGCGCAGCCTGTAAGGACACTTGCAAACTTTGAAATGTTTCTAGTCATCTAGCAGAGCATTTTCTGAGCTGGAAGTTGCTTGGTTTCATTTTCAGCAGCTGTTCCTCTCTGTTGTTCTGCTGGCTGGGACGTACGTGGCTACAGGGCGATGAAAATCACCTTTTTGTCAGTGATAGTCTGACATTCTCCCCTCTCCCTGGCTCTCCTGGTTCCCATGAGATGAATTTGAGGAGCTGTTCAACCTGAATTATTTTTGCAGGAGAAGTTTAATTAATACAAAGGGTAAAACTCCTGCTAGGGGTGGGAGTCAGGACTATGTGTCCTCAAAACCTTCCACAAGGATCCGTAGCCCTTGTGCTATTAGGACGGCCAGGAAAACCAAGATCAGGCATTTGCTAGTTGCTGGTTTTCTACCTGCAGTAAAGAAGGTGAGAGGGTTGGGAGTTAGATGGCAAAGCTTGCTAAAAGGAATAAAACCAAAAGTGCAATAACCCTGTGGTAATTAGACCCAGAGGTAATCCGGCTGAGAGACGCTGATGCCAGCTTATCCGTGCTGTTGAAATTATCTGTCGGAGAGTGGCCCGTTCCTCCTCGGAGAGTGCCACATGTCCTGATAATTGTGCTTTGCCGCTTTTCCCGCCACCACGCGGCGTCTCTGGATTGCAGCCCCGGTCCTCGAGGGGCTGCAGCGGCCAAGGGAGCGCGTAGGACGGGAGTTCAGTTTGCATTACTTGGCATGGCTCATTCGTGTGGACTCTGGGCAGGCTCCTGTTCATTTCCACAGCCCCTCTGTTGCATTTTCCTTAGTGAAGAGGGACAGGATGGAAGAGTCACGCTGTGTGTCTGAGTCAAGAGCCTGTGCAATAATTAACATTTGTGATGACAAACCACGCGCTTACCTTCATTTCTTTGTGCCTCCCAGAGGCAGGAGGGCAGCGCAGGCTCCTGGAGTTAAGCTGGGCTTTGTTTTGGTCTCGGTAGCATCACCAAGGCTGCTCTCCAGGCAGGAGCAGCAGTGTGGTGGAGAATCCCTTGCCCGGAGGAGCTTGGACCGTGTGTCTGGCAGCTCTCCCTGGCCGGCATCCCCTGCCAGACACTCTCTGTTAGTCCGGCTGCTTTTGGGAAGTTCCGAGCTGTCAGTAGGGCACTTCAGCTCTGACCTATAATCGCTGGATAAGGAATAAAGCGCTGTCTCATCTGCTAATGCACAGACCAGGGCATTGTAAATTCGGCTGCAGCTCCTGAGTTAGTCAGATACACACTGGGGGATCTTGCAAGTCTGTTTTGCAACTTAAACAGCATCTTCTGATTTGTAGGATACGTATCTTGGGGTACAGTGAGCCAAGAGACCCCATTCAAGTCTCATAGTGAATATATTGAGGTCAAAGACTTTCAGTTTGGTATTAGGGCTTAACAGGGTAACAGATGAACTCAGGGTGGGAAGTGTGTGCTGGATTATTCGGGGTCAGGAACAGCGTGAAGGTTGAGACCTGTAATCAGAGCTACAGGAACGACTTTGAGTCTGGATGCAGCCATCTCCAGGCTCCATTCATCCTGTCTGATACGGTTTGATGTGGCAAACGTGGTTCAGATACACGGGGCTGGTGAAAAAGCCAGTTTCCCCACCACCTGGCAATTTCTTGTAGACATTGCAAAATAAGTTTATGTTAATTCCTGCAGCTAAAAGCTCCCTGGAACTGCTCACCCTGTAATCGAAGCATCCTGAACTGCTCTGTTCTCAAGGGTGGTGGAAGAGCAGGGATGGGAGGAATAAAAATCACAAGTTCTTTGTAATCCCAGGCTTTTCTGAAGTGGCAATGGTCCCTTTAAAACTTACTTTCATAACACTATGAAATTTTAGCCATAATATTAATTTCTTTTTTGCAGCAGGAAGGCCAGTGGAACCATGAGCTTTTCTGGCTTCCTAAGCACTGGCATTACTTAAAAATACCAGGCTACTGCTAACTTTCTAAGTCTGGTTATCTGGGATAAAGAAAAGAGCCCTAGAAACAGACTTGCAGTCTGAGTTTGTTGAATTTTGGGGACAGGGCAGAATGTTTCCCTGGAGCCAAGCACGCTCGCTTGCTTGTTTGCTTTCTCCTCCACATCAGGGCTGTGCTCTGATTTTGGATGTTACACACACAGGTTCTTGGTTCTTCCCGTAATTAACGTGGTTGCTCTCTAATGCAAAACTTGCTTTATAAATGGGGCTGGAGGAAAGGAGGTGAATAAAATAAAGCAGTTTTGGCTCCATGCTGACACCATGCTGCGTTTCTACTTCTATTGCAAAGGATGAGAAAAGAGGACAGGGTTTGCTGGGGACTCTGTTCCAAGCCTAAGAAGGCTCAGAGTAGAGTCTTGAGGTGTTTCTTCTACACATGCTGGGTGGGGAGGAAAGCGGCTTTGGTCCCGTGTGTGTGAGCAGAGCCTGGGCATGCAGGTAGACCTGGCAAACCAGGTGAGACACCACCAGCACGGGGCAAAGACGTGGCGAGTAAACCGCACGTGTTGCTGCGGGAGCCGCTCGCTCCTCCTTCTCCCAAAAGAAGATAATGAGGCAGGATAATTGCGCCGACACAAACCACTTGGCAAAACGCTCTCTTCTTTTCACTTGGTGCCCTGGCTTGCTGGAGAGGGTTTGTTTTAAATGGGTGCATCTACAGATCTTTTTGAGTTTGCGTGTCTCGTTTTGCCAAGAAGATAATTCAATTCAGAGGCTTTGGTTTATAGGAAGGAAGGAAGGACTGGAAAAACAATTCATGGCAAGGTTGTGTGTGTTCTCAACAGCCTGTATGGATCCGCTGAATAACCCAACGCAGAGCAGTACATTTATAGCAGTGTGTCCACACACAACCTTGCATTCCTATTTCACCTTATCTGCAGGAGAAGTTTATTTGCTTAGGTGCCAGGGCTCTTCTGGAGGGAGCTGGAGAACATTCTGTTGCTGTGATATAGTTAAGCATCACTTAATTCACTGCGGAATAACACACACATACATGGTCTTGGAGTAAGTGTTCCAGTACAGAACTTTTGCTGGATAGAGCAAGGGAATGGCTGAAAAGCAAAGCGGCAGATTCATTACAGCGGATTAGAGGGATGATGTCAGAGCTCATGGGTGGCACGTCCCGGAGTGAAGTGCTCATTCATTCCTTAAATAAGCATAAAGTGGCACAGTCTAAACAGATTATATAATATCAGCGAGTGAGATAATCCGTTCTGCGTGTACCCAGTCCGCTTCATCACACTGCAGCGAGGCTTAATCATGCCTGCGCTCTTTATTAAATGCTACTAATAGAAACAGCATGTGTGGACATGTGTGTGGGTGCATATGTGCACATGCAGTGCTTCTAAGGGATAGACACATCCACCTGTCGATAAGGTAAGAGGATGTTTTATGGGAATAAAATTTAGCTGTATGGCCTACACATACATGCATTAGGATGCAGAGATACAGACACAGAGCTTGTAGTTGTTTCTCAGCATCCAAGCAGCTGTGCCTGTCTTTATTTAACTGTGCACAGAGGAGACTGACATATGGTTTTGTTTGCTAAACCTCTGACCGATGGGCTGAAATACACAGTATGCTACATGTGTAGGTTTTACAGATATGGTCCGCATGTATAGCTAAAGTACATCCATGGACACAGGGAGCGGCTAAAGGAGCTTTATCTGTACTCCTTTGGCAAAGGAAAATTAGGTTATGCACATATACACACTTGTGACTTGCTTTGAGGCTGTTTTATGCCCTACACTTGAGAAGAATACCAGCCTAACCATCAGCACAGTCCTGCTACATTTGCAGCATTGGGGTAATGCAGAAATCTCCGTAACTCTTGAAGAATGGCTGTTTAAGCATGTTGGCTGTTCCTGCTCCATTCTAGCTCGGTGAAACAATGCTGTTTCCCACGGCTCGGCTTCTCTTCAGAATCTCACCCCTTTGTTCTCTCTGATAAACCCAGTTTTTGGCAGGAAGGCCGGATTTGTCCCTGCACAGTGCCCCAGGATGTAGGAAATAGCAGGAGGCCCCTTTTCCTCTTCCCTTCCCCTCATTTCCCCCCCATTTCCTCCCCACTTCCCGGCTTTTCTTGCACCATCTGGAGGTTGGCGCTTGAGATGATGCTGTCAGATCTGCAGAGAACATCCTACCTGGAGGCTGGAGGAGGAGGAGGAGGCAGCAAGCTGACATTTGTAGGAAGATGCCTGCCTTAAGTGTTCGCAGTATAATAAAACCAGTTCTACCAGGTTGAGTTTAGGCTCTGGATGTGCCACTGACTCATCTGAATTCAGAGATAATGCATAAAATGATGGGATGATGCCAGACTGGTAAGCAGGACTGAGACACTGGAAAACTCCCAGCTGATATGTCATAGATGTTGATGAGATGAGAAAAGGCTTCTCTCAGAAGTCAAAATTCATCTGGCCTCACAGACTTTAATCTTTGCTTGTGTTCACCACAGTTATTCATAGTTTAATTCTCCATGCTTCTCTTTTACCTGCAGTTCTGAGCTGTGTGGGTTGAGATGAGATGTGTGAGATGCCAAGAAATCAAGAAGTGGAGGTTTCTAGGTAAATTTTCTTTGTGGAGGATGGATGTCTGTGAATCTTCCAGGGCTGGACCCTGTTGTTGTGACCCTTGACTTTGTTCTTCAGGGTTTTTTCTGCTGCTGAGCCCTGTTATGACAATGCCAGCTCTGTTCTCCCTTGCCTGGGCCACATCATTCATTACAGAGGATGTATTAATTATTACTCCAAGCAGCACTGGTCCCTGTTTCCTGCCCATTGATTCCTTCTACCTCCAGTATTTTGACTTCTTTGTGTGAGCTTGGGAATTTCCTCCTTGTAGATGAGCCTGAGCATCCTATCTCCAGACCAGGGTCCAAAATACCATTGGGAATGCACCAGGACAGTGAGGCTCATCCTGCAAGGATGATTTACGAGCTCAAAGGGCTCTGACGGTCCATCCCATGGGCACAGAGAGGAGAAAAGCAATCTGTAGCTGGTGAAAGTCCTGCTGGCTGCACTCAAAATAATAAAAATGTCCTTTTCCGCAGCTTGGTGACTGAGCCACCAATCCCTTACATGAGAACTGATTCCTCGCAACAGTTCTGTTCCCTCTGGGGAGGCGGAGGAGGAAGTCAGAGCTGGAAAAACGGGACCATAGCCAACCCTTGAGAGTAATATAATAAAGAAAAGTGAGGGATGAGTCGTGTCTAGGACACTTATATTTCCCCCAGCAAACATGCAGCACCAGCTCAACTAACAGAGCCATAAACTCTCATCCCTTTAGCCAAGGATTGTGCTACTGCTATCAGTACTCTATAGGAGAAAGACAAACCACCTTGTTTTATGGCACAGGAAGAAAACATTTGGCACTTCTAGGAGGGTGCAAGCGCTACCCAACCCTCCCAGGGCGAAGGAAGGGACAAGGACCCTTCCGTATCACCCCCAGGGTGGTCACAACCTCCAGCATTTCTGCTGCCGAGAGGGCAAGAGCTTTGCTGCGTTTGGCAGGACGCGACACAGGAAAAGCCTTTCAGACAGAGACAAAGGCAGCCCAGAGGTTGGGGAGCTCCGGTTCTGCGCCGAGGCCCAAGGGAGGGAGGGAGAAAAGGAACAAGGAGCATTTAGCGCTGAAAGAGATTCCTGCTGGGAGAGGGTGGATTGAGCTGAACCATGGGCGAGGGGAAGTCTCAACAAAGCTGCTGGAGCTTGTCCAGCCCTGGTGGTGAACGGATGCTGCTGAGTTCACTTGGGGAGAAGACAGAACCGTTTGATACAAGTGTTTTTTTGTTTTTTAATAAATCCATTTTGCTTGTGAAAGAAAGCAAACAAATGTCATCTGAGGAGTCGCATGCTCACATAATAATCTTCCTTTCTTTGGCTCAGAAAAGAATATTCCTGTGTTCGGTCATCGCTGTGCATTTTCCATATTGCCCCTAGAAAAGCTTGATGCTGACCCAGGAAGGGAGATGCTTTCTGAGGGGCAGACAAGTGATTTCTGCTCTGAAGTTGCTTAGCGAGCTGGATTGGAGCACGTAGGACGGGAAAACTGTCACTTGTGGGAAAGTGCAAATGGAAGTGCCAAGGTGGCATCTTGCAGCTGTATCATTCTTTTGCAAAAGAGATATCCAGAACAGAAAGGAAGGTAGAGAGCCAGGCACGTTACCAGCTCTCCGCAGCAGCGCTGTGCTCCGGTGAGCTGAGGGCGGCAGCTGCTGCGTGCTGGGTACCAGATGATCTTTGTCGGCCGTGTGGCTGATTCATCAGCGTTAGCGCACGTGGCCGCCCTGTGCAATGGTCTGCACGGGGAATCCATCACTTCGAGCTGCTCAGCTCAGCATTTTGGCTGAGAAATGACTTGCGGTGAGCTGAAGGGAACAAGAATGACGTTGAACAAGAAATGGGTAAAGTCCTGACTGCTCGGGCAAGCAGAGAAGCCCATTTGCCCTTGGGATGGGGCATTTTTGAAGCCAGCTGGTTTACTGTCAGTCAGGCTGTGGAATCCCCGTGATGCTGATGTTCCTTACTGGTTTTACCACGGTTTGCACAGCCGTTCCCATGTTGCTGGTCTGAAACCTCCAAAAGGGCTGTGCGGAGAAGAGACGCTTCAATACTATTCCCCGACCTGAGCTACCTGTCCTCACCGAGCCACTTTTCTGACGGGATTTTCCTTTCCATATGCACTGAAATTGCAGTATTGGAAGATCAAGGGTGCTGTGACATTGTGGGGCTGCTTCCCTTTTCTCTCAAGATTTGGGAAGCTGCTCATGTACTATGGGCAGAAGTGGGAAATAGTTTGTGGCATCTCCTGCCAGAATTTCCCCCCCGTGCTGTAATGATGAGTGGAGAAGAGTATAAACTGCTTTCTGTAGAGCATCTCCCCTCTGCTTTGTGCACGTGTTACGATCCGCAGATCGATCAGTGAGAAATCCACATGCTCAGGGTGCTGTTGTCTCCTTGAACGTTTGGCTGTGGGTTTCCAAAGAGAAGCTGAAGAGAAACCTGTTATCATGAGATACATTACATAAGGAATGCATTAAAAGAGCTAAGGGTGGATTTAATCTTTAAGCCATTAAATCCTAGAGTAATTTAGGTTGGAAGAGACCTCTGGAGGTCATCAAATCCAATGCCCTTCTCAGAGCAGGTCCAACTAGATCAGGTTGCTTTGTGCCTTGATTCTACAGCTCAGACTAGCAATCAGTGATGGGGAATTCAGAGTGTGGGGAAAGGACTTGGTAAACTCAAATAATAAATTCCTTCTTATAATTTGAAGATAAATGAGAAGCAGTACTGGAAAAAAAACCCAACCCTGTACTTATGTATATATAGCAGAGTGCATAAAAGCCGTATCTGTCATTGTATGTATCATGAAGAGAGGTGCCAGTTTTTGCTAAATATTAATGTCAATGGAGCACCATGCAACCAAAATACAAAGTCTTATTCATCTTGCTTCAAAACTCTGTCTAAACATCCACCTCCAGCCTCACAAGAGGAGGGCAAGAGCCATAAACTGACATTTAGCAGGTTTCAGACAGACACTTGGATATTTCTGGAGCTGTGTAAAATGTGCGACACGTTATGAAAGCTGTTACCAAAGCTAGAGCTAAGCCAAGCTTAGGCGCAGGAAAGGAGCTGAAGCTGATAGAATTGAGGACAAATTAATGTGTTTGAGCAATCATTAGGCTCAAAAAGGGAAAATACATTTTTTTTTAGTGGAGCCTTTGAAAAAAAACAAGTGAGAATATATCAATGAGGAGATGATGACCCTACATCTCAGCGTCATTTCAGTGTCACATCTTCAGAATCGCTGCTGTTCTACCTCAGTTTTTTACTACAGAAAACTGTTGTGTTCCCAGGATGAAAGAGCGTTGGCACATCTGCATCATGCTTATAGCCATCTGCAGGGAGATTTTAGTCAAGATTAGAAACACAGCTTATTCCATTATCCCGGAGCAAATACAGGAGACTCAAACCGCTAAAAACAGCTCTTCTATTGTCATTTCTCCATTAAGCAATTGGTCCAGTGGATCCCAAGACAGAGGCATTTTAATGATGAGTAAAATCCCCTCCACACTCCTGAGTTCACAAGAGTGACAGTAAATGAATTACTCTGTACAGAACACAACATGAACCTTAGGTAAGGTAATAAAAGCAATTAATGTATTTTTGAGAGGCTTTAAAATTACTTTCATAACCTGTTTTTGCCTGGGTTTCTCCCACTTATTAAAAACACAGCGCAGATGTGGGATTGAGCCATCAGTTTCCAGTGGGAGGAGATCAGCAGGAAAATGAATCCTATATGGTTCAGCGCCAAGGGAAGCGAGGAGATGTGCACATCTCATAGTAAGAGATGATGATCCGAGAGCAAAACGGCTGCTGGGTGCACAAAAGTGGTTAAAAAGAGGGAGCAGAAAGCATTATTGCTCCAGCAAGTGGATCAGTCTGGCGTACGGAATTAGCATCACACTTGCTATAAATAGATTTATCTAGGCCAGAATAAATCTCAGCTGTTTTGACCAGAATGACGAGTCACCTCTAAATGAAGCAGATCCTTGGAAATTTAGCTGTCCTGACCCCTCATTTCGCTCCGTTCTTCAGAGCAGAACCTCTCCCGGCCAAGGTGGAGCTGCGGCTTAGCGCTCGCCTTCTGGTTTTACTGATTCCCCATTCCCTTTCCCCAGCCCCACGGCCCATCCTTGCGTTTGGCCTTTTGCAAGTTCTCCCTCTGGATGTTATGCTTTTCTTCTGATTTATGGTTTCCTGTGGGCCCGGAGGAATGCGAGGCAGGAGTTGCGTTCCGCTTTGTCACTTCTGAGCAGAAAGGGAAACAGAGATTAGTAGCAACAGGTCTTGGTTTTTGCGGAGGTTTTGCAGGCTGATGGTGAAGCTCTAGGAAGGATCAGAGCTACCCTGTGGTGACAGACCAGAGACTAAAGTGCAGTAAATCCACAGGCTGGGCAGAAATCATGGCAGCCATTGTTCCTGTTTAGCAATAGCATAGACATAGGTGGTAACAAATGCAAAGAGCAGCCTTCTGTTTCTTAGTTCTGGTGATTTTTATTTCAGACAATCTGCCTTCTATTTCTTATTCCAGTTGATTTTTATTTTAGGCAATCTGACTGTGCAGAAACCCTCCACAAAACAGAGCAAAGACTTGGCAAGAAGGCGGAGTGAACCTTCCCTTCTGCTGCGGATCTGAGAACAAACGAGTCACCGCACAAAGAGCCTTAGAAATATGGAGATAAAGAACACAGAAAGCAGGATACTGTGTGTTATTCCTGCACATCCTCCGGGAGCATTGGTGGGTTTGTAGTGCTGCGGGATCATCCCTGTGTCTGGGATGGATGCAAAGTCCTGTTAGAGCATCACCCTGGGAGATGGTTCAGGGCACGAACTGCCAGATTGGAGCCCCTTTGGCTCTGGGTTGGGTGGAAAACTGGATTTAGGGCCTTTTGGGTTGGTTGGTGTGTCACAATCACCACGTATGAGGTTTTGGTCAGTTGTTTTCCTAGTCAGGCTTGGGTGATCTCAGTGATGGAGAATCCAGGCCCGTGGCTTGGCCTTGAGTCAGGCTCAGATCAAACCCAGGTGCTCCACCCCGCGTGATCTCTGTCTCCTTGGCCTCGTTCTTTCCAGGACATCTCATTCAGGGCTCTGCATTCTCATCTTCCCTTTGCAGTGGGATGTTGACCATATGAAAGGTGCTGACAAGACCTCCAGATCTCCTTCATAGACTTCTCAATGAGTTGTCCATGGGTCAGGATCTCTAGACACAACCTGTCTGTTATTAGAAGTCCTAAGCTCGTCCTTTGCCTTTCCTGTGCTAAGTACAGCCCAAAATTGTGCCAGGTGGCTGCATCTGTTTGAGGAGCATCCTTGGTCTGGCATGTGGTCAGCGTGTGCATGGCTGTTGGATGGCTGTTGGATGGCTGTTGGATGGATGTTGGATCACTGTTGGATGGATGTTGGATCATGGATGGATGGCCATGCTGGTGAGCACTACAGGTGGGTACCCAGCTTGGAGTTAAATCTTGCCAGCAGCTTGTATTAGCTGAACGCAGATGTGATTTTATTTAACCCAGTGCAGTTATCCTCCCTTTCTTCAAACAAGGCATGTGGTAAAATATTTCCCTTTTAGTCTGTTACAGAATTTTCAGAACAGAAATCCTCGCTGGGTGAGGGATCAGGCAGATCAATTCTATTCTTGGTTTGGGTATTGACCTTTTATTTTGACTTCTTTGGTCACATTCCCTCTCCCGTGCCTCTCTTCTGCTCTTTACCTGGCTTATCTACTTAAACTCACTGGAGGTGTGACAGTCTCCTTCTGTGACGTTATTTAATATCAAATATATAGAGTTTCAGTACACTTGGATGGTGCAGTTAGTACAGCAAGTAAAGCCAGCAATAGCATCCTTTTCTTTCCTTATATTTTCTGGGTGTGGCTTCTATATATATTTTGTAAGCATTAAGTATAATAGTAGCCAAAACAAGTACAGAAAGCATAGCCCCTGGCTTGACTAGTCATGTGAAGATATTAATAACCACGCACACAAAGGGAATGATTAAGGGCTAGGCAGCGTTCCTAATTGAATGCTTCTTCCCCATTCATGGGAGGAAGGGTGTGAAATCTTCCTGCTGCTTGCCAGCTCCTATTACAGAATCCGGTCACGAGCCCTGTTTGTGCGACAGGTTATTCTGCAACGCGGAGCCCGGTCACAGGGCAGGGCTGGGATTGCTGTGGAGCTGCCTGAGCACCTCGGGGTGCAGGTTTGCAGGAATTTATTGTCATTTTTCCCCCCAATTTTTATTGGAATGGGCTGAAAAATGGGTCAAAGAAACCTGTGCCATAGGAAATTCCAGAGTAGTTTTTCATTTGAAAGCAGTCGTTCCGTTTCCCGCTGGGTTCAGATCTTATTGTGAAACGTGGAGGTCAAAGGAGCTCAGGTTCAAAGTGCTGGAAGCAGAACGTACTGGTCCGTTTTTCCTTCCCGAATGGAATATTCCCAGTCTCAACACTGTCCCATGGAATGTTTCACTCTGATAAACCAGCACTTCCCAATGCCAAGGTGTTCTTTGAGAAAATGCTTCTGTGTCCAGAAAATTCCCAGGCAGCTCTATATTTAATGTAAAGTTCAGAGATTCCGTGCCACCCCAGGCTGCAGTGCAGTGCGTTAACTCTTGTCCCTACTGATGGCATAAGCAAAGCCTTTGATGTGTCATCCCTCCTACTCAGCCCTGAGCAGGAGAACCTGTTTCACAGGCAAAGGAAGCATTTGTTCAGACACATCAGTTCTAGCCAGTGCTTCTCAGAAGTTTCTTCAGCCTTTCCTCTCAGATTAGTGCATCGCTGTGTTATCCAGACCTTGTAAATAAGGATTGAGAGAGTTCTTCCTACAGTTCTTTGTTCAGGAATTAATCTCATTTTAGAGCTGGTGATCCAAGGCTACAGTTTTAAAGGCATTTGAGTGCCTATGGAAATCTCTTAAATCCCAATATTGAGTATACACAGGCTGAAGTATATAAAATATCTTATAAAAACAACAACAAAGGTAATTTTAGCTAGTTCTGCTGGATTTTGCACTGGAACAGAGTAGAGCCTTCAGTGTCGTGGCGATGACAAGATACAGAAGGGGAGGGTTACGTGGGTGTTTTGGTAGTTGCTGTTTGGAACAGGTATCTGGAGGGGCAGAGAGATGCACAAAGCACTGATTGACTCTGAGGGTTTGGTCGTGTAAGTCTGTCCTCACACAAAGGTCAGTGTGTTTAAAGAGTCGGAAAAGTTTAAGTTAAACCAAATTAAATAGCGTAGAACCAAACAAGAGCATTAAAATTTGCCTTTGTATATCAGTGTAGCTCCCAGTGGCTTCTGCAATGGTAACTAAATACCAGGCTGGGTTTGGGTTGTGTTTACATTTGTGGAAGCTTGCTGAATTTATTGGGCTGATGTAAATGCAGGAGGTTTAGGCTGGTGGGGGTAGAAGCGAATGGCCTAAAAGAAAACCAGAACAGTCACAAAAACAAGTCTCATTCAGTCCTGAGTTTGCTTTGTGGTTTCCTTGTGAATCAGAGAAGAAAAAGGGAGTGGGAGGAGGGGAGAGAAAAGACGTTCAGAACCTAATCCAAAACCAACCCCTTCTCTCCCCCTGGCCAATATCTCTCATATAAGACATTTGTTTCTTCTGGCAATAGCAGGAAACCTTTCCAGACATTGTCCTCTGAGAACCGCTCAGTATTTGCAGTTTAAAAATGCAGTGCACATGTAAATATGTGTGCACTGAGAAAGAAGAAAAAATAACTGTTATTGTAGCAAAAATGACAGTTTATATTAATGTTTTTTTGCCCTGAGAGTTTACACATAGGAAGTTTGGTTTCCCGATCTGCAGGGCTTTAATGCCTAAAGCAAATTAAAAGCTAATTGTGGTACAGGAGGAGCACAGTGCCCATGAAACTAATGGTGTTCCATGTCTTTATGGCTTCATGGCAAGACGGGGACTGCTCTGAAAAATAAGCTATCAGCCAGCACGTTCTTTTAAATGGCCTATGTGCTCTTATTGTTTCCCTTTAAATCCAGCGAGCTATAATGCATTAAGCAAAGGCCCATTAGTGCTGCGGAAAGATTGGGAGGGCTGGGGCACAACCTGTTTTAGTAGATATAAAAGAAAATTAATCAGCTAATACAAAGACACCTAAGAATGCCACACTGCCCGTTACCCTGGGATCTGTGGCATGGCTTGTTTTAACTGTGCTGCGTGTAAACCGGTCAATAGGATTATTTTGGAGGCCACACTAATTAAGGGATTATCCAATGAAAGTGGTAGATGCTCTCTCTGCCTTGGATAATGGGACGCTGCTCCTTCTGTGCCTGGGGTAGCGGTTCAAGGACTGCGTGTCTGATGGGAATTTGCTTTGAAGCCGCTGGTTTTAACTGGAAATGCATATGCCGAGGGGACTGGTGCATCGTGCAGAGCTGAAACATGGACACCCCATCTCCGTGTGGCTGTTTGAATGAGAGGCATTCCCAGTGAGCTAGAACTGGTCTGGAGCGACCAGCTGGAGGTTTCTGGTTTGGTAATACAAGTTGATTTGGTCCTAACTGTCCCTTCTGCTTGCAAGCTGCAAATCTGCAAATGTCATTTGGCCATTGATTTTGATGATTATGTTTAGCCTAGCAACCTTCTTCAGATTTCCCTGTTTTACCGGTATCATAGCACTTCTCTGCTTACAGGAGGGTTTGAGCAGCAGGACCAAAGACGCCTGAACCTCTAGGAGGGAGATTTTCCAAGTGGCTCAGCATGATGGGCAGAAAACACTTCAAAAGGCAGGTCACAAGTGTCAGTGCCAAGTGCCAGATAGATTCATAGAGTCATTTTGGTTGGAAAGGACCCTCAGGATCATCAAGTCCAACTGTTAACCCATGTCCCTGAGAACCTCATCTCAGGTCTGTTCAACCCTCCAGCGTTGGTGACTCCAGCACTGCCCTGGGCAGCCTGTTCCAATGCCCCACAGCCCTTTCCAAGAAGAGATTTCTCCTGATATCCAACCTAAACCTCCCCTGGAGCAACCTGCAAGTATAAAGCAAAACCCAGCGCTGAAGAGCCCAGCAAGGCTCAGCTTTGGCAGAGGGTTGGGAAATCTCGCCAGACGGGGAGAATCGTAGGGAGCTGGCCAAGGGGAACACGGCTCCAGTGTTGGGGCTGCACAATGGAGTTCCTGTGGCGGTGGCCACAAGGGAGGCCATTGTCTGCCCTCCCAAGTGTGCCCGGGCTCCACGTGCTGAGCCATTAGCAGCTCGGCTAATGAGTTCAAAATGCACCGGCAAGGCTGGGGACAAGTAGCAATCAGTGCAAGATGATACTGCTCCCGGAGAATGGGCCCTGTGTGGTTTGTCTGTTCCGGAGCTAATGGGAACAAGAGATGAAGTGTGCCTGTGTTTGTGTTCAGGAGGCCAGGGCGATATTTATCACTGCCCTTGAAGCAAAGGGACACCTGCCACTGGCAAATGAGGACGTTTCTGTGTGTGACTTTCTCGCCACAGTCCCTCTTTCTCTCTTGTTTGGCACTTCAGGCCGTCGAGGGACAAGAAGGGTTCGGAGCCAGGCCAGGTGCACCATCAATGCCCACGGTTCCCAAACCCCAACAGGCAAAGGAAGCAAAGGCACGAGCTAGTGAATCCTCCTGGAAAAACCCATTTTTGGCAGCAAGGATGGAGCCAGCGCTGGAGGATGGGCTCCCAGCTGCTGTAAATCAGCAATGCTTCACATCGGCTTTGGATGAACTCAGTCTCTGCCCTGAGAGAGAACAGAAGCACTTTCTCCCGCTTTCTCGCACTTCCTTTGCTAATCTCCCCTTGCCTCTCTGCACTGTTTTCTTGGTCCCTCTCCCCAACTTGCAGCTTCTCTTATTATTGCCAATAAATCTTTTCCCCTTCCTGTTCCCCGGCTCCCATCAATCGCTCTGCGATGCCTTCACGTTCCAGCTCGAGGCTTCAGCCGCACAAGCTCTGCATCCTCTGCATTGTGGTCGTGCATGTGTGAGAGGGTGAACGTTCAGGAGTAAGACAAAGTGTTCTCCGCAGCAATAACCGCGATAGACTAAACAAAATCTTGCACACATGTGCAGCCCAGCTCTTTCTGGTCGGATGCAGGAGGCTTGTGCAGCACAGCAGAGTCCACCCAACATCTGCCAATGGGGCTTTGTTTCCAAAATGGCTTTTCTGTGGAATTCTAGTGGGTCTACCTGCCACTCCACGCCGGTACCGGCCAGGTGCGAGGCTGCACGGTTTTGCATGAAACAGGTTTGTTTTCTAACCAAAAACCTGTTTAATCCCTATGGATGTCAGAATATTTCCCTCTGTGTTCTTACATGATGAATTCGATGTAATCAGCGACAGGGTATGCAGCCTTCATTTTCAGGGTCTAATTCATCGCTCGGCCAAATCCACCTCTCGTGCCATAGCGCTCATTCCGTTAGGTCACTGGGGGTTAGGAGTATATCATTAGTTTGTGGTATTTAATTTTTTTAAAGTTGCAGCCCTTGGTAATGTGATCACACAGGGCCCAGAGAAAACAAAGACTTAATGCTTCCAGAGAAAAGCCCAAAGGCAAATAAATAAGGATTTAGTGCTTCCTATTTTGAGATATGTCATGCATTTGAAAGTGTGTCTGCTGGAGTCACAGAGCAGTGCAGTTCCACGGGCAAGGACATCTGGGGTGTCCTCGCATGGGGCAGTGCCAGGAATGGAAGAGACACAACGGTCATGCAAACCTCCAAAATACCTCGGCCTCGGTTTTATGCCTGGTTTAATGTTTGTTTGTTTGCGTAAAAGTACAGTGAACATATTTTTATTTACATGAATTTATCAACCTGAATGTAAGCAGCTGTGGCTTGGGGCAGCAGCTCTTGTCCTCGCTCTGGCTGGGCTGGCCTGGGATGCACGGCTGCGATAGAAACTGGCTCTGTGTCTGGCATTTTGTGGGACTCCAGTTTGGTGGTGCGCACAGCCCTCGTGCTCTGCACCAAACTGCTCTTTAATGCCAAGCAATGTGGATGGAGCAAGCCTACAAAAAACAGCGAGTGCTTCACATTCCCACCTTAGCATGAGGCTCTTCCGTGTCCCACCACTGGGACAGCGAGGCACCCAGGGGTTGGAGGGCAGCAGTATGTGACATTAACTCCCTGGTTTGCTCCGGCATATCTCTGGATCTAGTTCATCCCACCGGCTATACCAGTGCAACTGGTTTTGCAAAGACGTTTCTTTACTCTGATTCCTGTTCCAGCTTAGCAAACATGTGCTGAACACGAGGTGTGTATGTGGAATCCCACTGCCTTTGGTGGGAGAGGCAGGTTTAAAACCAAGGACTTTGCATGCACGTACATGCCCCTAAACCCTCGCTGGCTCAGGGCCTTTTCCTCCAAGGCTTTGCCAGTGGAAGCCTTGATGTTAACCCACCTTTGGGAGCTTTTTCACTGGGCGGCGATTGCCATCAGAGCATAAAACAGTGCCCTGGGTGTCAGTGCACTCACACCTCTCACTGAATTGCTGCGTACGCATGTGTGGGTATTTATTTTCCCTTCCTTAGTGTTTCTGTGTGGCGCACGAGGCTATTAGGATGTTATGGACCTGTGGTGAGACCTCAAGCCCCAAAACCAAACTTTCTCCTCGGGTATCACGGTGCTACGCCAAGGATCCCGGCCAGGGGGTGTTTGTAATAAATATGGATTGGGCTGCATTCAGCCCAGGCAAGCGGGCTCCAGGCTGCTGGGTGGTTCATGCACATATTCATGCTGTGGTGGGTCCTGCGTGGTGCTGGAGCTGCAGAGGTGGCCGGGCAGGGGACATCTGCTATGCAGCAAAGCAGGGCTGCGGAGACGAGTAGCTGGAGATATCTCTATCTAATGCCTGTTCTCATCTGTCTCCATCCATCTCTCCATTCAGCTTTGTTCTTCCAGTCGCCACGCTCCTCTCTCAGCCTGAAATGCTGGATGGGACAAGTGTGGAAATAGCCCCTTTCAAGACCCTTCAAGTCTGATGGCAATTTAATTAGTGCTGCTGCTTCTCATTCATTGGACTGAGTGTGCTTCATCCGAGCACCTCGGAGTTCCTCCCTGACAGCAGCACGGCCTCTTGGCCGCCTTGCACAGAGCCAAGTGCTGTGAACTGGGGTTTCTGAGGAGCTATGGAACAAGGACCAGCACTCCAGGGAGGCAGTTGTATTCACAGGACAGCAACCCAGCGAATCCAGGTGCTGTATCCCACCTCTCCACACTTGCTGTGACCCCATAAACCCAGTAAGATGGTCCTGGGGCGTGCTTAGGGAGCATTTGATATTTAGCCTGTCTTACCTGGCTCCTCGGATGTTTATCATTTGCCACCTTTGATAAATTCCCCCAGAATAACCTGGGCACAGCAACAGAGGTGCCGGGTTCTGCCTATGGAAGCAGTCGCTGATTCATATTGTGCATGAATCTGGCACAGAAAGGGACGCATCACGCTGCTCCCCTGTGGGTTATAATGATCCTAATACAGTGCCAGGACTCTTTATGTTGGTGCAACACAGACGTCGGTTTGGGGATGGAAAAAGAGAGAATAATCTTTGGTCTGGTGTTGCTAACACCTTGGAACAGGATGGCCCTAAGAAGGGGACATCTCTGAAACTGCAGGTAGCCGTAGATTCTCTGCTTACGTGGATGCTGCTGCTTTGGAAGCCAGAGAGCAAAAGCATCACATGTGCCAGTTCCCGGCGTAATTACTCAAAATCTAGGTCAGCGTTTGCACTGTGTCGAGCATTTGTGCTCGGGAAGGCTATTGACTCGTCAGCACCGGGGACGCGTTAGCAAATCTCTGGCGATATTAACAGAAATCTGTTCGCCGTATCTTTGATCCAAAGGCCTTTGAATGCGGGGTGGTTGTCATTAAGTGGAGTTGGCTGAAAACAGCTCCGTCTTGCTTTGGGGAAGCCAAGGCAGGGAGCGACGATGAGTTATTTTTGATGACATGACTGAGCTGTTGTAAGGATACAACTCCAAGCACCGGCTCCCAGACTCCTGCTCCACGTCAGCCTAGTTAGACCCACCCTTGGAATACACTATTCCGAGGCATTAACTCCAGCTGCAGCAAGGCTTCTCTCCCGCGCTGTAAGCACAGCAGTGATATACATACCAAAGAACCAGATAAATATTTACTTTTCCTTTGTGTGAGCGCTGCAGCCAGCAGGGACCGCGCAGCTCCCTCCCCCTCTGCACACAGAGCAGGGAGCTTGCAGGGAGGCAGAAAAGGGGATAAATAACAAGGGAACAAGAGAACGCTTCCCAAGAATCTGAAGAAAGCAAATGAACCTGCTCGGAAGCTTAATAAGGGTGAGTGAGAGCGGGTAGCAGCAGGCTCAGGGGCTGATGTCTCTCTTGGTCCAGACTGGTAACAGTAAAAACAGGAACCCTCAAAAGTATCAGCAAGATGAGATTCCATCCTCCTGGTGCTAAATGTGGAGTTTTGCCGTTGTTCCACAGAAAGAGAAATGACGCTTGCACTTCGAGAACTTGCTGCTCTGAAGTTTAGGCATTACCGAAGTCTTCTATTCAACTGAGCTTGAATCTAGTTTGTGCAGCTTAATCCCAAATTAACACTTTTAGCTTTAGGCATCCCACTGCTGTGTGTGTCATTGGGGTCTGTGTAATTGTCAGGTGTGCGTGGCAGGGATGGATTAGTGCTCAGTGTAGTAAAAGGCACATTTAGCAACCGGATTTGGTGGAGATGGAGTGTGTTTGCCACATATTCTTGCTGGCTTCTGGTTGGCTTCACTCCCTGTTCTTCCCAGTTTTAGGTTGACTCTTCCAACAGGAGTCCAGTTTAAGACTGGGACCAGGACTCAGCATATAAGGCTCCGTTCATGTTTTCAGAGGGTTTCAGGAGGGGCTGAATGTGTGACGTGTGTGTTTGAAATGATGCTGAGCTGGTATTTAATGACACTGTCCAGTTTTATTACTCCTTAGAACTTCCGTCTCTAACACTATGCTGTACACTCTGCTCATTGCCTTTGGAAACCTTTGACTTAACCATCTTGTCACCAGTCCCACGTTATTTCCATGAGCAAATGCGCAAAGCCTTGCGAATCCAGCTCTCGTTTTGAAGGGGAAACCATCGCAGTGGCAGGATCCGGTTGTCATGGATACCGTCACCATGGAGCTGTTGCCATGGCGCCGTCTGCTCACATTGACACCGAGATGCAAAGCACACTTATTCTTTTGAAGAAAGGAGGAAGAGCAGTGAATACTAGAGGGCACAGAAGCTTTCAGAGGGGTATTTAGGAAGGTTAATAACTACTTTGTTTTGGAGATTTGCTGACTCTGCTGTCTGTCTGTGTCAGGTTCATTAGTTTTCTCTTTTGCATCTTGCAGTAAGAGGCAGCAGAAGGAAGTGAGACTAATGCGCTTGCTGTAGGCTCAGCCCAGCCGTATTTCACCCTGCATTGAAAGCAGCACTTTCCTCTCTTGCAAAAATTGAGTGACTACTAGTAATCAGGGCTTGGCTTTTACCCCATCGCAGTTTAAACCTCCAGAAATACTTCATCTTGCAGACGATGAGGATATGGAGGTGGAACTTGAAATCCCGTCTTCCCCGGCAGGTCCCCTTTCCTTGAAGGAACACACTCACCTTATTTTAATTTCTAGAGGGAGCCTCTGCTCCTCACAAA
Organism: Columba livia; assembly: GCF_036013475.1. Lineage (NCBI taxonomy): Eukaryota > Metazoa > Chordata > Aves > Columbiformes > Columbidae > Columba > Columba livia. The sequence continues at coordinate 2,079,696 of NC_088622.1, forward strand.
GGTGCTTTGGCAGCTCTTAGTGACCTTGTCAGGCTGCTGATGGTTCTGGAAGAAGGAGCTGGATGAGAAACGACTCGTGTCTGTGCCAAACCTCCTTGTGTTGTGAGGGCAGAGCTGACCCCACCAGGGCAAGCGCTGCTTTCGTTCCGTTTCAAAAAGAACGCAGGTTTAATAAATAATAATAAGAACAACTCCGCTTTGCACACCTACAGCTTCTGACTCTCTGAACGTTTGCCGCTGCTCTTTGTTAAATTCTCCAAACACTTCTGTGAGAGAGGGGAGGATTCATTTTCCGCAGTGTTTTAATAGCGATAATGGGGCACAGAGATTGCGGCGAGTGGCCTCCCGTGGGTGCTGTGGCTGTCAGGAACTGGATCCAGGGGCTCCTGTGTCCTGTCCTGAGCTCTGCAAAGCCCACGTTTCATTCCATCCCACGGCATTAAACCGACCATGAACAGCACCGCGGTGACATGTCGTGTAGGGCCCTTAGCAACCTGATTCGGAATTATATTAAACAGCGATCTGAATGCTCCAGGTGGCTGAACAACATTGGCTTTGAGCTGAAGGTGCCAGTGGCTCGCTTCCAAACACATCAGGCTCACGAGGCAGCCCTTTCCCTGGCCACAGAAGACGTTTCTGTGGAGGAGTTGTCCCTGCAAGGCATGGATTAGCTGTTTCTCTGGATTTCACAGGCATTCTTGTTGCTGCTGGCAAAGCGGGGCTTATGCACATGTGCATGCAAGCGCAAGGCGCGTTTTGTAGGAATCGCCCACTCGACATGTGGATCAGGTACAGCACAAGGTGTAAAAGCACTGCTTCACAGTATCACAGTATCTTTGGGATTGGAAGGGACCTCAAAAGCTCATCCAGTCCAATCCCCCTGCTGGAGCAGGAACGCCCAGGTGAGGTCGCACAGGAACATGTCCAGTCGGGTTTGAATGTCTGCAGAGAAGGAGACTCCACAACCCCCCTGGGCAGCCTGTTCAGTGCTCTGTCACCCTCACTGAGAAGAAGTTTCTTCTCAAATTTAAGTGGAACCTCTTGTGTTCCAGCTTGATCCCATTACCCCTTGTCCTATCATTGTTTGCCACCGAGAAGAGCCTGGCTCCATCCTCATGGCACTCACCCTTTATATATTTATAAACATTAATAAGGTCACCCCTCAGTCTCCTCTTCTCCAAACTAAAGAGCCCCAGCTCCCTCAGCCTTTCTTCATAAGGGAGGTGCTCCACTCCATTAATCATCTTTTTTGCCCTGCGCTGGACCCTCTCCAGCAGTTCCCTGTCCTTCTGGAACTTCGGATGCCATGCTCCTGTTTCATGTACAACTCGTCCAAGGCAAGGTTTGAACCCGAGCGAGCCTGCCTGCATCCGAGCCAACAGCTGGGAACAGCTGGAAACAGCTGGCCTGCAGGTTGGGCTGTTTTCAGAGTGCAAGGGCTGTGCGTCTCCTCTCCAGCTGGGGGAGAGTTTTGTGCACAGCAACACAGGCGGCTTGTGAGCTCTTTACTTGGGGTTGGGCTGGATGAGCTTTGAAGGTCACTTCCAACCCAAACCCTGCTATGATTCTATACTTGACCGGTTCAACAACCTGTAATCTGCACACAGGAAATAGCCCTGTGTTTTTCCGAACTTCGATACAGAAAATAAATCTCAGTCTGTGTATTGTTGTGCCTCAGTTTCCCTCCCGGAAAAATGATGAAAACTAAATGCACTTCCCAAAGAAAAATAAGAGCGTGTTTAAGTCAGCTTTGCGCGTTGCTTTAACAGCTGCAAGTGTAAGTAGTTGCTATTATAGCAGCTAATAATTCGCGTGACATTTTGTGTTCTTTTGTTTCTCTTCTTTGTGTAGTTGCCAGAGGTAACCAAGCATTTTTAGGTCTTTTTATTACATTTTAATAGCTAGTTTGCTGCTGGATTTCTGCCGTGCTTGCCCTCGTGTAGAACACGTGTGTGTTTGTGTGAAAGGCACTCGGTTCACAAAAAAACATGGAGAAAAAGAAATGAGAAGAATGCAGACAGAGAAATGTCTGCTGATCACGTCTAAGCTGGCTAATGACATGATACAGCTTAATGCTAAGGTTTACTAGTCGAATATGTGACTGATCTTTGCTGTAGTCAGCTTGTCACCTGAGGATCCCTGGAGTTTGCCAAACATGGATTAATCACTGAATACTCACAGTGCCACTGCAAAGCAAATGTTTATCAATTCAGCAATGGGGAAGTCAAGGCTAAAGAGATGCCTTACGTGGCAGCTAATAACAGCTTTGTTAGACCTGCTCGTTGCTCCACTCGTCATAAACCATCTGGTTTTTTAGGGCTATTACTCAGCAGAGTCAGAAGCAAATGGTGATTAATGACAGTCTAACTAAAAAAAGGGCCTTGTGGTGGACCGGTGCCCATCAGTCAGGATGTCATTGTCCCTCTGGTTTTGTCCATCCTCCTCTGCCAGCTCTGTCCTTCTAACTGCACCCCAGGCACAGCTTATGAACCGTATATCTGGGCACCCACACAGTGACATTCAGCCTGAGCTTGGAGTGATGCCAGCGATGTGATTCCTGCATCTGTTTGCCAGGGGCGCTTTCTTGCCTTGATCCCTTTTGAGATGCGGGCGATGATTCTCTTGGTGCTTGGCTGGGCCCATCCAATGGGTGTTTGGAGGGTCAGGTCACTGGAGGGGAAAGGCAGATGTGTTCTTCCCGCAGACCCTGTTCTCTGGCAGCAGTGTAGCTTATTATTCCCGTCCCCATGGGATGTAAAAATGCTTCTGGGAAGATTTTTGTCACATACAAACCATGCTTCTGAATGGCTTCTTTAAAGGACAAAGGAAAATTGACAATGCAAAACCCTCTGGACTCTTGGGAATTGCTGATTTCTCTGAGCAAGGAAGTTCAAGCCTCATGTCTCCAGTTGGAAAGGCTCTGCTTTGCACTGCACGCCGAGCGGATGAGCTCAACCAGCAGATTGTGGATTGTTTTCTCTCCCCTCATGGCAGAAATAGCCCAAGGCCTGGAAAAGCATTAGCAGGAAAAGCTCAGCACCAGGAAGCACGAAGGGCACCCAGCCAGGACATCACTACACGGCTTTTCGCTGCCCAGCAATCGGGACGTTGCGTTTTTGGGTGACGGGATTCAATTCCCTCCTGTCAGAAGCACTTGGTTTCCCAGCCAGATGCCTCCAGCATCCTCCCCATGCACCCACCACAGCTGCTGCCTCTGCCCGCGGGTTTCAGTTGGCGACAGAAATCGCAAGAGCTGTGGACACAGCAAGCATATAGATTCCATAGGGATCATATCTGCCTGCTCATCTCGCTCCTGTACCTGGGTGGGATGGAGTGGTGGAGGTGCTGGGGTGGCATTACTCATCCCCATGGAGTTAGTCCAGGTTCTCAGCTCGCTTGTGTAACTGCAAGAGTTTTGCCTTTTATCTGCGACGTGCTGGTGGAACGGTGGGAGGATTTAAATTTGGGAATAACATTGGTGGAGAATTTAGCCCAGTGTTTGTAAGTAGTTGCACTGAAACCTGGTATTTCTCCGGGGAAGCGTGATCCATGGGCTCTGCAACTGCATCACTGGGCAGCATAAGGACATTTTGAACCCCAAAAGCCTAGGGATGGACTTAGGCATGTTGTACCCTTGAAGGATGGGAAATCAGGTGTTAAAGAATCTGGTATAATCTCTTTCCCAAAGCTTTCTCCCTCTCTGGAACACATATTGGTCCTGTCCTGGCTGTGTGAAGCAGAGCCTGACAAGAGGGATCTCACATGGCTTTTAGCGCATCACCGCCTGGTTTGCAATGGAAAGGGTGGAAAAATCTTCACATTTGCTTCCTGCAATGAAGCTGGAACTCCATTACAGTCCTGGAACTGAACAGGTCCCTGAGATCGCTGTCCTTGAAACCACACGCTTGGAACCTTTTTATATCAAGTCTGTACACCAAATATAAAGCTCAAGTTTCATGCTCTCCTAGCCATGGTCAGTTATATTCATACCCTAGTGGATACCAGACCCAAAATGTCTTCGTCCTGCACACAGAGTCCAAATATATCAGCGCCTTTTCTTAGGCTGTGATAAAAATGGGGAGTAAATTATAGATGCTCTCTCCACCTCCTGGCAGGAAATTGGGTGCTCGACCGCCTTGCTACGGCAGCCGCTGGTGTCTGCAGGTTTAGCAATGGCTGCTCTCGCTTTCCTGAAATGAAAAGCATCCCCAGAAATCCCAGATCTCTTTTTTTAGCTGGTTATTATGTCCGGCTATCAGGAGCACGAAGAAACCAAGCGGAAAAATTGAATCTGGCAGTAAGAGTGCAATGCATGAAGGCACACGACTTCCAAACCCGGAGAACAAAAATAGCTGCAAGAAAAAAGTTTGCCTAAAAGAAGCTCTTTAATTATTCCTTTTCTTGCAAAAGCTTTGCCCCCGGCACAGCCGGGCTGCCATTCGTATAGGACAGCTGTATGTGTTGCAGTAAAGCTTGAGCACTGCATTATTAGAGAGAGAGAAGCTTATTTTTTTGGCTGTGTTTTCAAAGAGCCGGTAGCAGATCGATGGCGGCCAGAGCCCTGGGCATGGGGGGTTTGTACTTTGAGAATGAGTCACTGGGATTTCATTTTCGGTCCGGCTGATGCGGCGGTGAAGGAGTTTCCATTCCTGCCTGGGTTCCTGGAGGGCTGGGAGAATCCGCTGAATCCGTGTCTTAAGTCTTTACATCATTCCCCAGCACGTGCAAGTTGACGATTTTGAAGCTTATGAGGAGCACTGAGACTATTGCAAAGCTTTGAAATGCTCGTTTGTGCTGAAGGTGGCCATAACATACATACAAGTACCGTGCTGGTGGCAGAAATATAGATTTAGACCCCAGCTTTGTCACCTTTTGGGCTTTCTTCTTAAATTGGGGTTGTGAGTGTCCTCTCCTTTTGCTGAGATATCGGTATTGATTCCTGTGTCTCTAAGTCACGTCTCTCCCCTGTGCTCCTTCAGCTGGCTCGTGTTCAGTGCTGGATATTTTAAAGCCTGAGTGTGTATTTCAGGAACCAACCTTTTAAATTACGAGCCCACAAACTTAAGGAGCTCCTCACGGTGAAATTTGGGATGCATACCCCTGGTGCGTGAGGTTTACCACATCTCCAGGTGTGCGGTTAAAGAAACAGCTTTCCCCGTGTGGACGTCGTACAGCTCTGCGTAGGAACGCTCTCAGGTCTACAGCGCTGGCTGCTGGACTCCGGCCTCAAACAGTGTCATTTCATTCCACACGGCCGGGTCTGGGAATGCCGCTTGCACATGGCTGATGTCATGTTAATATTCCGCTGTGCGAGGGAGGCCCGGTGACCTTTGCAGCTGGATTCTAACCGCCTCTGACTGCCACATCTGTCCGGTGACGTGGAAAGAAAACAGATCCGATAATCACCGAGCAGATTTATCCGTATGCAAGCAAAGCCCCGCGTGTGTGAAAGAGACTTATGGGGTTCAATGACAAAAGGACCAAGATGTCTTTCTGCTTGAGGTTCAAAGGACATCATTTGCCATGTGGCTGTGCTTTGGGCAGAGTTATTAGGCTATAAAATGGGTTTTGGAGGCACTGTGCCTGGTGTGAATGGATTGCTCAGGTGTAACAATGGTTATTTCTGTTCCACTTAGCATTACTACCAATTAACAACATCACGTGCAGAATCAGAACAAGGCCACTAAGTGATTATTCTGTGTGTTAGTACCATAGCACACCCGAATTTCTCCGTGACACTGACAGAAGGCAGGATAATCTCCACCTCTTTTCCCAGCCCTGTGCAATTCATTCCTGATGAGGTGTGATCCTTCTGTCAAGTAATTAAGTCTTACATAGGAGTAGGAGTGGGAAGGATGGATCCCTCTGATCACCACCAGTACTTGTACCTTGGTCGCTATGATCTTTACTTATCTGGGACTTCCCGGCTTCTTCCCCAGTCATCACAAGCAGTCCATTAATCACTTCTTCTTGCTGTTGTCATTGCAGGGCGACCATTGATGAAGTGGAAACAGATGTTGTGGAGATAGAGGCAAAGCTTGACAAGGTAAGACGGGGCAGCTTAGCGTGATGATTTGAAGAGGGACTGATGAGTTTCTGCTTCGGAATATGACCCCGCCAACCTCCTCCGAAAATGAACCTGTCAGAAAAATAACGTATAAAACACGGGGCTTGTCAACAGGACCATGTCTCCCTCTACTGACAGGTGCCCATCAGGGCTCCTGTGTGACTGCCAGGGGACAGGAGGTCCAGACTTGGGCTCCTAATTCTGCATGATGACCTTGTTCTGGTCCTGGGTCTCAGGGATTGACGCTGCTTCTCCTGCTGTGACAAGTTATTTTGGTGCTGTCCCTTTCCCCTGTTCTCTGTCTTGCTTGTGATGTTAAGCTGCACAGTTTGGCCACCACCGTGTCAGCTCAGGGACCCCAGGAGCCCAAGGGACCAGGTTGATGCTGGTGGCCACTGCCTGATGTTCAGCCCAGCTGTGCGCCACAGCTGTAATCTACACTGGAAATACCCTCGCAGGCACCAGCTTGGCCAGTTTGCGTTTATTCTGGTGATTCTTTATGTCCAGTTGGTAGCTCGAGTCTAAGTCAGAAGCTTTATGATGGAAGGTGGCTCTTCCACCTCCACTCCTCCTGATGTCTGAGGCATCAGCCAAGTTGTTTCTAAATGAGAACAAAGAGAAATGAAGGAGAGGAGCTGGAAGGGCCGTTGGCTTTTTCTCTGCGAGGTTTCCCAAAGCTTTCAAGGGATGAAACTCCCGCATCTGATGGAGAAATGGGCTTTGTTGAAGTCACAAGCCCTAGGCAAAGCTGTGTCCTATAAAACCTATTTCCTCGTCAAGCTGCTTGAAACAGTTATCTACACAAGCTAACTAGTCTGGCGAAAGCTGGAGAGGGATTTAGGTTATCTGTTTTCCTCCAAGCTAAGGCTCTAAAGCTGAAAAATGGAGTGAAACTCTGATGCTGTCAGTGCCCTCTGTGGTTACATGACTTGGTGTGTCGGAGCAATCCTGGAGCCAGGAGAATGGCTTGGAAGTGCAGGAGTTGTTCGGGAATCTCAGCTTGTTATTTTTCAGTGCTTCGTTGCACGAGACTATTGTTTTACTGCACTCTTCACCCAAAGGAGCTCACATGCATTTGGGCTTGATTGCTGTTTCAAAGAGATTTCTTCCCTTCTGTCCCGTGCTCCGTCTCGCTCCCCTTGGGGCTGGATGGACTCAGGCACTTGTAACACAGCCCTGGCCACGGGTGTTTGCACAGACTGCGCTACAAACCGCCACGTTGCAGAATAGGCTGGGTTTCCTTTCCAGAGGATCTGTCCAAACCCCGAGTGTGTGTCTGGGCTCCAGATGTCACAGGAACTGCATCTGTTTGCTTTTCTTTTTCCTCCGGGCTTGGATGGGATAGTACGAGTCAGCTAGAATCCAATGCTGATCTGTCAAATTGCACGGACAGGAGAGGATCTGAGTGTGAAAGAGCAAAGACTGTACATACTATGTATACACAGATATACCACATGTGACTATATATATATATTTATACATTCAGATATATTTTTACACAACAGCAGACAGAGGCAAGGAAGCTTGTTCTGCAATATGCATAAAGATTAGACCCCAAAGCCTTGTGGCTGCATAAATAGAACAAGCACTAAGCCCCACACCCATGTACTGTGTGTCAGTGGGGCTTCAGCATCAACCCAAACTGGAGAGCTGCTCATTCCCAGCATGTAGGTGAGGCCAGTTGACCAGGAAAGATTCCTAATGCCATTTGTCATTAGTAAGATTCATATCCCTAAAAAACTGCTGGATTTGGAGAATGGAAAACTTCAGTTCCAAGTCTTGTTATCGGCAGCTAAAGTTCTTCACTTAGTTAAAAAGCCTAGAACAGCAATGATTTAAAGAAGCAACCAGTTTAAAAATTGTGCTCAGTGGCCAGACATTACTCTTGGGCTTTTGGTTTATGGACTTATCTTAAGTTGTTTAACGTAACCTTCTACAAGGAGCTTGGCTGAAAGGAGATAGGCCAATGGCCAGCAGTTCTGGCGAAGCTAATGCCCCAGTTCCAGGCATGCTAAGGCAGTTTTGTGTGGCTTGGAAGTCTGGGAATGTTCCCTGCAGCTGTGAAATGGTCAGAAGTGAATAAGGCTGTCTGGAGATGTGTGCCTGTGCTGCAGCAAACAGATTCCCAAGTGAGGAAGCCGCCCCGTTTTGCTGCAAGTTCCAGGTAACGTCACCAAGGCTGGTGATGGGAATCGGAGCATGTGTAGGTCGCTGGAAGTTGTTCATGTTTCTCAGAACAAAGCTCTGTCCAGATCCATCAGGCTGTTCTGAGCCACAGCCAGCCCAGAGATAGATGCTGTTGTCCCTCGCATGCACCAGCAAAGTTTCCTTGGGCTGCAGAACTGTGGGAGTTGATTCATAGTTATGTACAATCGCGATGGTTTAGCCTGCGTGTGAGGGAACATGGATTTTCACGGGCTGCACACAGCAGACGTGGCTTAAACAGCCCTTGTCAGCTGCTTTAAGGAAAATATGATACAAAACCATGCTGCGGCTCAATTCTGGCTCCCCTTTAGTCCAAAGTAAGAGCAATACAAGTCTCCACGAGCACACAGAGCTGGGCTCAGAGCCTCGGCGGTCCCAGAGAGCAGCACATTCCCAGCAGAGAGATTCTAGACATTCCACCCAGCACACGGGAGTTCTACCTCCCCCATCAATCTGTGTGATCAGGTTCCTTTTATTGCAGCCCTGATACTTCAGGATAGAGGAAAAAAAAATGGAAAAAAATTAAAAATGGGCTGCCCTGATTCATTTGTCCCCAGGGGACAGCCTGGAATTATTATTCTTAAGGGACAAGCAAAATGCCGGCAGCATCCCCGGTTCTGCCACGTGCAATCGGGGTTGCTGGTGCATCCGCACCGGGAACGTGAACGGCGTCGCGGTGCTGGCACAGGTGAAATCCAGGTGCTCACCCCCCTCTCCTCGCGCAGCTGGTGAAGCTATGCAGCGGGATGATCGAAGCGGGCAAAGCCTACATCACCACCAACAAGCACTTCGTCAGCGGGGTCCGGGACTTGTCGCAGCAGTGCAAGAAGGATGAGATGATTTCGGTAAGTCACCCCCCGGGATGGAGGATGGGACACAGTGAGGGCTGGGGAGTGTTAAGTTTGCCGATGCTGTGAATGGACCATATTACCCAAGACCCTTATACAGTATAGGTAGCCATTTAGTGTGAGATTTTATTTTTGGAGACCATCTGATGATGCAATGCTGAAAGTCAGAGCGAGATTCATTATTTGCAGAGAGAACTGGACTTTTAAGAAGCCACAGTGCTGGCAAGGTGGTTGGAATCTAGGTCAGTAAGCATCAGTTATTTAGGTAACACAGGTAACCAGCCTACACAAGCGAGTAGTGATGTGGATTTTAGCACTGAACTGGAAAGGACAGGGAGCCTGTGGCTTCAATGTCAGATATTTTGAAACGCGGGGTGGCTCTTCAGTGGCTTCATGAGGGTCTGTCGCAGATGTTGAACCCCTGGGAAGGAAGAGCAGCTGCTTCTATTCACCACCTGTTCTCTTCGCCTTGTTTTGCAGGAGTGCCTGGACAAATTTGGAGACAGTCTGCAGGAAATGATCAACTATCACATGGTAAGATGCCACTTCCTCTTGTCTTTCTGGGGGCGGATGGCAACGTCTTTCTCAAGGCGCTGGTTGATGGTGTTTGGCTTACTTGACACTGCGCAAAGGTGGGGTCTGTGAAAGGAATACACTCTGAAGCCTGGCGTTCAAATTGGTGACATTAGGAGACCAGCAGATCTGTGAATGGATCAAACTGGGAGCAAACTCCACAGGGTGTGTGTAGCTCTATGTTTAAGGGTGTCACGGGACATATTAATGCTACTGTATCTCGCTAACAGAGCCCCAGGAGTTAGAATCTGCCCTTTCTCCATCCCTAACACCCAACCACGGCACCTGCAAACCCTTGTACAAGAGAAAGGTGCTTTGTGCTTGGTGGCTTCATGCCAGACTCGCAATTTTAAGTCTGTAACTCAGTAGGAGCTTAAAGCACAAGTGTTTTAAAGAGAAGGAAGCTTCAGGGTGTCAGCACTGGACTGACCCACTTTTATACTGCGATGCCCCTGTCAAAATACATTAGGCACGATGCTCGCTTTTGGGATGCGGGTTAACCACGTGCAGCTGCAGAAGAAGCTGCATCGAGTCCATTTAATTATTTCGTGAAGCAGGTAGGGAGACTGTTTCCCAGTAAAAAAAATGACAAGGAAAAGAGGTTGTGCACACGTAGCTCTCCTGGGACTGTTAGTGTTTGGGAACAGTAAACACCTGTACAGCAGTGTTGGTGGGGAGAGAGTGAATGAGCAGCAGAGAAAAGGTGTGTTTGTGTCGAGCAGAGAAAATCCAACCCTGATTTTTCTGATGCTGCTCAAATTCCCTCTGAAAACCAGTGCTGAGGAGTACGTGCAGCCCAGCCGCGAGGTAGCAGCCCCGGCCAGAAACCTCTGGAATTGCACAATTCCGTCTGCAAGCGCCGCTGCGCCAGCTGTGCGGCTTCCCCTGCGTCCCCGCTCGCTGCCAGAAGTGGCACCTCTGGGACTGCGCTCGCCTCAGCCAACTCATAAAGCAGGAGGACCCTTCCCAGAGCTGTCACATCCCCAGCTGATGTGGTCCAGCCCTTCCCAGCCACCCCACCCTGTTCACAGGCCTGAGCTCCCGCTGCCTGTGACTCAGGGCTTGTGAAAAACAGCATTTCCCTACCACCAACTGCAGGGACAAGGGAAAAACGTGCTTAAATGCTCCCTCCCCCCGGCCTTTGGAGAGCATCCTCCTCCCCTGGTGCCCAGCAGTGTGAGTCCCTCGCTGGGAAATGGCTGTGGAATGATGACTGCGGCATTTGAGCCCTCTCGGATGGCTATTCAATTAACGGAGTTATTTTTAGTGCCTTCTGCTGTCTCCTTTGTGTGCGTGTGTGTGGATGTGTATCTTGGCTTGTCCGCGCCTGAGGATCTCAGCTATGAAGCAGTTGTCAGTGCTCGCTCTAGGAGTGTAGCCAGGACAGTATGTACAACTGGAACAAGTTAAAAAGAAGAGGAAATATTCCAAAAAAATGGGTTGGAAAAGCTTGTTCTGTAGTTTTATTGCTAGAGCACTGGGCCCAGAGATGCCCTGATTCTAGTTCAGCAGAATCCAAGCTTAAAACCCGCTTGAATGTAGAAGATGAGCAACGTCTTGGGAAACTGGCTTCCTAGGATGTTCCCTTCAGAAACGGATGCTCAGTGGTTTGAAAAAGAGCTTCCAACTGGTGATACGATGCTGACCTCTGGAGGCATCGCTGCTGTTCTCTGAGCCTGCGGGATGCTGGATCCCATCACCCCATCGGATGAGGTTCCACGTGCACGATCCATGATCCGTGGCAGGGACCGCGTTTCCAGCCGGCTGTGTGAGCAGCGGGTGGCAGGCAGGGATGCTGGCGCCTTGCAGCATCCTTCCCGCAACGCTCACCCGTGTCCTTTCACATGAGCCTGAGTGGCATGAGCTGGAATTTTCCTCCGGGGTGTCCCCTGCGATCCCTCCTCCTCACAGAGCCACGCTGGAGTGGATAAATTCTGACTGCGGCTTGCCAAGCTCTTCTGGGCTTGTCTGCAGAGAGATGCTGTGCTGTCAGCTCCCAAACCTGCGCTTGCCTCCCTCCTTCGCACCCTCCCTAAAACGGGCTGAAAGGTGTAGCGATCCGACAGACCGTTCTGTGTGAGAAAACAACTTTCTTTTTACAGCGTCTCATCGATGTAATTAAGTACATGAGCGTAACAAGCTATTCCCACAGATAAAGGAGCATAACGCTGCCGCCAGTTCTAGAGTGGTACCTGATAATTACGGGCTTTACGCAGTGTTTGGAATTAGGGCGGCGCGGAGGCTCTCATCAGTACCACTCCAGACAGCGCCGTGTTGAGCTTCATTAAGTCCCGAGCGTTCCCGGCTGCCATAAATCACCGCGGCTGCGTCACTGGGATCCTCCAGCAGCAGCAGCAGCTTGCAGGGGAGATTTAGCCGTGCTGAGCAAGCTGGGGAGCGTTTCCCGCTGACGAGAAGAAAAGCCACCCAGGCTGTGATGAGTCAGAGAGGCAGGCGGCAGATGTTGCGGGTGGAGGGTAGTGCTGGAGTTCGGGGGCAATGAGGAGGGAACTGGGGGCATGAAATGCCTAAGCCACGTGTCAAACACAGGTTTGGATTTGTCCTGTTTCCTCAGAAGTCCGTGCTGGGAAAGGGAATTGTAGGATCGGGCCTTTTGCTGCTGTCGGGTGAGCTGTGTGAGCTCCTTTCTTGCTGACCCTCCTCAGGCACAGATGTGTGTGAGTCATGGGCTGGACTTCTTGTGTCCTGGTGGAAGCTGAGAGAAAGGGTGGGGTGATATTTGGCCTGGAAAAATCTTAAAACAAGTGATTTGTTCCAAGTATGTCTGGGAAAGGAGAAAAAGCCAAGGGATGATTTTACATTTGAAGCTCTAGCGCTTAAAGCTCTATTTATTTTGTGTTGAAAATTGAATGGAAGGACCCACTTGGGGATCTTGCCTGGCAAAATTAATGAAGAAGCAATAAAAGTAGCGCTGGTAGCACAGGATGCTTCTCAGCAGAGATGCTGCTGGCAGGAAAAGTGTATTAATTACCTGGTATCCAGTGATGTTTGATTTTTCTCTACCCTGGAATCCGTTCTTCCTTGGAGTGCCCCAGAGTACTTGTCTGCAGTTGTGCGTATGACACAACACTGTCTTTTCCTTTCCCTGGTCCTCAGCAAATGTGTCATCCTGGTGGAAACCAGTGATGGAAGCGTCCCAGCTGCAGCTGCAGGTGGGGACCAGGTGGTTTTCCTGCTGCTTGCCCGTCCCTGCGCGGCGCCGTGAGCGGAGGGAAGTGCTGGCCGTGCCCGAACATCACTTGGGGAAGCTGCTCCGTGGGAAAAGCTTTAGGCCAATGCCTCTTGGAGAGAGCGAGCGGATGCCAAGAGCAGTAAATAATTTACATTGGTAAAAACACAAAGCTTGGGTGGTCTTGGGGTTTGCTTTCTTTCCCCCTTTGCTTTGCATCTGTTGGTGTTTAGGGGCCCTTCGTGCTCAGCTGGTCCTGGCGTGTTTCTTGCTTTGTCCTTGGCTGCAGCGGTGCATATAGTAAATGTGTATGGGGCTCTGCAGCCGGTGCTGCTGCTTCTGCACAGGGTGCTTTGCGTTCTGCACCTGTGGAGTGTCAGAAGCGTGACTTTGCTCGTCTCCTTGTGGGAGGTGTTGGGCAGGGAGGACATCTGTGTCTGCAGGCGTCTCCTGGCACGGGGAGGAGGCGTCAGGAACAAACCAGAGTGGTTTTGCTGGTAGATTTACTATGGGGCATGAGAAGGTTGAAGCTCGGTGACCACCTTGGAGTGGGTATCACTTGTCAGATCTCTGCAGCGCCTGGCGAGATCTTGGTCTCAGGCTGGGAATGCGCATTGTGCTTCAGTTCTGTTCTTGTGTGTCACCATCCTCCATTTTTAATTGGCAATGAATTAGATGGATCTTCCCCAAGTGAAGTCTGTTTTGCTCATGGTGGTAGCTGGTGAGCGACCTCCCTGGACGAATCTCAACACTGGAGCTTTTTAATCTTGTTTTCTCCCATTGTCTTGCTGCCGAGGGGCAGTGAGAGCGGCTCGGTGGGCACCTGGCAGCCAGACCAGGCTAAGCCACCACCTCCTCACAAAAAGCTGCTGCTTTGGGCAATGCCGGCCCTTTTGCATTGTAAATGCTCTAAGGTGACTTTTCCTGCCTCTGGGAAAAAGTTGGGAGACGGGGTGTAGACTGATGAGCTTGGGACGGAACAGACATGAGAGTAAAATGTAGAAGACTTGTAGGAACTAAGGCCCTTTACGTAATATGTTTGGACCTCTCACCATGTTCATGAGCTGGTCTGGCTGTGATGGACCCTCAGATGGTTCCCATCTCCTGAGGTCACAGTGCCCTCCTCTGGCAAAATGAGAAATTCCAAAGTGGGGTCTGTAAAGGTGACTCGTGCAAACCCTCCTCTCCTGAAGGTCTGTGGGTGGGACAGGTCTCTCTGTGATATTCGGAGCCCTGGCACAGGCTGTGGAACCTGCAGCGCCCAAATTCTGCACTCATAGGGAGTGCTGCGGCTGCAGGAAAGAACTTATTATCCATTATGACAGCCGTCAAGTAATGGACACCACCAAGCCCTGGAGCTGCTGAGTCCCTCACACTGAAGGTCCTGGAGAGCACCCATGGATCTTCTGACACCTCAATGTTTGCATGTTGCAAGAATATTTGATTTTGTTCTCTTTTCTTTCAGATCCTGTTTGACCAGGCCCAGAGGTCAGTCCGGCAGCAGCTGCACAATTTTGTGAAAGAGTGAGTACTTGTCTTCTCACTTTGGTCTTCAGTTTCTTGAGCTTCCATCGCACCTGCCCTCTGTGCACTGCAAACAGAACCACAACCTCCACACCACTGCTCGTGTCTCTAGATGTAAATGCTACTTCAAAAGTTCATATTGTGGATCATGTATTTCCGAAAGCAAATGTTAATAAATGAGTGATCACAGTGTACCTGGCTGCATCTGTCCCTGCTCTGCTGCTATCACCACTATTCTGGCTGCTTTGTAATGACAGTTCCCATCATCTCATCCTCTTTGTGTTCCAGTGACGTCCGGAAGTTCAAGGAAACCAAGAAGCAGTTTGACAAGGTGCGAGAGGACATGGAGATCTCACTGGTGAAGAACGCCCAGGCGCCGCGGCACAAGCCACACGAAGTGGAGGAGGCAACGGGCACCTTGACCATCACCAGAAAGTGTTTCCGGCACCTGGCGCTGGACTACGTGTTACAGGTCCGTGTCTGTGCCCCCAGCTCTGATTGTGGTTCCCAGTATAGAGCAAAACATCACCCACAAAATGCTGAATAATCTGCTCTAGGGAATGAAGAAGTCGAGGGACGAGACGGGGCAAGTAGGGTCTCACAGCTACATTCAGGAAGGTACTGGAGTACTAATCCGTTGGACGTTTTCTCCCCAGCCTGTAGAGAGACAGACCCTGCTTGGTGGATCTGTTGCACCTTTCAAATCTTGCAGAACATGTTTCCCTTTCTGTTGCATTTGGGTCTCACCAGCCTTTTCAGAAACACACTTTGTGGAACTGTCCGTGAATAGCTTGTGGTTTGCTGCTAGGGCTACTGCAGCAAGTTGATGCTTAATCTCTGTGCCAGACCGCTTAATGCTGCCGATGCTGAGAGCCTTGTCTTGATCCCTTCACAGATCAACGTCCTGCAGGCCAAGAAGAAGTTTGAGATCCTGGATGCGGTAAGGGCTCTCTGTTTTCTGTTTTTTGGTGACCCAATGAAGGGCAGCCCTCTCCATTGCAGGTTGCATGGGCAGACAAACCGACTTCTCGGTCTGCCCTGGTGATTCTGTCTGGGTATGCGAACGAGAGGGGAGAATAAAGGACCAGTGGGATAATCCACAGGCCGGAGCTGGAGGGGACTTTGAGGGGCGAAGGATGCTGCTTTGGGCTCGTAACGGGTGACGTGGCAGCATGGAAGGGTTTGTGAGAGGAGAAGAGGGACGTGGATCAGTTGCTCTGTGAAGGGAAAGGGTTAGACCTCAAAGAGACATGTTTGTAGGTACTAAGGGATAAGGACTTTTTGCTTTGTCCCAGAGCTTGTTGTGACCTTGCTGTCGTTTCCCTCCGCAGATGCTGTCCTTCATGCACGCCCAGTACACCTTTTTCCAGCAGGGCTACAGCCTTCTCCACGAACTGGATCCCTACATGAAGAAACTAGCCACAGAGGTGAGGGGACGGGGAGTTTGATTGACTTAACGTGCCTCAGAAACCTCGTAAACCTTCTTCCTGACTTTGGTACCTGGTGTTCTCCTCTCTGCCTTTAGCTGGACCAGCTGGTGATCGATTCTGCAGTGGAGAAGAGGGAGATGGAGCACAAACATGCCATGATCCAGCAAAGGGTGAGTCCTGGGGCTGCAGCTTGGTGCAGAGCATCGCTTTTCTCCATCAGTGCTGCTGTCTGGATCACAATGGCAACTGCCATCTGATCGTAGAGTCCTGGAATAGTTTGGGTTGGAAGGGACGTGGACTAATTTAATTTTATTTTCCTTTTCCTTCTGTTCACGGATTGCTGACCTGCCCCTGCAGACCCTCCTGCAGGTGAGTACCCACATGTAATTCTTCTGACATCTTCCTTTCTCCAAATCAGCATTTTGCTGGTATTTACTAAGCCCTGCCTTTGAAAGCAAAACAAAGAAACCTTCCCATAGCTTTAGTGCTGTAACCCGGACACTGGCGATGTCATTTTAAAGCCCAGTTTCAAGTGAGTTTGGTTTAATCCTCACCAAAGTTGTTTTCAGCCCTGTGCTAAAGTAAGATTTTGGTTCCCTCTGCTTGGGATGCACTTTGGGCACAGTACGAGGGGATTTCATATAGAAATAGCTGTTAATGGGTAGGAATCACTAAGGAGTCTGAATCTGGCAGGCGCTTGTGTGGATCAATACTGCTCACCAGGAGGAATCTTTAAGTGGCCGTTGTTTCCTCTCTCAAAAATGTCATAACCCATGAAATGGAGACGTAACCAGATTGGAAAGCTAATGACAGACACTCCCTGTGCATGTGCTCCCTTGGGTTAAGTGTTCGGAGGGAGGGGGGAATCCATTTGTGAGCTCTTGGTTCCCCCGGGACTCTGCTGGAGTGATGACTTCATTCCAGGGAACATGGAAAATCTCTCTCCAGCGCATCTCAGTTAAATCTCTTTACGTGGACTCTCAGTGGACTCTCAGGGAGTGAAGCAGAGGGCAGGTTCAAAAGCGGGAGAGAGAGCAATTACTCTTCATCAGGACACATATGCATAGAGCTGTGGCTCTCTGCGTGCATACGCTTGTAAGAGAGCTGAACATCCTTGCTGCAATTTATGATTTAAAGCTTCCTGCCCAGAGATGTTATTTGACTGTTATTCAGCTGCTCTGAGTCAGTGCTGCTCCTCCCTTTGCCATGGAGCAAGGGAGCACAGGACACATGTGAATAATGTCTTCATGCTGAGCGCAGAATACCCTCTGATCTCTTCAAAATAATTCTCACTGATACAAAAAGAGTTCCAATAAGGTCGGCAAGAGGAAAGGAAGAGTCTCAAATGTTTATTGCCGCTCATAAAAATTGAGTTATCCTCCTGTTGTGCAAAGAGAGAGGAGAGCTTCAGCGCCAAGGCTGCGGCGGCTTTTCTTCGGGCTGTGTAGAGTGCACATGTAATGGGTTTGGATGTTTCTATGCGCTCAGTCACTTCAGATGGATGCACAGAGACTTGGTGTAGGCTGGAGAAAATTTTGGGGGAATATAACACTGGAACACACAGGCCTAGAGGTTTGTTTTCCAATGCAAAATGAATAGGGAAATAGTAATGTTTAAACCTTGAAGATCTTGATCTTCCTGAATCCTTCCGCTGCACCAAAACTGACAATTCTCTGAAAGTGGAAGAACAGGGCTTTTTAAAAACAATCATTTGCAGCCCCATATCTGTTCCTCAGTGTGGAATAGTGGGAGAAGGAATTGTGCTTGGTTTGCCCGGCAAGGGAGGACAGAGTGCCAAGGCAGAGCTCTCTGCCTCATTTACTCCAGCTGGTAGATAACAAACCAGGGGCCATATGGCGCTTCAACACCCCGATTTCCGTGGCTGGAATTACCCACCAAAGCCCGGCTTTGCTCCGGGAAACCAGGGGACGCAAACCCTGCTGAAGGCAGATAAGCCCGGCTCTGTTAAGGTCAGGGAGGCATTCGGTGAGCATCCTCCTGTCAACTTTGTTGCCCGGTTTCTCCCGCTCCCTTCTGTGCCTCCCTGACAGCTGTATGGTAATTAGCCCTTGCTCTAAGCTGATTGCCTGTGAATAGGAGCAGGAGGAGGGGGGGAGCAGGTGGTCCCCAGGGGCCAGCGGATCTTCCTTCCCTAGTGCCCCTTGCTTTGACAGGAGCCAAGGGCAGAGCTTACAGCTTCCCAAAAAGGAGTAGGAGGGGTAAAGGAGAAAGGGCTTGAAGAAGAAATCCCTCCTTCCCCGCCAGCCCACGGTGCTCGGCAGAGATGCTGCTCTAGAGAGGGAGGACACGCAGCTGCTCTCTAGTCAAGAGCAGCAAAAAAACCCTCCCTTACAGCAGCAGCATGAAGATTTTCGGCAGGCTCGAGTACCTCCTGGTAAGGAAACTCCCGCAGGGTTGGGTTGATGTGGGGAGAAAGTTCAGAGGGTGCTTTTCCTTGGGGGGAAACAAGGGTTGTACCTTTAGGACCTCGCTTGCTGATGTGACCCGAAAGCAAGCTCGGCTTTATTAGTGCAGGAGAGCAGCTGCGTTGGGTGCTGTTTCTGGGTTGGAAAAGCTCTGGGGCAGGGCACAGATCTCTGCGCATCATCTGCTGACAAGCTGCAGAGCAAGGGCATCATTTGGCATTAGGAGACGCAAGAAACAAAAGGTCTGTAAATGGGATTTGGCTGGAATTGAATGAAAGCTGTCTGCACAGAGCGGAGCGGAGCTGGGGGAGTCCTCCTCCAAGTTCCATCTGCCTCTGAGGGTCTGGGACTGTACACAGTGTATACACAGCGGTAAAAATAGCCAGAAAAAGGAAAGCTTGAAATATATTCAGGCACCAGAAGCGAACAGAATGTGCGTGCACCGGTGTTTGTGTGGAAGGGGGCGTGTGTATCTTTAGGGAATGTGAATATTCATCTGAATTACACTTTTTAGCCAAACTAGTCACGTACAATTTTTAACTCACCTCCAGGAATTCTTTTCAATACATGGATGTATACATAATGTTAGAGTGTACATAATATTATTGTTCAACACTGAGCATCACTGGTTGCTTAAGAGGGCACTTTTGGATGAAAGCCTTTGTCCTCTATGAGGAAGGCATGTATCGCGTGTGGTGTTGCTTATCCTAAATGGTATTGATTGAAAATAATCTAACACGGAGTTTGGCAGTAAGATACGTTTCTCTGAATATCTAAAACCAGCTGGGCTGAAATGATTCACTGGTCATGGTTGCCTCGTTTTGATAGTGTTTTCCGTCAGTAAGAATGAAAACATTGTGCAGAAAAGGATAAGTATCATTATTTCCATGTTGGATTTACACATTGAGGGAGTAACGCCATGGCTTCTCAGGGAGGGCCATTGCCATTATGATTGTATTTTAAATAATTGTAAGGAAGTCTGGGTGTTTCAGAGGAAGGTTCTGTCTGTCCCAGCTGGGTGCTGTGCCCTTGGGGACAGGAGTGACCCTATAAACAAGGTTTCCATGGGGATGCTCTTGGGCAGGGCTCCTTGCTTGGACTCCCACCCCCAGGGGCTCCAGGCTGATCTGGGGGCATCTTCATGTTTCATATTAAGTCTGTTCACTGAAGCTGGAGGTTTATTTAATTTTATCAGCCATTTTCTCTGCATGAAATGCTCGTTTCGCAGGAAGAATTGGAAGAGTTCGGCCTCTGCAGTGCAAGCAGGGTCTGTGCACGCCATGTGGAGATGGGCAGGGGAGTCCTGACGGTGTGGGCCATGCGACAACCTTCAAACAGGGCTGGTTTTTGGGGTTTTAAATTTGTTTTGGTTCTTTTTTCATGAGTCTTTGTGGGGTTTTACTTCCCATTTGCTGGTTTGAAACCGTCCGCATGAGCGTCCCTTTTCACATCCCGATGGACGTGCCTCTTGGAATGCGTTACTTCATTGTTGCTTCAGCGGGATTCGTGTGCGCCCATGGAAACCGCTGAAATGGCATTTCTAAAGGAAAATCGGTTCCCAGGCGGCCCCGTGTGTGAACTCGGAGGGGAGGGGACAGCGGGGCTGGTGTCATTGAGCTGGTTTCTTTTTTCGGAAGACGTCCGATTTATTTCACCCGTGTGTGATCCGACGCGTCCCTGCTGTCACTACCCACGGCTGCACGTGCACTTGGAGCCAGAGCCATTTGGATCCCCATCCAAGGAAAGCTTTTCCATGTCAAACATTATTTCACATCACAGCGACAATGAGGTGCTAAATGAGGACTTAATAAATCAGCACAAACCTATTTAGAGCAGATTTTTCTACTCTGTGTACATTGCAATGATGGGAAGGATTCGTTAAACGTAGTCTATTAATATAATGCATTATAATCTCATGTATACAGCTCTGGTCGAGTTGTTCTGCCCTCAGCTGCCTTGCTGTACTTCTGTTCATATAGGAATTACGCCAGCAGAAATATGAGCAGAATTTGGCCTGGGGTTGTTTCATTAACCAAAGAGAGAACAAGGAAGAGAAACACCTTCAAATGAATACGAACACAAGCCATTCTTTCCAGCAATGTGTTTCTGTGTTTGAACATCCACGTGGTTGCTTCTCTGTAGTCTTAGTCTTGGTGGTTTTATGTTTAATTTGCTCTTGGTGCAGGTCAGAGTTCTTTCAGAGGCGAGGAACAAACTCCACATGTCCGCAGCTGTTCTGCTGGAGCCGGTCGGCTTGTGGAAAGTTGTAATAAAATAGTCTCAATGAGGTTAAATTCACACCTGGCTTGACTCCACTGCTTTTTAGTGGATTTACTCGAGTGACGCATGTGGCCCATCTGTTCCTCCTGCACTCATCACCAGTATATCCTCCTTACTCTCACACTGCGTGATTATATAAGGACAGCCGAAGAAATCGGGATATTATATTTAGACTCTCCCTCTTGTTTTTGCCTCTTCCACAAAGTGAGGCACAGCTAAGTGCTCATTTTTAAGATGCGCTCGGAAGGGTTTTGAACAAAGTCCGGATTTTTGGATGTTTGCATTGTTTCTTACAAAACAGTGCAGATTCTCATCAAATGTACCGAATTGTCACTTTAGGAGCAGCTCTACAAAAATCACGCGTTCAAACATCTACGAGATAGAGGAAAATTCCCTCTAGCCTTTGTTTGCAGTGTGCACATGGAAGACATCTGCAGAAGAGGACCCCATGGGATTCACCCTCTTACGGCAGGAAAATGCTGGACTGAGCAGACCTCTCTTAATTGGGTTGCCTTAGAGCAGTTCCTCGTGTCTAATTGGGCATCATGCTGTCTTTCCAAGGAATGACTCAATCCTGTCCCATTAGATCTCCTCCTTCTCTATCAGTATTATTCTTATGATGACACCTCCCAGGCAAGCTTGCATCTCTGAACATGAAAATAACTCATCCTAATGAGAGTGAAGTGCACGTTGCCTGGCAACGCAGCATCACCAGGGCCTTGGTGTGCTGAGCTAGGACAGGCACTTAACTTAATGGGGCTGTTTTCACCGCTGTGTCTTTGAACCAAGTGGTACAGGGAGAAATATTTGTGCTCAGGAGAGAGGAAGGCGTGGGTAGAATGCATCATTAGAGTGGAATCGGCGTGCAAAAGAAGACAATGCGCCTTAGTTCCCCAGGTTAGAGGGGAGGATCGTTGGGTTTCATGACCCAGTTTCTCTTGGGAAGAGCGCAGAGCATCGCCTGGGGAGGGGATCCCGTGTTCTGGGAGGGCAGCTGCTGTTCCCTCTGCTCTGTCTTGCTCCCCAGCTGTCAGAACCCATGGGATCTGTCTGATGAATCAGTGCCAAACCTGACAAACCCACCCTGACTGGTAGCATAGAGACCTGAGTGAGCGCAGATTGGAGGTGGCACATGATGATAGCTAATGAAAATGGAATTGATAAGTCTTCCCCTCTGGAAATTATCGTGCCTGTTTTCCTTGTGTGGAAGGGTTGGGGTTTGTTCTGTCCCTGGCCCTTTGCAGAGCAGAGAGGTGGCAGCAGCATCGCTATAGTGACTCAGTTGGCCAGTGGAAAGCACCTCTGTGGCTTTTTTTCCCATTGCAGGCTGCCTCAAATATTGGGAATTGTTAGCCCTCACCATCATAAGCTGCCTGCCTTTCTCCTTATCAGCTACCAGAGGGGGGAAATACAGCACTGACAATACTTTCCTGCAAACAATAGGGACAGATAAGTGTACCAGAATGAGGACAATTTGCATCTGCTATTCACAGTGAGGACAGACAGCTCTGCCTGAACCTTAGGATTTTGACATAGAGGGTTTTTAATTAGTGATGTTTCTATTAGGCTCATCTGTACCTCGGTCCTGCAGAGCACAGTCGTGCTGGAATCTCAGTCTCTTTCTGTTTCCAGGACTTTTCTTACGATGACTCAAAGGTGGAGTTTAATGTCGATGCCCCGAATGGCGTGGTGATGGAAGGCTACCTTTTCAAGAGAGCCAGCAACGCTTTCAAAACATGGAATCGGTGAGTAATAACTCATCTTGCATTTGACCTTTGCTCTCAGACTCTGAACACAGCTCATAGTGCCTGCACCAGGACACATTTCACTTGTGGTGAGATCTTAGCAACTGTTGTCATCCCTGGAAGGATTCCGAGCTAAGTAGTTAAAAGCTAAATAGTTAAAATAGTTGAAATGAGGTTGGTTTGATAGTTTCTGCGCATAGAGGCATTAATTTTAGGAGCATTTTGCTTGCAGGTGGAGGGAGGTGATCCTTAATCTCTACTCAGCACTGGTGAGGCCACATCTAGCTGGTGCTGAGCTTGCAAAGCCACCTACTTTGCAGGTCTTTATTGTGTTGGAGATGTACATTACTCAGTAAAAGAGGTAGATGCTGCATAGTTTATGTATGTGATAATTGTTTTTAAACAGGAAAATAATAATGCTTCGTTCTGTGAAGCAGGACATGCCATGAGTATCAAACCTGTCTATTATGGGACCGGGAGATGTGTGAGAGTGGAAATATCAGCTGTGCAGCTGGGAGCTGAGAAATGGCTTTCTGTGCAGTGACCCTGCTCTTAATAACTGATGAATATTTCATCTGGTGGGTCACTGGGAACACCAGGCACCAGTCAGGAGCCTCCACAGCTGCCAGAGACCTCAGGAAAGTGGAAGCAAAGGTTTCATGTATCTGGCCTCGCTCGATATTTGTGTTTTTAGTTTCCCTTGGGATCGTCAGTGGCTTTCATGGTTGTGCAAAAGGATTCAGACCCTTCCAGGGAGTTTCTAATGCGTGAGATCGATGCTTTTTTGATCTACATTTCCTCCTCTCACACAACAGGGGAATGATACAATATTAAGAGATCTTTTACTTGCCTATGGGATCTGTTCAAAGTAGACACCACAGCAAGGCTGTAATGTGCTGTTGTCAGGCTCTGGAATAAACAAACACTAACAAACTGCCGTTCGCTTGTTCTGATATCTGTCTGTCTGTCTGTCTGTCTGCCCTCAGGAGGTGGTTCTCCATACAGAACAGTCAGCTGGTCTACCAGAAAAAGCTAAAGGTCAGTGGGGCTACTGGGGCAGATTGGCCAGCTTGGCTGGTGTCCTGCTCC
Organism: Columba livia; assembly: GCF_036013475.1. Taxonomy (NCBI): domain Eukaryota; kingdom Metazoa; phylum Chordata; class Aves; order Columbiformes; family Columbidae; genus Columba; species Columba livia. The sequence continues at coordinate 2,103,073 of NC_088622.1, forward strand.
GCTGGGGACTTGGGCACCATGGGGTGGAAGGAATGGAGAGCAGAAATGGGTGATAGAATCCCAGAATGGTTTGGGTTGGAAGGGACCTTCAAAGGGACAGTGTCCGCTAAGCATTTTGGTTGGGGAAGGAGCTTTCTGATTCAAGGAGCCCACACAGCCACCTGCTCTCCCCGTTTCAGGATGTCCTCACGGTGGTGGTTGAAGACCTGCGGCTCTGCACTGTCAAGCCATGTGAAGACATAGAGAGGAGGTTTTGCTTTGAGGTCGTCTCGCCTACCAAGTAAGTTTGGTGGCTTCCCCGGGCCATCCTTTTGGTAGCTGGGCTGTACATAGAGCTGCAGGAGATGAGATTGGAGGAGATGCTGCCCTGGGCTGTTAAATGTTGGCTGGGAGGTACCATTGCCTGTGCTCCAGAATCCCTGGGAGGTTTGTCAGACGCCAGCATAAGCCAGATCTAGGCCACACATCCTGAATATACACATAGCCAGGGAATCTGTCACTTCTCAGCTCTTCAAAGCAGCTGGTGGATCTGCCTGGAGTTTTTGAAGAAGGAACATGTCTGACAGTGCAAACTTATAGGATTAGGTTTTTTCCCTTTTTCCTGTCAAACCAAGGTGCTGCCCCCATTGGAATGTCCGTGCTGAGGATGAGGTGGAACAATTTTGACCAAAACGTGTGCCCCGTCCTTTTGCTCTTTCCCACTCGTTTCTGTGCCTGCAGGAGCTGCATGCTGCAGGCGGACTCGGAGAAGCTGCGTCAGGCCTGGATTCAGGCTGTTCAAGCCAGCATCGCTTCTGCGTACCGGGAGAGTCCGGACAGCTACTACATCGAGGTGAGTGGAGACAGTCAGGAAATGTCCATAATTGTTTCTCTGAGCTTTGTTCACCAAGCAAAGCCATGCTTGCAAAGCTGGGCTATGGGAAAGGCAGGGCTTTAAATCAGCGTTGTCCTCACATCTTCACTCTCTTGCCCTTTCTCTGGATCGATGGAAATATGCTCCTGTGGGCAAAGCTTGCTCCCTGGCTGGGACAAGGGCAAGCAGGTGCTTTGCTGGACAATGGTTTGGGTGCTGCCTGTGCTCGCAGAGCAGAGTTTTGTGGCAATAAGAGAGGTTAATGAGACTTTACCTGCTCCCTTCTTGGACTAGCCCTAGCTTATTCTTCTTCAGATAACATTTCCTATCGACGCCTCTGCTATACAATGTCTGGTTCATTCTCCAGCGCTTTGCAGAATCCCAGAACCCTTTTTTCCCCTGCAGAGGCTGGACCGAACTGCTTCCCCATCAACGAGCAGCATTGATTCTGCCACCGACTCCCGGGAGCGCAGTGTGAAAGGAGAGAGCATCTTACAGAGAGTGCAGAGCATCCCCGGCAACGACCAGTGCTGCGACTGTGGGCAACCAGATCCCCGCTGGGCCAGCATCAACCTGGGCATTCTGCTGTGCATCGAGTGCTCCGGCATCCACAGGTACCAGTGATGGGTTGCAAACTCCACGAAAAAACGGTGCAGCGGGAATTACAGCTGACTGTAATGTTCGTACAGGCAGATTCCAAAGTAATTGCTTGCTGTGGTACCTGTGTGTGCAGGTACAGCTGTGTGTGCATCTCTGCTGTACCTGCATTTGCATAGATAAATACATGATAACTGGGTTGATCTTGTTCATCTTATGGTGGGTTAGAAGTTCTGTTTTGAGGCATGTAACCATTTCAGTTTCCTTCCTTTTGGATTGATAGGAGTCTGGGTGTTCACTGCTCCAAGGTCCGATCTCTCACGCTGGATTCCTGGGAGCCAGAGTTACTGAAAGTGAGTGGTGGCTTTTAACGGTGAGAGACAGATAAATGGTGGACGTGGAGGAGTCCTACTTGGTGGGGGGCTAGAGGGAAGGTGCCTCCTCACCTGAGGATTTAATTCATTCCGTCTTGTGTCGCAGCTGATGTGCGAGCTGGGGAACAGCACCATGAATCAGATTTACGAGGCGCAGTGTGAAGAGTTGGGACTGAAGAAACCAACAGCCGGGAGCTCCAGGTGAGTCTGGTCCTCACTGTTCCCTAGGGCTGAACATCTCATTCCGTTTTCAGCTATACCCCGCGCTTTAAAATGAGAGATAATTTTAGGTTTGAGAAGCTATCCCTTCTTAATATAAGCCTCAGTGATTCTTAGGACTCGAAGCTGGGTTGATAAAATGACAGAGAGCAGCTCAATCTCCTCGTGGCTGTTTGCTTTAGGTGAATCATACATCACCCTGAACCCAGCTTTATGCTTTTCTTCTCTTAGGCAGGACAAGGAAGCCTGGATCAAGGTGAAGTACGTAGAGAAGAAATTCCTGAAGAAGCTGCCGAACGGGGAGACTCTGACCGAGAGCGAGCGGAAACCTCGGCGCTGGTGCGTCAAGAAGTGCCAGAGACACAACAGCACCACGAAAGCGCCCACGGCTCGTAGAAAGTACCGTCACGAGGCTGGCAATGCGTCCCCGGCCATGCTGTCATCAGGTGGGAACCCCCTCGTCCCCATGCTCACCTTGCCCACCACCCTTTGTAGGTAACACACCTGCCCAAATAACCTGCGTGGGCCCGTCTTTCCCTGGGACCTGCAAGCCAGAGGTATAAGCAAAAATGCTGATGGACAAACCGTGTTGATGCAGGTCTTTAGAGCCATTACTTGATGTTTTCCATCTATTTAAAGAAGTTCTTGTAGCTAAATGAGATCATTACCCTCGGGTGATCCAGCTTGCTTTGTGCGCTTTCTTTCACATTCCATCTTCCTGCCATAAAAAGTTTCAAAGCCTTATATTTTTACCTGTTTATCTGTAAGACAGACCATGCTTATGAAGGGTTCTGGCTGCTCAGAATCCTTGTGGATAACTTGATCCGCAGTTTATCACCACCTATGGTCAATTATATTTTGCTGGTGTTACGTGGGAATGAGTTTGGCACTGGACACATCCGGGGTGCGTTGGATATGCAAGCTCAGCCTGGGTACATAGAGCTGTAGAACTGCATATCGTTTCGTTTGCATGCTGTTAACTCTGTGTTTCCAAATCCCTCCGTGTCAAGCAGCTGCTACGCTGGAGAGGAAGTTCCGCCGGGATTCGCTGTTCTGCCCCGATGAGCTGGACTCTCTCTTCTCCTACTTTGACACCGGCGCCGGCTCCGGCCCACGCAGTAAGTACAGAGAGAGAAACGAAGCGTCTGTGCTGCTGGCACATCCACCCGCCAGCTCTCCCAGGGCACGGGCAGAGCATCGGACCCCAGGCGAGGCGTCGGCGTCACTGCAGAGAGGGTTAACACTTCGGAAACGTGATGAGGAGTTAGTTGCACAAACCCCAACACATCGCTTTTATTACACTTATTATTATAATATCCTATCCAGTCAGTGCCTAGTGTTTGCGTTCTGATGGATGGGATTTTTTTTCCCCAACATCTTTTATTCCCAGATTTTGCATTCCATTGGCTTTTTTCTGGTTTTAGTTGTGCCTTTTAATTATATATTTTTTTTTTTGAGCAAGTCTTATTGCGGACAGCTTTTTCTTTTTTATTACTTTTTGTGTTTGTGCCGATGAACCCCCCTCACGTTCCGTCCACCTTCCTCTAGGTGCCAGCCACATCTCTATGCAGCATCCGCTAGCAGGTGGCCCCTGGAGTGGCAGTGGCATTGGTCCCGGTGGGAGCGGTACGCCGTTCCTCCTGGACGGAGGTAAGGTGACGCTCTGGCCGCTGGCAGCAAGAGACACCCACGTTTTATTTGTCCTGACCCAAGCATCAGGGGCAGTTTTGTATTTTCCTTCAGCCAAATGACTGCAACCCACACGTTGCTGATCCCTTGTGGGGAAGGACAGGCTGGCGGGTTTTTGCAAGACAAAAAGCTTCTTAGGATTTGCAGCCGTCAAATTTTCTACGTCTAGGATGAGATAAAGGATCCAATCCTGTACAGGTGGGATCTCATGGCAAATAGGGAGTAAGAAGTGTTTAAGTGAAATGCTGCACAGACCGGTCGTGTGCTCCGTTACCATCCTTAGCTGAGGAGTGGTTGCTTTTTAAAACTAACCAGCTCAGTTGCTCGTTACTGTGTGAACTGATGAGAAATATTGAAGGGTTCTGAAGATTTCACCAGCCAGGCTTTAAGGTGAAGGTGTCTTGTTCTGCTGTGGTTTTTGAGGCTCAGATCTTGAGTTCTTGCAGCCTTTCCTGCTGTTGCTCTTTGCAAACACTACTCAGATCGTATTCTGGAAATGTTTTGTCAGCTACAGCCTGGCCTGTTTTTCTTCCTAATCACAGTGGTTTGAGAGTAGGTCTTGGGGTAGATCATGGGGGTTTAAGCTCTTGAGTTGTGGGAGTAGAGACACCCTCAGCCCTTACAGCCACTGGGAAGTTAAAAGCGGCAAGAAGCCAAGTCCAGCCAGAGCATCCCTGAGGACAGAGCTGATGTGCCGTCCCTGTTCCCGCAGGGACAATTCCTGCACGTGCTTCTTCCTTCTTTTCTGTCATTTTTCTGGACTGTTTTCAGGTGCAAGTTGGGAAAGGCACATAGTTTCTCTGCCACTGACTCATTGCATGTCCTTGGGCAAGTTACTTCATCCCGTCATCACCCCATTCCTTGTGTGTAGTCGGCTGCTTTGTAACACTCAGCAGCGGAGCAGGGGAGGTTGGGAAGCACAGTGGGGAAAGGGAGGGGATGTCTGGGAAGGTGAACAAGCTAATGGTCAATACATTAAGAGTTCAGCTTGAATACACACTGGTATTATTTGGCCCAATCATGGTCCATAATCTGTCACAAGAGCGATGCATCGTGCCCCAGCAACAACTGAAAAGCTCTGGGGAGAGCATGGATAGAGTGGAAACTGAGATTTTTTTAGTGATAAAAGCAGAGTGGGTATCTTTTTTGCTTATGACACTGCTGCAAAGCTGTCGCTGCTGCTCTGCTCCCGTCCACGTCACAGATGGCAGCAAGGGCTGTGCTTGCCGCTCCAAAGTGCTGTGGTGATGCTGGAGCATCCCTGCGCAAAGGGCAGCGCGGGGACACGGACAACATAAGGCTTTTCCAGTCTTCCCGTGGGCAGTTTTACTGAGTGGAGCTAAACGGGGTATCAGTCCCCCCTCCCTCACCACCAGCGCCCGGTGCTGTGTGTGTGACGTTCCGTGCAGCCCTTTTCCCCCGTGGTCTCGACCATGCCTATTGCAGGGATGCCCTGGTATTAAAATGGGCTTGGTTTGTCTTCTGTTGGCCCTGCAGGTCTGAGCAGTGACAGCGGGCTCGGGGGGAGCACGGACGGCAGCACCGATATCCTGGTGTTTGGCTCCGTGGTGGACAGCGTGACGGAGGAAGGTGGGTGACGTGGGCTGCGGGTGGATGTGCGGGGCGGCAGGGTGGGTGGGCAGGACTCTCCGGTGCTAAGAACAACAGGGGACATAAGAAATTAGAAACACAAAGCTCTTTGGGTCATCTCCATTCTTTTCTGCCTCTTAGAGTGCGAAGTGTCGGAGGAGTCGAGCGGTGAAGCGGAGATTGAACAGGAGGCATCGGATTTGGAGGACCTGAGGGAGCTGCATCCGGGCTTGTTGATCTACAAGGCGGCGCAAGCCCGAAACCTGCCTCTCATGGCAGAGGCGCTGGCACATGGTGCTGAGATCAACTGGGTGAACGATGAAGATGAAAACAAAACTCCTCTGATTCAAGCTGTGATGGGGGTATGTTGTCCTGGTGGCTGAGAAGCCGTGTTTGGGAATGTGAGGTCTTGAGTGCACTGAAAATGGGAACTTACAGCCCAATGTGTGCTCGTGCATCCTCCCAGTACTGCTGGCTGAATGTATTTAAAATGTCCCTTTCCCTTGCTAGGGCTCCTTGATAGCCTGCGAATTCCTGCTGCAAAATGGTGCCGATGTGAACCAAAGAGATATCCGCGGCCGGGCCCCCTTGCACCACGCCACGTACCTGGGGCACACCGGGTGAGTGCTGTGCCCATCGCTCTGAGAGGCTCCATCACCCCTGGATTGCCACGCAGCGTTAACACTGAGTTAAGGGGTATCATGGAACAGTTTGGGTTGGAGGGACCTTCCCAGCTCCCCCAGTGCCCCCCTGCCATGAGCAGGGACATCTTCACCAGCTCAGGTTGCTCAGAGCCCCGTCCAGCCTGGCCTGGGATGTCTCCAGGGCTGGTTCATCCACCACCTCTCTGGCCAACCTGGGCCAGGCTCTCACCACCCTCAGGGCCAACAATTTCTTCCTCGTGTCCAGCCTGAACCTCCCTCCTTTAGTTTAAAACCAAGGTGGGTGGGGGAGCTGGGTTTTGATAAATTGGTTATTTGCAGAACATGCCTTTTTTTATATCACCTCAGCAACATCGTTGTCTTAAGGATAATTGCCCCCATACCGACAGACAGGGGGTCACTGCTGTACACTCCTTCCTCTCTCCACGCCGCTGCAGCATTTCCTGATTTATTATTATAATAAACCAATATAGGTGAAGCTGTGCCTGCCAATGATAGAAAGTGCCCTCTGCCCACTCCAGTGTGGAGCGAGGGAGCCGAAATTTCTCCTCTGATGGTTTTTTCTTTCCCTCCTGCAGTCAGGTCTGCTTGTTCCTCAAGCGAGGCGCAAACCAGCACGCGGTGGATGGCGACGGGCAGGACCCGCTCAGCATCGCTGTCCAGGCGGCCAACGCGGACATCGTCACCTTGTGAGTGCAGCCAGGGCCTCCCAGCACCCCTGTACGGCAACTCTGCCCGTAATGAGCCATCGGGGAAGGAATAACCAAACCTCTCTCCCTTCTGTTTCCTTCGTTTCACTCCAGGCTGCGTCTGGCTCGAATGAACGAAGAGATGCGAGAAGCGGAGGGTCCCTTTGGACAACCAGGTCAATATCCCAGCAACAGCCCCACTGAGCTGCAGTACAGGAAATGTATACAGGAGTTCATCAGCCTTAATATAGATGAGTGTTAGTGACAACTCCCCCACCTCCCCTTGGCCGTCTTGAACTTGGGCTGGATTTCTGGGAGCCCTGAGAAGCCCTTATCCTCGGTATATTGGTGTTTCTTGCGGATTGGTCTGTTTTTGATGCCTGCACATATAGGTTTGGGATGCACGCGGGAAGGACAAGGGCTCTTCCCTGTTAGCGTTAAGTTCTCATGCTTGACTACTGAATGGTTGATTTTCGTGGGGCATAACCACAGACCATGGCGTGTGGACTGGAGTGTGTGAAGAGTATGGGAGACTAGTTTAGCATTTAAAAAAAAAATTAATAAAAGAAAGCAAAGCAAAGGAAGCCCTCTATCACCAGGAGAAACCCACCAACAATACGATCAGACGAACACGTCTCCGCTTCAGTGTAGTTACCGTGTGCTGAGTTCTCGTCTGAACAGGTTGTTTGGGAGGGATTCTGACGTGGAGCCCGATGTCCCGGCAGCGTGACCGGCCGCCCGCTCTCTCCTGGGTCTGCTGCAGCGCCCGGGAGCTGCTGGGCCAGCTTAGAAAACTTCAGAGCTGACCCCTGAGCCAGGACCAGGCTGTTTTGTGGGGCAGAGATGTTTTGCTCCAGAAGGCACAACGCAAGGGGCAGGATTGAGAGCAATGGCGACTCATCTGAATTGCTCTCAGGACTATACCAGCTGCACTTTTCCCTTTTTGCCCACAGTGGCTAGCTGGTCAAAGCCATAGCTCACCTGCTACCGGAGCCAGGGCGCGATGTGCGCGGCGTTATGGAGGCAGCGGTGCTCGTTTATTTTTGGAGGCTGGGAGGAGCTTGTCGCTGGCGATGGGCTTTGTGTCAGGGAAGAAAAGCCACGTCCAGCTCCCAACCGACTGGCTGCACGATGCAATTTGAGTCCGGCCAGTTTGTTTCCTGGTCACTTCAGATTTCTGACTTAGCATCTCTGAGAAGGAGGCTTCGACTTGCATGTGCATCCCCCTCTGTTCCCCCCACGCATGCGAGTTGGGCATCTCAGCACCTGCCCCAGGGGCTTTTGAGTTCCCGTTCCCCAGTTCCAATAACCGCCAGGATCATCTTATTGTCTCTTTCCTTTTTCTTGTGTTATTCTTTGCTGAAGTGGGGGAATGTGTTTCTGCTTGGAGCACTTTGCTGTGTTTGTGGTCTGTGTGCTGAGGACCGTGCTGCAGCAGCTCATGGGATCCTGTCTCGGAAGGGCTTCCAGAGCACAAATACCACTGGCAGCTCGTCCTCTGGCTGGGAATCTGGGCGCCAAGCTGAAATGTGCTCCTGCAGAGCCTCTTCAGAGCTGCAGTGACATCCGAGTTGTTCAGGTGACGGTGTTGAGCCCACCTGGACACCGAGGCCGCTGGGGTCGTAGTGCCTTACGGGGAGTGCTGGGATCTTCAGGGGATCAGGAACGCAAGAAGACCAGGCAGGGTTCCCCATCCTCCTGCTTTACATCAGCAGTGATGCACAATCATATTAGTTTCATCCAGAACGTTTGACTTCTTTACTTTCTTGGGTTTTGTACCCTGGCTGCTGTCATGCTGCAGCCCATGGTGGATTAAACCGTTGCAGGTTTGTTTCTCTTGACATGATTGTGTCCTCGGACGCTGATCCAGCTCTTCACGCAAGATACTGAAGCAGCAGCGCTCAGTGTCCACCCACCCATCTGAAAGTGGAACAGTAAACTCCGCTTGGTCTCTGGTGGGGTGTCCTCTCGCTGCAGGGGACAGTCCCCGCTGCCCTAGGAAGGTGCTGTCCCCAGTTTTGCTGCAGCCAGACCGCAGTTTTCTGTCTGTGCAATCAGGGTTTTGAAGTCCATCTGTATCACTTTCTCATTCCTGCTCCCGCCGAGTGGTTCTGATCTCGGCTCCAAGTGTCTGTTGTGGATCCAAAACGGTCCCAGTGACTGTGCTGGAGCTGCTGCAGATCAGCGGCAATGCAGAGTCTGCCCTCAGGGCCTTTTGTGCTTCCCTAAGTAATAAACAGTCTCCTTCCATCCATCTTGGAAAACAAAAATGAAAGAGCTTGGCCCCATCAGCCTTTTTATCATTGGCAATACCTTTCATGGCATCATTCGGTTTCGGAGGAATGCTGGGTCTATAAATCCTTAGTTCAGAGGACAAATTATTTGAGTAGGGACTTCAGTTTGCATTTAACATGCCCTGGGTCCAAGATCTTTCTTCCCATGTGGAGGGAGAGCTGGCATCGCTGCCCACCCAGCGTTTCTCATGCAGGATTACAGGAGATTACCACTTTCCATTCGCATCGAGCTCCATCTTTTGGTCCTTTGCATTGCTCTTTGGATTGTTTTTTTCTAGTCCAAGTCACCCTAGATTTAAACTGCGCAGGGTGGTCCCTTCGCTTGTGTGTCACGGCCCCATTTGACACCTTGTCGGTCGATCCCACTTACTCTACAACAGGTAGTAGCATTACTATGAGCGTGAGCGTGGTCAGGAGCGGATCTGGAGCTGGTGTTGGGTGCTGTTGGCCAGTAAATGAGTTGCGGTGCTGAACCGATACCCAGCCAAGAACTCGCTCTGCCGCCTGCGTTAGGAACCGAGAGATCCTCTGCAATGAATTCTCTTGGATAATCCTGTCCTGTTTTACACCGATCTGCATCAATTTTGACATTTGTCAGTGCTGTTGTGTCCTCTCCTAGAAAAAGGCATTTTCGGGGGTACTTTAAAGACCTGGAAAGCGAAGTAGATGTTTCAGCACTGCCGTGGTCCTGCTCTGTTAATGAATTTCAGCATGGTCGTTGTTGAGCGATGTTTTTTTACATGTACAGCAACTTAAAACACCCCAATTGGTTTCTCCAGCGTTTTGTAAGTTAGAAATAGGACTGATGGTTTGTGTGAGCCGGGCAGAACTGCGGACGTGGCTCCCATTGGGGTCACTGATTTCACACTCGGCTCACGGGAACAAAACAAAAATCATGTACAGTTCGGTCCATTGAAGCTCAGACTCACTGCTGAAGTTCATGAACTTAAAGCGTATGTAAATACTGGTGCGAAAAGCAGTGTTTTGCAAGACAATTTATCTATTTAACATGTATTGGTACTTTATTTAGAATCAATGTATAAAGCAACTTGGTGCACTTTTCCTACATACAGTATTGGGGGGTTTTATGTTCTTTTGTTATGGATTTTGTGTTGTTTTTTTTTTTAAATCGGTGAAATTGTTAAGTATTTAATTTATTATTGACGTGCCCAGAGGACTAGTGCAATTTTTATTCAATACAGTTTGTCTGTATTTAATGTCAGGATTTTTTGGTAGTGTTGCTAGGCAATATTCTTCAAACCCTTCCACAATGTTCCTTTCTTCCCCCCACCTTTTCTCTTCTACTTCCACTGTATAGATCATGAGGCATGAAAATGCCTCTACTTTGAGATATAATCCAACACTTCAGTACATCCCGCAGTTTCTAAAGCAAAAAGGTACTCCAGGAAAACACGGCTAAGGAGGCACTTCTCAATGTTTTCTGTGTTTATCTGATTTCCTTGGTGTGTATGTGCGTGTGTGATGGAGTTTGGAGGGGAGAGTGGGGAAGTTGTACAGAAAGTTTGTTTTCATTGAACTAAATGGCCAACCAGGCTCCAGGGAAGACTGAATATTGACCGCTTCCTTTTGTTCCGTCTCGAAATACGGCCGTATTTGTGTTGTACAATCTTGTTTGAAATATCTCATGCCAAAACGACTCCGTTTTTCACTCCTCCTTTCTTTTCAAAGAGTGCGTGTGTTATTGTATGACAACGACGTGGTCGCAACCACAGTGAACATGAGATTTGCCTTTGTCTAGAAAGCAACGTGCCAGGCATTGTGAAAACATGCAAACAGACCCAAACCGTTGCCTCAGCCACACGGATTCTGTCATATTTTGAGCTATTTAAGATCTGGGTGAACATTTATATACCTGTCCTAGCTTTTATTGGACCCAAACCCTGTAACCAAGTGCCTGGACAGGTCTAGGTCTGGATTTTTGGGGTCTGCCACATGTCCCTGATTCCAAATGGGTTGCTGGCAGGTTGAAATGATATCCCCCCATGTTCCCTCTCCACCCGTCAGCCAGGGAAGCCTCAGGTTATTTCAGCATTGCTGTCTCTGAGATGGTCTCTGCAATGGGACGTTTCTTTGAGCGGTCTAGAATTGGAGGAATTTGGCAAAGATTTGGCACGCGGAGACCGCCATCAGGTAAAGCAGACCAGTGACGTCTCAGACCAGCAAAAACGGCTGTTATTTATGCAAAAGGGAAAAACCAGGACCTTCTAAAGAAATGCACTGATTAACTTTGTCCGGTGGCCACAACACGTGGTGTTCGAGCTTCTCGACCGGACCCGGACCCGCTTCTCCTCACTGCCCGAGCATCATTGCTTTCAACCAAAGACAAACGCGTTAAATGTGACATTAACCCACCGGTTAGCGGTGACAAACATTCGTGTGCGTGTGGTGCCGTTACACCAGGGGACGTGGGGGAGAAGTGGCTGAGCAGGAGGAGGGAGAGCGGTGCTGAAGAACCAAGCTGATGTTCATTGAGAATCTGAACTGTGGGTGCTGTTCCCATAGGAATGTCACTCCTATCGGTCTGCCTGCTGGTTCCTCGGCCTCGTAGGGAATTTGGGCTGGGGGATAGAAGTGGGGGTGATAACCAAAATATTTTGCAAGGCAGGAGGAGGAGCAGGTGTGTTCTAGTGCAGGAATCGGAGCGTTGGCTCCAGAAACACACAGAATCACAGGATCATTTGGGTTGGAAAAGCCCCTCAAGATTGTGTCCAGCCATAACCCACCACTGGCACTGCCCCATGTCCCGAGATCCTCATCTCCGTCTGTCTCCAGGGGTGGTGACTCCAGCACTGCCCTGGGCAGCCTGTTCCAATGCCCCACAGCCCTTTCCATGAAGAAGTTATTCCCAATATCCAATTTAACCCCCCCCGGCGCAACTTGAGGCCGTTCCCTCTGGCCCAGCCAACCTCCTCCTGCCCAAGGCCCCAGACCTTCCTATCCCAACAGCACAGAGACGTTAATTAGCCGAGCGTGGGTGATTAATAGGGTTCTGTTCCGCACTGAATGGCTGGGCTGCTGTCCCGGGGCCGACACTCGCTGTAAATACGCTATAACCTATTAACCTCCTTCACTTGCCTGCTCTCAGTACAACTTTGTAACACGTTTTTTAATTCCCCTCTTGCCCTACACAGCCTGTACTGACTGTAACTATGGAACCAGATATTCTGTATGTTATTATCTTTGTACAATTTTAAAACTGTTGCTGTGGTGTCTGCCTTTCCCCCCCCCCCCCCTTCTCTTCTATTGTCTCTTGAAACACTGTTAATAAAAATCTAGATAAACTCCTTCCCTCCTCCTTCTTTGGCTTGATTTATTTACATAGGATTTCTTGCCTTTTTGCCTGTATTAACTGGATCTAGAAAACCATCCCCTTTTAACCCGTTTTCCTTTTGCCCTGCAACCCCCAGCTTGGGTTTTATGGCAGCGAATGGGCTGGAATGGCACATAAATACTCTGCGGTTTTGGGTCTCTGTGGCAACGTGATTTCAGGGTGCTGGGGTAGGGGTGACAGGCTCAGATCACACACCCCCTCGCATTTCACGTTAATGCCTGATATGTTCTGTCCTGCCAAAGGAGACCGTGCACTAGATGAAGATATTGACTTTCCTGCACCATTTCCCACACCTCGCAGTGCGATCCTTCCTTCCCCCCGCATTGGTTCCTCTCAAACTGTTTGTCTGTGACAGCAAATAAAAGAAGGAAAGAAAGACTGGCCTGGCCTTGTGATTTATGTCCTGCTAAGCACAGAAAACAAATGCAGCTTCTGCTTTCACCTGGAGGGACAAACATCCCAATTAATGAATGCAGGTGGGCTCATTAACTCAGTGAAGGAGTTAAGTAGGAAGGATGCTTTGAAATCGTATTACAGTCATTTGGAGTTATATCTGAGTGATCCTTAACACCTCGACAGCAGACTTGGTCTAAATAAACCCTGGTGAGATGAGTCGTTATCATCATAGAAAAACCGCCTGTTTTCTATATGGTGTGTAGGCGTGGGATGGTTTTTCTCTCCCAGAGAGGGAGTGCGGTTTATTTAGGGGAGGTGGAGATGCTGGGTGATGCAGATGAAGAGTGTGGGTCACTGTGGGTCTGTCTGATGGGAGGGGACGGGGTCAGACAGGCTGCAAGGCACAAGTCCCTGGAGTGTCAGGATAAGTTCGGATTTGGATAAATTCAGGGTAAATTCAGATTGTGTGCACAGGGAGCACTGGCAGGAGCGATGGGAACGGGCTGAGCCCCAGCGGGTAAGGAGGGGCTGGGGTGACTCTAATGAGAAGCTCACAGGAAGGTCAAGTTGTTTTTGTGCCTGAAAATCGGCAGATACTGATCAAAGCCTTGCTGATGATTCTGAGCCGTTGCCACCCGTGTGTGGATAATGCTGGAAACTAAAGATTCTCAAGACGTTTTGGGTTGAAAAGAGACAATTCGCAGGGTGTGCTCGCCCATGAGCGGGGCTGGAAGGGGATGTGGTGGTGACAGAGGGACCTGTCCGAGCTGGCACGGAAGGAGCAGCTGGAGGGATGTTGGGGATGCTGGCCCAGGCAGGAGCTGCTCTCAGACATCCCCTGCAGGGTTTGTGAGCCAATATGAAGTTACACTGGGCCCTGCGGTCGACTTGGCTTTGTGGAACCAACACAAAAGACTAAAGGTGTGTGTGAATACCTGGGATCCTTCACTTATCTTTTCCCCTGTGGCTACGCGGGTTCATCACCAGGTAAAAATGAGCTGAGGCGCTCCGTCCCTGCTAAAAATTGCCCTAGAACACCAAGCAGCAAGCATACAAACAGACATACAATTAACAGGATGCGGGTGCCTAATTATCTCTAGAATTGCAGCATAAATCTGAAACCCTTCCTGCACGGAGATTCTATCACAGAACCGCTGCTGGGACGCCTGAACTCTTTGCCTCCGCTTGACTCAGCTGTCACAGAGAACTTTATTATCCGATGGTGCCTTCAACAGGTTGTTGTTTTGTTCCAGCACAGCGGGACTGATGTTGTACCTGCCACAACAAGCCCTGAAGAGTCTGCCTGCCAGAAGAAAAGCCAAACAACTAGTAAATTACCTCTGTTCCAGGCTGAAGACTGTCCCCAGCAAATTAATATCAAGCCCCGTGTTCCTGACCGCGTGGAGCTTTCGGCACAACAAAAGACATTTAAGATTCTGAGCACTCAGCTGCCAGATTTTCTCCATCCTTCAAGCCTTAAAACCTCCCCGCTGTCTCTTGGGCTTTGGGAAAAGTACCAATAATATTAAAAGGAGGAATTATCCCCAATCTGATTGTGATGCAAGAGTTTTGAGAGCAGGTTTATGGATGCGAGCTCATGAATAATGTTGTTATTAGCAAAGAATGGAGAGGCAAAGCAGAACCTCTGAGGCTACCGAGGTGGGCTCGCTCTGAGTATAGAGCTGTGTCTGATACCCAGATGAAAATGATGAGTTCCGAGTGAAAACAGCCCGATGCAGCACGCGCTGTGGGTGGGAAGCATCGAAGCAAAGCGAAAGTATCGGGACTAATGCCTCTCCCTGTGTGTTTTTGCAGGAGATGCCACGTACCTGGACATCTTCCGGGAGTTCTCGCACATGGCTTCCAACGACCCGGAGAAACTCAAGCGGAGGAGCCTCCACTTCAGCCACTCCTGCCGATTAAAACCTGAGCGGCTGAGCGGGTCTAACGGCCAAGCTGAGCTCAGCTCCTGAGCAAAGACGTTCTCGGGTTCGCCTGGTCTCGGCTTTTGCTTCCCAAGTGGGGAACAGGCGTTCTGGTGGTAATTCCAGAATCAAATGCGTTCAGACCGCAGGCTTCGGTCCCTGCCTTGCAGCACCCGAATGCGGCTTCAGGTTAATTAGGCTGATCTTGCAGCTCTCAGTGCCTTTTCTACGTCGCTATTTCTGGGAGAATCTCCCATTTCTGGGTGTATGCAAATACTCACGTTCACAATGCTGCACCAGCGCCCGTCCCTGAGATGAACTACAGGTAAGTCCTGAGCATTGAGCGTGCCAGTGAGCCTGAAGTGCTCCCAAACCCAATCTGCTGCAAAAATGTTGGTAAAACCCTTCATTTCGCTGCGTGTCACCCCTGAGGATCCCTCTACCACTGAGACATCGGGTTTAGCGTGGACCAGGCAATATAAAACCGGTTCTACGGAGACTTCACAGCAATACTGAACCAGAATCCAGGTCCGCGGCTCCCTGTCTCAGGAGGGTCGGACTCTTCTGCAAGGCATGGCTTTCAGTATTACTTTTGCCATTTTTATGTTGTTGTACACCAAAATAATAAAAGGTTATGTGTGGACTATACAGGTATAGGCACCACAACATAATCAAGTGCATTGTCAGAATTATATATGTATATATATATAAACTATGATGTGCTGAAATGTAATATATCTTCAGGTAGAAGAAATGTATTTTTTGGAAGGGCGGGAGTGAAAACAAACCCCACATGCAAACAGCACCTGTGAACTGAGAATAAAGACAGGAGCTTGTGTTTACATTCACATACATCTCCTCGTTCTTTCTGATTCTGGATCATTACAAGTCAGTGAAGCACTTTAGTATGAGAAGGTTTAAAATATCTCATTTATCTGGCAAACTGCTGCTCACACCTGCACAGGCGCTGCCGTGCAGTTTGCAGCAGGGAACACATGGGACTTTGGATTTGTACCTTGCTATGAGGATCCCACCTCTGTGTCTACAACCAAAACTCTGCTCCCAATTTGTCCCTGTTTAGGCTTCTACAGGTAAGGTCTGGACGTTTTGAAAAAGACTTTGAAGTAACAATAGGCAGTAACAAACCCAAATATTGGCTGAAGGCAAAATGAAGTCGAACTGAACTCCTGGTCATAGTCTGTATTCAGAGCATTTTATTATTTAAAAAAGTTACAAAACAAAGCTCGTTGGTTTCGTGTCAACTCCTGTTTTCTACAGAAAGTCATAAACAAGTTTATAACAGAGTAAAATGCTTCTGTGCAAACACCATCATCAAAAATAAACGTGTTATTTTATGTACACATAAGTTACTGTCAAATATTAACATTAAAACGTCTCTATTTATAAACGGACTGCAACAAAAACGCAGCATTGTTTTAATCTTCTAAATAAGTCAGATGCTTCGTCTGTGACATAAAAAAGTTATCAACCCCACTTCTCTTTCCTTTCCTCTAAGACAGAGAGTCTCGTTTGAAATAACCTGGGTGAAGTCTAAAAGCATCTCAGCAGCAGCATTCAGTGCATCGTCCTCAAAACCCAGCAGCGGTAGGTTAAGGACAGAGGGGTCGGGGACACACAGCTGTAATTAGAGCCCCCTCTCGTTATTACAGGCTCTGTCATCCTCCAGACAACACTGATACGAGCACCCGCTCCTTGGATTATTGGAAATGCTTCCAGTACCGGCCAGGCCGACGTTTTGCTGGAGTACACGTGTGAAATGTAGATGGGCCTGTCTGAAGCCACAGCCTGATTTCCTAACAAGGGTTTCAAAGTTAAAAAGCGATGAACAGGCTTTCTATGAGGATTCTATGAGTATCCCTGAGAGCAGAAGTACAGTCCTCCCCTCCCTGGATACTCGTTAGGAACAAAAGGACATGGTGTGATGCCCGAATCCGGGACACACGGATGGTTTAACGCCAAACCTGCAGGAGCAGTGTGGCGTGGAGGTGCTAACAGCTCGTGGACCCAGAACGTTTCTGGTTGTGACCTTTGTGACAGCACCTGAGTGCTGCGGGAGTTTCAATCCCCCACTTTGTGCACACAAAGGGATCCTCAGCTGTTCAGTTCCCTTTCCGAAGCGCTGTCCTGCGTGTGTCTAAATCCATTCAGCACCACGGTCGGGCAAAGCTCTGGCAATTCCACCTTGCCGGAGAACAGCTGAAGGTGCAGGTCACTGTTTTTCATGGCAACAGTCGCTCCAGCCGGGTGAGGCTGAGCAGAATCATCACCTATTCCAGCTTCTTCTTGCACAACTCGGTAGTTTTCTAAGGCCAAGCTCACGCTGGGGATGGTCGGAGTTTGAGTTACTTTCAGTGTCTTCTTTGCCCTGAAGCTTTGGTAGCAGAAGAGGAGAGACAAGACGAGTGTATCTACAAGCAGCTCGAACATTTCAACTACAGATAACACCGAGGATCCAAACCAGAGACTCCACTGGCTTCCCATGCTGGACAGAAGCAGATTCACCTGTGGAAAGAAGCAAAGGGTTGTGTTTAGCAAACCCGGATGAGCTCTGGGAACATGAAATTATTGTGTATTGCCAGCAGGTCAGTTGCCATTTGTGTGACTGCGTAAAATGTGAATTCTTTAAGTCTCTTTCTTAAGAAGAATAATCCCATCCCATCTTGGGGGCTGTAAATAATCCTCTCTCCAACCACACCCGTAACTAACGACAATTAACGATGTTTTGAGTTGATGTAGTGCAACCTACTGAGAGTAAAGGCGACTCGTTCACAGACTGGTAGTTCAGCTGCTGGTAGAAGATGGTCACCTTGGCAATATCCTTCCTGCGGGGCAGAAAGGGAGCAGTTAGCACTGGTGGGATGTCCTCGTGGCGTCACCTGCTGGAAGATACAGCTGGAATTCTGCTCTCCATTCTACCCGCTGCTTGCCAGGAAACACATTTCACCACTCACTCAACTTTCTTCCTGAAGGTGTTTAACATGAGCTTGGAAAAAACGTCACAGAAGTGACTCTGACAGTGTTGTCAGGAAAGATGGGAATTTATTGGCTGACCCTCTAGGTTTTTGTCTTGTCCTCCCTTTCCAGTCTAACATCTAGAATCCTGCACGGAGGAAGAGTTAATCCACAGTTTGAACAGCAGCACCTTCTCGCCGGGACTGACCTGTTGCTGGTGGAGTTATAGCCGTTCTGGTGCCTCAGGGCTTGGCGGACCCAGTCCTGCAGCAGAGCACAGGTTTGTTATCCGTTTAATATTATACGTGTTTAATATTTTGTAAATATACATTTCATAAGCAACAAAATGGCTATTTCAAATAATGAAAAAGGATGTAATTGATTTGTTTATAACATACAGAATCACAGAACTGGGTTGGAAAAGACCTCAGAGATCATCCAGTCCAACCCTTGGTCCAACTCTAGTCCGTTTACTAGATCATGGCACTAAGTGCCATGTCCAATCTCAGTTTAAAAACCTCCAGGGACGGCAAGTCCACCACGTCCCTGGGCAGCCATTCCAATGCCTGACCACTCTCTCTGTAAAGAATTTCTTTCTAATATCCAGCCTAAATATACTATACAGTGACAGCTATCAAGCAGTAGCTATATTTGCCAGAACAGCTAGGAAATACACGGGGATATTTTCAGTGTGTGTAGTATTCCGGTTCTTAAATGCTGCCTTTAATGACAACTCCACCAAATAATTTCCTCTTTTAAAATGTGTCAGTTGTATTTACATCTACATTATCACCTGTTTCACATGAATTAATTAGCTGGTCACACAGCGTGAATGGCCATTTAATGTCAGAACACGAGCAATGGCAAGAAGTCACCCACTGACTCACGAGTTTCCATCGCAGCCCTGCAGCTCCTCACCCACAGTCATGAGTTGTGACACCGCAACAGCCGCTGCGAGCACAACGTCAGTAACTCCATCTCGCAGGTGGGAACTGAGGCAGTGAGGTGAATTGCTTAAGGTCATGAGGAAGTTTGGATTAGAGCTGGAACTGAATGTACCTCTCGAGCACCTTAGTCTGGCATCTTAACTACAGGGTCATTCCCTTGGGCCCAGGTTTTAGACCAGTTTGATTTATTTGCCACTTCTCTTGCTGCTGAGTCATTGTTTTCACCCTTAACTTGGATGTTGCAGCAGCCACAGTAAATACAGTACCCAGCAAAGGTAGCAGTTGTTTGTATGGAGTACCTGAGACTTGGTTGATGGCCATTTCGCTGTCCCAGCTGACACCTTGTACAGCGATTCCCTGATAAGATACAAATGGAGATTACGATTTGGCATTTAAAAGTGAATACGTGAAGGAGTTTAGCAACGCTAGCTACTTGCCCAAAGCAGAAACAGCTCCTGAGAACCTTGGAAAAAGTTTTTAAGTCAGCCTAGCAAATAAAACCTGAGGTTGCCTGAAAATAGTTGAGATCAGGAGCAAAACTAGAATAGTTTCAACATCCTGACAACTTTTCTTTGATGCACTCAAAACCAAAATATTTGATATAAAGACTTATGTCTTTCCATTTTAACTTTGACCTACAATAAAAAGGTGAACCAAGAAAAGTAATATAGATTGAAAAATGACACAATTTGGCTTGAGCTTACTAAATTATTTCAGTGTGAAGAAAACCATTTCTCCTCTCTGCTGTCATGCACACACAAAGTTCTTATTTAAGCTGTCTAATGCTGTCATGTTTTTCCTTTTGCAGCACTGGGGCTCAAACATCAAACTGAAATCTGGTTCAGAAAATCCCCTGCAAGCTGGGCATTTCTTGTGCTTTAATTCTGTGACCTACCGGCAAGGTTTGGGGCACTGGTCAAAACAATTCAGGTGATGATTTCTGAGCCTGTTGTAGAGCTGGTAAAAGCAGTGACCTGGGGAAAGAAACGGGAGGAACACACTCAGAAAACGCAAGGTTACCAAAACCTCTGTCCTCGCTTGCCCTTTGCAAGCACACAGCACCCTCAGAGAGACCTGGGCTCACTATCCATGTAAATACACAGAGAGGCTGGATTCAGTGATGGGAGAAAAGCAGGAAACAGGCATAAAGAGAAGGGTGATGATCTAAGGAGTCACGTAACCAGTGAGTATTGCAGGCAGGGGTAGGAAGTAGTTTTTTGCTCTTACCCCACGCAGGCTGCTTATTGTAGTCACAGTATTGGGCACCGGGAGGCAGTGGGTAGTAGTAATAGCCACAGCCACATTTTCGAACCATTATGTGCTGAAAGCAGGAGTGCAAACAAGCCTGGAAAATAAAGTTTCACAGATTGGATAAGCCAGAAATTCTCGAGTGCGTTCCAGCTTCTACGAGACAATGTACAGATTTTGTTACTGCAAAAAGACACCAACCATTAGTAGAGCATGACGATGCAACAGGTTTTCACTTTTCATTCCTTGTCTTTACCTCTGAAAACAGTATTAAACTCAGTGAGACAGAATTTTCCCCAGCTCCCTTTTTCATTATGCCCAGTAACACCTCAGTTAAACAGCCCAAACGTCTAGAACCAAAACCACACTCCAAGTTGTAACACCCTGTTTGTGAGCTTCTTTCCAGACGGGCACGAATCTCTCTGTTCTCTCCAGCAATGAACCCTATGATTTCTAAAAGCTCCCTGGAGAGTAAGGTATGACTTGTTTGCTATCAATGTACTCTGAGTAAGCCGCTCGGACAATACCTGCAGGGTGTAGGAGTTGTTGTACAGGAGTTTAACATTCACATCACTGCCATCAGTTGTGCATTTCCCATAATTGCCACCCAGGCGATTCACCTCATCCTGTGGACACAGAAAAGAGGCTTGGGTGATTAGGAGCTTTAATTGGGTCTAGCCATCACCATCTGAACTTAACTGCACGGAGCATCCTATAAAGGACAGGAAGTGGAGTACTATATGTGAACAGCCAAGCTATAACTTGCTAATAAAATATATAAAGTCACAGGGCAAAGGTAGCATGTGGTCAGTCACTGCTCAGCTGACAAGCAGTAAATAACTCATCACATCAAAACAACTAAATCACTTCTGAATGTTCGTTCTCATCCTAATATACACATGCAGCCCCCTGCGCAGAGCTGGAATGAGATGTAAGAGGCGTAAGAGTCTTGGTGTAAAACAAATCAGGCCCCAGTGTCCTGAGGGTTTACCTGCTGAATGCCGATGGTCGTTGCGATGCCTGGTCTGATGTCAAAGCCTTCGTGCTCAAGGAACGGGGTCTGATTGTGGTTGTGTATCATGACCTTCACACCTGCTACTGTAGACAAGAGTGGGATGTGATCCTTCTGCTCAGCTCTCAGGATAAGGGAAAGTCCTGCAAACCGAGGAAAAGGGAAGCATATGAGAACTTATTTTGGGCTAAAATAGGAACACCACTATGTCTTGAATCCTCAGCACTGGTCAAATTGCTGGTTTAGCTCATGGAAGAGCCATTTTTTTTCCTTATTGATCTGGTGGTCAGAGCGGTCAGGTGGCAATTGCACCAGCCTGTTCCAAATCTGCAATAATATTCTGCTTGTTTTAAGATATGGCTGATATGGGTATCATGTACACGTGGTGAGGGAAGCAAGCAAATACAGTGAATAATTTCTGCCACCAGACTAGAAGAGAGGGCTACATATCAGTATGTATAGAAGACATATTTAATCTACAGCCAAATTATATTAACTTTAGCTCTTCTTCCCACTCTTTGCCAAATAACTCACCATAAGGAATTCCTGGTTTTGTAGCTGTCCAAAAAGAGTCTGTTCCCTTGCTGTTAAAAGTATAGCAGCTTCCAAAGACTGGGTGGTGAAAGTGAACATAGTCACTGAAATCAAGAGAGATTTTGATGGGTTTTAATCATGAGTGTAGCAATACTTTTACTTCTCTGTAGGATGTGTTGTGTGTGTACAGGACTGCCTATGGGAAAGAGTCGTTAGCTCACTGGAGACAAGGAAAAATCAGGTGCACAGCAAGTCACTGCTCAGCCAGGGTTCCAGGCAGAGCGGCAAACACATGCCTCACATTTAGAGTTCTGACTTGCTTTTCCTTCCATCAACTAGACGAAATTTTTCCCTGTGTGTTCCAATACACGCTGAACTTCCCTGGCCAAGTCGGCCTTCACATCCCAGCAGTTTCTAAGAGTTTGTGAGAAGAGCTGGGTGAACACAGGGAAAAATTTAGTCTACTTGGTGGAAGGAAAAGCAGAATGCTGATTTCTAGGTTCCTAGCCCCACACTATGACCATGTAAAGCTGTTATTTCTTTGAGTCCGACCTCCACAAGGGTTAAGCTCGGCAGTGCACCACGAGGAGCAGTGGCTGCATTGCCTGACAGTGTAGGATCCGTTTTTGTCTCCCAAGTCCCTGAGTTCTGCTGAAATCACAATTAGCGCCTCAAGAAGTAACGTACCCAGGTCTGCAGGGCTCCCCATCATACTGACAGGAGTAGACCATATCTTCTATTTGCTCCTCATGATCGGAAATGTTGATTATAACTGGTAGCTGGGACATGATATTCATGTAGTGAAATCTGTACCATTCGAGAATTGCATCCATCCCAGACGAATAGGTCTTATAGAAGCAATTCCCACCGGTGGCATTGCACTGGAAGAAAACAAGAGAGGGAGGCATTGAGCACAGCCAGGACATGACAGCCTGTTGCTGCCATTGGTTGCTGAATTTGTCACTGCCAGAAGGACTTTACAAGTGGGTGGGCTGTGCAAGATCATTGATTTTGCTTTTGTTTCACTTCACAAGAGTCCTAGTAACCAGCATAAACTGTCAGAGGCAGGGACAGGCTTTCCTGAAACATCCTCCAAACTGTCACTACACAACACTGAAACCATCTGGTTTTTCAATCATTTTTTTCAATGTACATTGTGAGAGCCTTGTCAGGGCCCTAACTGCACTATTAGGTCTTATTAGCCCTGATCAGCCTCACCTGGGACCTCCACCCACACCCTCTCCCCATTGGCCCAGAAGCATATTTAAGCCCAGCCCAGGACTTTTAGCCTGTTTGGTCTGTGCTGTGGAGCTGTTGGTGTTCTTCTGCCTCACCACAGATGCTTTTGATCCAGTGGAACAATGTCCTGGCCTCAACTTAAACCTGCCTCATCGCCAGGATCTTGCCTGATGAGCTGAACTCTTGGTTGGATGTGGCCACATCTGTGAGCTTTCCCTGCTTGCTTGCTCAGGTACGTTGGGATGGGTCCCAGTCCCCCCTGTCAGAGGGTTCCCCCCCCGCTCTGTCCTCTCTGCTCGTGTCCATAACCAGATGAAAAGCTCAAAGAGAAGGCATGCGCTTACCAGCTTGAATCCTACACTGTAATGGTTCTTCCCTGACATGTTACTGTGGTCAGGCATTCTCAAGAGGGAGAAGTTCTGGCTCAGCTTGAAACTCGATCTGCTGAGATTGCTGATGTTTGACAAGTCTTTTATATAGACATTTTTCTCGTTTATGCGGAATAAGCTGGCTGAGGTGTTGACGCCATATAAAAAAGTAATAGATTCCTCTGCCATGCGGTCCAGTTGAACCAAATGTTCGTTAACCAGTTCAAATCTGCAAGGAACAGAAGTGTTAGCTATTCGTGAGCATTCACATTTCTATTACACAAAACCACTTTATTTTATGTACCTTCACAGTACCTATGGAAAGGTCTCTGCAGACTTTGATGCCTGTGTGAGAAAAGGCAGCAATTACAGTGCCTATATTTTGCATACCTAATTTCAATAAGTTTATTAGGAGCTCCAGTAGCTTAATTTTCAGTTGCTGGATCCTCCACTAAAAACCTCAGAACTTGTAGCATCAGCTGCACAAAGTAGTCAATTAGATAATTATTCCAAGGACATCATTACCTAATTTCTCTGCTATGTAATTGGAAACCAAGCAGAATCAGCTCTAGCATGCACCACTCCAGAGATCAGTACTTTACTTAGGAATGAATACACGCAGTAGCCATGTTTTTCAGAGAAAGACTGTTTTTTATCAGGGCACAGAATCAGTTAGCAGCTTGCACCAAGTCACAAGGCAGAGTTCCCTCTATTCTGACTCAGTGCGCGAAACAAACTGCTACATGCTCTTGCACAATTCCCAACAAGATCTTATCTTAAAACCAGTTTGGAAATAACAATAGTCCTTTTCCAGCTTTGTTAGGCAGAGACTTCTCTCTGCCTCCAGCCTCCTCCAGGCTGCAGCCAGAAGGTTGCTGAACCTTCCCCTGAAGAAAACACAACTAGAGTCAAGGGGGAAGAACGAACTACCTGTATGGGTCCAGATTGCAGATGGTAATAGCTGGAAACATCTTGGGCTCTGAATGCATTGACATGGTCAGGACGACAGGGTAGGCCCAGTATTGGTTGAACATCAGTGCAAATTGCCAGTATAACATGCCAAAGCTGGCCAGAAAAAGCAGCGTCCAAAAAGCTGTTTTCATCCTATTGCTGCCCGAGCACACGAGGCGGATGGTGCCGTGGATCGTTGTGTTCTTGCAGAAGAACTCAAACATATCCTTAAAGGAATCGTAAAACTCAATCAAGCCTTCTTTCTTCTCCTCTTCTCTTGCCACTTCCTGCTCCATCCTCTATGTCTGTTTCTGTTCAGTAGGAAGGAAACAAAATAATCTTACTACCTTGTTAGAAAGACTATGGCCAGTCTCTGGACTCTGTCAGACAGGGTGCCAATGAGTTTGCCAGTAGCAAAAGCTGAAAATAACTGTGAGGTGACACTCATCATCCAGGGTTTGGACACCAGGAAGCGACAAAGAGGTCAAAAGTTCTGTGTGCTGCTGCCCTCGAGTAGCTCGAGGACTGTACCCCGCTCACATGATGACTTCTCTGTTAGTGTGTGTATGCAAAGCCCAAGTGACTAATCCACAAGTCTGCAGCCCAAGGGGTGTGTAGTTTTCTTCTTTCTAAGAACACTAAGGACCAACGGTTAACTCTGAAAGGGTGCGTCACCCTGCGTTAATACAGATCTGGAACTGATTAATGAGTGTATTGCTAGAGAAACACGCTGGCCTGTGGGCCTGAGACAAGGCTGTCTCAGAACCAGCGATATGGATTCATCCTTATGTCAAGGAACTGGGGCAAATCCAACTTTCAAGTGAATTAAAGTGGTAAATCAAGATTCAGATTCAAATTCTGCTGTATGATCTCTTATTCTGCAGAACGGAGGTAAACTGAAAATCGCCTGAGAAGAGAGGCACAACTGGAAATCAAAATCCATATCTCCTTTGTCACTGTAAGTAAAACAATTACTGTGCTACTCTAGATAATTCCAGACTTTATGCTGATGAAAGTGTGAACGTTATTTACGCTCATATGCTTTAGCCAGCCCAGACTGAGGACACCTTCCTGGGTTTTAGTACCAGTTTGGGGCATCAGACTAATGGTGACGTAGTTCCGCTTACTGAACATGACACTAAGTCGTGCAATATGTGATTTTCCAACATTACAGCACTCTGTGAATCACCCCACCTATTATGCTATTAAGAGAAGTTTACTGAGTACGACACATTGCTCTAACCTGAACTCCAAATAAAAATCAAAAAACCAAAGATATTGTTTAATAATAATACAAAACTAACTCAGAGGCTTATGTACCCCCTTTATATTTTTATAATTAAACTGAACAGTGACCATCAGATTTTAGATGTACTCGCCACTGCACAAGTACAGGAAGCCCAAGCTGATTTGTATGTTCAACCTCTATCTTATTATTTCTTTCTTGTTTGATTTAGATGAGAAAAAAGGAAAATAAGCCTGCAGTGTATGTTAAGAAATAGATTGAACGAGTCCTTGAATATGTAGGGTATTTTAAAGTAGGAATGAAATTTGTGTGAGACTAAACCAGGAAAATTTAATTTGTTCTTGTTGTATTAATCTCACTTGTCAGCCTTGCTTTAATGAGAAAGACAGGAAAAAATAGTAAAAGTTACCAGAAGTAAATGCTAAATCAAATCTCTACATAGAAAAAGTGTTTGATTTTGAATTAAAAAGCCCCCAAACCTGTAAACATTCAAACCATGGCTTTCACAGACAGTTTTCAGACATTCTGATCTGGTTTTTAAGGCTCTACAGCTAGTTAGCTCATACCATCTGAATCTGCATTCTTAAAACAACTACAAAAAACCACGATAATGCAAAATAACAGAGCGAATGTTTCAAAACACGTGTGTACAGGCAACAGAACATCCTCTCTCTACTGGTCTCCCAAATCAGCCCACCAGTAATTTCTTTAACGCAGCAATTGTACCCAGGGACTTGACAAAACGTGAGCAGCTGCCTGTCTCGTGTGTGTAAGTGCCTGGAGAGAGGCTGCAGGTGATAAGAATGTCAGTGGAAGTTTAATATATAGCAACGGCACACAAGTATATGGTCGCGTATCACAGCAACTTGATGCTCAAACCATAATAAACACTTATACGTGAATGTCATGTAGTCAATTATTTAACCACGTGTATAGGTATCTATATCTCAAGCACATATAAATATATATATATAGAGAGAGAAATACACAGCAAAACAATCAAGAGCAAATTGCAAACCACCATCCCACGGTACCTTGGCAGAAACTCTATCTCTGAGTGTTTAGAGCAGCCACTAAACTCAGCCTTCGGCTTTCTCCTCACCAGAAGGCAAGTCCTGGTCCAGAGCTCTCGGGTTTCTCCCTGCGGCATTGGAGCTGTCCAGTCTATATGGATCCAATCGATGACATCAAAAGGGGCAGGACTTGAACAGATCACGGAAATTATTCAAAGCATGATCCAGGGAACAATAGGAAGTGAATGAACTGGACTAACAAGTTAACATGAAGCTTACACTTGAGTTAAAAGTTGTTTTGAGTGGTGGTGGTGTGTCGTCTTTTTTTAATGGCTAGAATAGCTTTTTAGCCATAATTTCTACAAATACCTAGGGAGGTAACCACGGATCCTATAAGGTTCTTTCCGCATTGAACTCTCCCATCAAGGAACTACATTTCTGCCTTCTTTTCCCGGTTTCCGGAGGCTTGCATGATCACTAGTAATTGAAGCCATTAAGGTTTCCATAGGTGTGCTTGAGGAATTACATACCTTGGTGTAATCTCAAATGATCAGCTACTCAGTCTACGGCACACACAGCACTGGATTTCTTCCTGCTTCTCCAAGACTCTCATCTCTCGTGGGCTATCCCCTACTCGCTAAGGATTTAACTCTTCAGATGTTGAGGCTTGAATACACTAAATCAACCATGACACTCAATTTCGATCGGAACACCCCGGTTTTGTAACACTGCTTAGTTAAGGCTTGTGAAAATCTGCCTAAGGAACACAGAAGTAGATTTGGAATTCTGGGACTGCTAAAAGACAAGCACCTCGGATCGCTTGCATAATTAGTCCTGGCATCTGCCCAGCTGGAAAACAGCTCTGCAAGGGTTTTGCAAGAAGCTTGTTATGTGAAAATATTAATTCACTGGATACGGATAATGTTTAGAGCTCGAAATCAGACCAGCAGAGCTCCTGCCTGCCCTTTAAAATTGGCTGGAAGCAGATCTTCTGTTACACTGGCAGTTGTGAAATACTCTTGTTTGCAGAGACATTCGAAATTTCTTGTGAAATCAGATTCAAAAACAAGGGAGAAAGGACAAAGATGAAGGAAAAGGTATTAATCTGATTTTGACTGATCGCAGCCCTGTTCACATCTTTAACAATTGCTTTGTGCTGGATTTTGTTTTAGAATAACAAACCATTTAGAACCTTAATCTCAATTTTTAAAACGGTTATTCCAAAGTTCAGAATCCTACTAAACAGCTGCTATCAACATATTTTACTCTTCTTTGTCTTTGGTATTAAAAGGAAATGTCACAAAAATATTTGGAAAGTGTTTTACATTTTTAAAAGCCAGTGTTTGGGGTGTAAAAATTAAACTTCTCTTTAAAATAAGGCAATTTGCTCTTGAATGAACAGCTACAGCAGAGCTACATGTCACTGATTGATGAAGAGATTAGTTAAACTTTCATTAAAAAACTCAGAACCCCGAAAATCTAATTCTGCCACATCCATTTATTTGTCCCCCACCCTTCTTTCTCTCTTCATTCTACATTGTGCAATAGAAAATGGCAACAAAAAATCCTTGACAATTTTATTGCACAATGAGCATAAGACAAAATCTGTTGCTTCATGATGGCTGCAGGCTCAGTGCAGAGACTGCTGGCAGCACATCAGCCCTCCTGAGCCTGCCACGGATTCTTCCAGCAGGAAATGGAGAAGGACTGGACGCAGTGACAGCGCCGTCCCTCAGACAAGACACCAGTTCTGTTTGCACTTGCTGTTTGCCATCCTGGATCCTGAACTGGGAGGAGAGGGGAAGAGAATGCCTCTGCTGGTTAAAAAGTTGGTGTTTCCTTCAAAATACAGAAACAGGCTGTGGAGATAAGTCATGAGAAAGTCCTTTGGAGCTGCAAAAAGGCTATGCTATAATTATTCTCAGCAGGACAGAAAATGTTTGAGTGCCCATAGGACCGTGATGGAGGGAAGGAGTAAATATATTGCACGCCCAGTGTAGCAGCAGCAGAACTCAGTGGTTGCAC
Source organism: Columba livia (assembly GCF_036013475.1). Lineage (NCBI taxonomy): Eukaryota > Metazoa > Chordata > Aves > Columbiformes > Columbidae > Columba > Columba livia. Next base: position 2,131,269 of record NC_088622.1, read on the forward strand.
ACACGTTCTGCTTGCCGCAGGATGATGCCTCCCATGCTGGGAACCTTCAAACACCTTTCCATGAATTGCAATTCACTCCCCAGTTGAACTTAATGGAATCACATCCCATGAGCTGACCAAGACTTACTGTCTTGGAATCTTGTCATTTTGCTTTTAAGTTTTTACATTCCTGTTGTGTATTAAAGGAACTTTCCAAGCTCCTGACCCTCGGCTCTGCACTAACCTTCATTATCGTGCATACTCAGCACAGATGATACAGTTCTCACCCATTCTGCCGAAACAGAAATGAAAATCATGACTGTACACATGTCTTCGAATATGTGCACGTCCTAGTATCAGCACCAGCTCAGAGTAACAGCAAAAAGGTACAGAGAGTACCGTGCAGGCAGAGAGAGGAGACTTGAGCTACTTCACATGGGCAAAAGAGTTAGTGAATTAATGTTCCTTGTGCAATGGACTCTGGCACATAAGGAAATCTACCAGGCAATAATTTTTTTTATTGAATATTTCCTTACAGCTGGCATATGTGCTCTCTGCAGAGCAAATCTTTCTTTGGCTATTATCAGGCATTAAGCAGAGGAACAGCACAGACCATGTTCAGCATGTAGAATGTTCAGCCCCTAATTGCATTTGCTATTGTTACAGCCTTGAGTGAAAAAGTCACAGAGGTTAAACTGGAAAAGCTCAGTGATGCTCAAATATTAATATTCTGTCCAATCTCATTTTAAAGGGCCAGAACAAGAGCTGCTGTGCTGTCTGGGCTCCTTGTCAGAACACTGAATTGCAGTGAGGTGAGGCTGACCCGCCAGATAAAAGTGATTTTCATGTAAATCACCCTGTTTCTGGCTTACACAGGAATAACAGAGGACACTTTAGCTACTCATTCATTAACACTTTCCCAGTTGGTTGAAAATTGCACAGAGAGGCCTAAAACAAATTAGCAAACTGAAATGACACATCAAACCCCCACTTGTAGCAGCTTTCCCTGCCGCCATCCCATCCTGGAAACTTGTCTGTCATTTGCTGTCCACTAACCACACACACTTTCAGCTATTAACTTTCTCCCTTGCTCCATTTGTTTCACATCATCGTGCTCTCTCACACTTGTTTGTTTCATTATGGTCTATTATTCCTCAGCTGGCCTGTGTATTCCAAAGATTCCCAACTCTTTCTGCTATTTTGTTCTTCAGTCTGTGAGCTGAGACAAGGAGCCTTTGGCACCTGCTTCCTCTAGCACTGGAAGGGATACGGAGCACATCCTGACCCTCCTGCCTTGAGGCTTTGTAGATCTACAGTTTAATCTTGATTTGTAGCACATCTTGCTTTACTCACATTAGTAGTTCCTGCATGAATGGCGTTTATTCTCCTGGAATGCTCCAGGTTAGTCTGTCGAACCATGTTCCCACATTTGCTCTCTTTACACGAGACGCCGCATACCAACGCGGTGTTCCTCTCTGAAATCACCGTGACTTGCCACCTCTGGTTTTGTGGAACCTCCCTCCTGGTGCTTTCTTCACGGCCACTGGATGAGCCAGTCTATTCCTCCTCCCACTCCAAGGCAGCCAAACTTCTGTGGGCAACTCTAGAAAAAGGAAACTCCCAGTTTTCCTCTTTGCGTTTGCTGTGTATGGACTTGAACTGGCACGCATTGGGCTCTGCCTCCCGTATTTTTTCCTGGTTCTTACTAACCAGAACTACTTTGTCATCTTGTCAAAGCAGAACATAATTGTTTTCTCTGCTGTTCTACAAGAGAAAGAAGCAGCACTCAGAGGTGTTATGAAGCCAACTGCTTGTTCAGTCCTATGCAAGAGGCAGAACAAAAGCAGTCCCTGCCCCGGAGAGCTTTCAAACATTGCTTAACGTCTCCTTTTGATCCTGTCCCAGATGTTGCTGAACTGACTCTGATTTTTCAGGTGTTCTCCTCATCTCCTGGAATCTCTGTGGTGCAGTTGTTTTCAGCAAAATTTCTTCTGGCAATCCCAACATTCATTGCTTTGCTCGTGTGATGCTTTGAGCCACGGCTGAGGGGATTTCTATCTTGAAAGCACAGTAAGCTATGCCTGCAGAAATAGGATAGCATTGGTGTACCTCGCTCTCCCTTTTGCGCTGGTTTGCATCTCGCCAAAGCAGCTTCAGTTGCTGCAAAGGCTGCCAAACCTGCTCAAGGCAGCAGATAAACACTCCTGAACCTGTGCTGAGCTCCCTCGTCCTCTGCCTTTGGCAGCAGTGCCTGAGTTAGCAAGACGCATCCTCACAAAACCCAGAAATCGCAGCAACAAGCACATGCATATTCTGCTAGTCACCAGCCTTTTAAATATTCCTTAATTACCCCCCTTGCTATGAGGAGGCCCCACGTAACCTCTGCTTTTCATCAAGCCTCCGCCAGAGGCGCGTAGGGTTAAAAATGCAGCCTCAGTAGCAAAACGCTGCCTGCTTCCAGTATGACCAAGCGTTCATTTCCACTCACTCACCTCTCTGAGTAAGATGTCTGTAGCTGCTCCTGTCATCCCGCTGGGATATCACCTGCTTTTTTGCTTCTCTTCCTGTTCTTGTTTCTTTAGTCATAGGCCTTCATAGATGCTGTTCCACCTGTTCAGACCTGCCAGCCCCTCAGCCAGTTTCAAAGACTCACAGGCTGGCGAAATCCTGCTTGCTAGTGGATTTTTTTTGTTTTTAATCCTACTCCAGCTCAGACGTGGTATCTGCAGGAATGCTGACGCTATTAGGACTGACAGAGGTTGGAGAACACCAGTAAAAGCTTCTTGTTCCGTGGACATGCAAGAGGCAACCATCCTGGAATCACAGACACCATAAATCCATCATAAATGAAGCCCAAATCTCCCCAGGCAGTTGTCCAAGCTCCTGGTAGACAGTATGTATGGCTCCTGCCTTCTGGCAACAGGCAAGCAGATCTCCCCTGGTGTTCTCTTCCCCTCTCGGTACCCAGGAGAGAGATCGCAATGCTCGGTAGCAATTCACGGGGGTTAATCAATCCAATAACTTCAGGCTTTCCTTTTGGGAACTGGACCAGATGTCAACAAGAGGAAGAGGCTCTACAGGATGGCAGCTAGGAAGGACGGGAATGAAGAAACCGGGAACAAACTGCGCAAGGGCAAAACAGTCATTAGCAAATCAGTCACTGAAACTAGCTATTACGTGTGGCTGTGTCAGCTGTCATGCCTCTTTAGATGGATGCTTTTTGGGTTAAACTCGGGTGCAATACTAGGTTTTCCATCAGCAGCTTGTGAAGAATTCCTTCACCTTCTCACAGAACAGCTCTATCCGTGCCCGAGTCGGTAATTGCAAAATCACAGACCCAACAGCAAACACACAGACAGCTCTACACAGGCCACCAGTGCTGAGAACTTTAAAAAGCACAATAATAATCCTCTAAATGCAGGTAAACCCTCAGGGAAGCATTGTGGCTGAAGAGAAGACCTGGCTTTAAAGAGCAGATAATTTTGTAGCCTTTAAATTATGCCAAAGGCGATCCAAAACACTAGAGCAATGTAAGGATTGCAGAGATGACTTATTTTTGACTCTTTTAAAATTGCAGCAGATGATCTGGGAGACCCACGAATGTCGTTGTGCTCTGAGTCTGGTTTGGGTCTGCTTTCTCACACGGTGTACCAGTTGCCTGGTAAGCCCTAAGATTTGCTATTAATCACTTGTTTTTCATTTTTTTTCATGCCCAGGAAAGCTTTACTGGCCAAACAAAGGGTAAAAATGCTGCCATGTGACTTCCATGACCTGCGACTCACCATGAGTAACGTGCAGTGAATAGTCCACCTGAATAGCACAAATATTCCTGGTCTGACCTGTCAGTTCAGCACCAACAGAAAACCCTCCACAGAAGTCCCCAAACAACCCCTGAAAGTCAGATCAGGAATGGTTCGTAACCAAAAGGAGATAAACTCGGCTTAGTGATGTTTTCTCGCTGAATTAGAACCATATAAAACCCAAATACAGTCTACAAACTCTTCACAACATGTTTGTTCAAAGTCTACGACATGTTTGCTGGAGGGTCTCTGTTTGCCAAGGAAAAAACAACCAACCAAAATGTAACAAGAATATATTAGATTTTCCCCACCTACCAGAACCGCAAAGGCAATGGTAATAAATACAAAACTCTACCCACAGACAAGGGCAGAGTTTGCCACAACATGGGCAAAGAGAAACCAACTTGAAAGCCTTAAACTCTTGAACTTTTCTTTTGCTGTGCAATCTTGGGCAAATCTTTCTGCCTCTCTCCCTGTTGCCTCATCTCTGAAATAGAGATAATGACACTTTGCAGCATTGTTGAGAGGGTTAATTGGTGTTTGTATAAAGCTTTGGTGATGTAAGCTGCCATGTAAGCACAGTGATGACTCTTGCTTTGATACTGCTTGGTAATTGCAGGACGGGTTGTAGTCATACTGTAGTATTTAAAAATATGTTTTTAAGAGGTATTCCTAGATATCATCTGATATTTTAAGACGATCACTACTTACTCATGTATCAGACAAAGAGATGACAATTCTTTGTGCATTTAACAATCCTGCAGATACTTTCCAACAGTGTGCCATGGTGCTGCCTACATCAGACCCCACAGATTTCGGCCTCATCAAATGAGCTCCTTGCAATACAATTGCCTAACAGAAGAGATTTTCTTCTCACTTCATTGCATGCGAGGATAAGATCTTGAGATTATTTTCACTTCTAGAACCATTTGTCATAAAGATGTGTACAGATCCAGAACAGTTGTAATTTGCACTTGCTGTGCAGGTCTCCGGAACTGAATGTACATCATGAGGGCTTGTATCCTGTACCTGATATTTGTTTCTGAAATTCTCTCTCCTCTGAAAGAGAATGCATTTACCCATGGCACGGGGACTGACAGGCTCTCCGTCTGCTCCAGCCGTTCCGGTGGTGCTCAGTGCGTGCCTGTTTCTCTCCAGGGACACGAAGGAAAAACCAGATCAGAAAGTGGAGTGGGAGAGCAAGGATTTACAACTCAGGCTAAGTTTAGCAGACACTCTGTGGCGCTTAGAAATCTCTATAAGCAAATGTTTCATCACTGAAAGGCTCAATTCCTCATGTCAGCGCTGGAGACAATTCTTCTAGGTCAAGACAGAGCCATATTTGTCAAAGAAATTCAGCAAAGCAGCCCCTTCCATGAGGCTTACCTTGTAATTAACCAGAGGAAAACAAACCACTGATCACCTCAGCCAGGATCTTCCTGTTGGACTAAGTATTTTAAACAAGTAAGAAATAATATTTGGACACAAAAACTTGCTATGAAATTGCAAATGATCTCTATGAAGAATGATTATCTAGAGAGATCTGTGTAGAGATTACTTGGCTTTAAAGGAAGTTCAGCAGTAATGAAACCACAGCCATTATAAAGGCTTTTGAAGGCACAGGTCCATCTTGCAAGGTAATAGCTTAATAACATTCTAATCCCAGGCATGCTGCACTGTGGATACAAAGAGCAATGTAATCATACAAATGGCAAATACTAAAGAGCACGCGGAAGCAGTGAAAGGCTCTGAGTGAAAGCGATGAACAGCAAAGAGAAGCTGCCATGTCATACTGTTTGTCTTTGCATCTGAAGGTGATGTCATCAGAAGGCCACTGATGGCTGCGGAACAATTATCGTTTGGGAAACGTGGGACGGAGAGAGAGGTCAATGGGAACTAGATCCTGGTGATGGAGTTCCTTACCCAGTACCCGCGGGATCGAGAAGGAAGAGCATTGACCTTTCTTTCCTCTTTCTGACTCAGAAACATGCCAGAATCATTTTGCAAGTGATACCATCTCCTTGTCAATCATCGTGAAGGAGGTTACGCCTGACTTCAGCCAGGAGAGGAAACCAAAGGGAAAAAATCCCTGGTTTCAGCAAGTTTATCAGGGATTTATCAGCAAGTTCATTGGGGATTTATCAGTGCTCGGGTTAAATTGCCTGTCATTTTATTTGGGTCACCTAAGGCCGCCTGCTTGCCTGCTGCCTCTCCAATTCAGACAGTAGAAAATGAAGTAAATCACAAAAAGCATGATGCCTGGAAATATTAATCATTAATCTGGCCTATAAATGAACAGCATTGATCACTGTCATAAACACCTCCAGGATCACCATCCCCAGAGGTGTTTAAAAGATACGCAGATGAGGTTCTTAGGGACATGGTTGAGTGATAGTGTTGGATTAACGGTTGGACTCGATGATCTTGAGGGTCTCTTCCAACCAAAATGACTTGATGAGTCTAGAAGAGCAGTGATAATGGAAAACAAAGATGATGATTCATGTTTGGCACTTCCTGATGTGGAATTTCTAGTCCAGATTGCTCACAATAGGTGACACCAAGTGATTAAGTGTGAAAGCTCCCAGTAAAGCTAGATAAATAATACTGTCCTTTCTTGACACAAGACGAAAAATTAAGCTTCAAAACAATTTGTGATTTCCTCATGATCAAGAATGAATCAGTGAGACTCGGGAACCATCACAGCCCTTCCCTGAAACTCAAGATAATCACCCCTGTTGAAGCTATTTATCAACAAGTTATCAGTTTGCATTAAAAAAACGACGAGGATTAGTTTCCTAAGGAATCAAAGGGTTTGGGGGAGTTCTACAAAATAACATAGTTCTACTAGATAATAACACATTTCTGTAAGACTATGCAACAAACATGCATTATAGCGCCAAAACATTCCCTGGAGGGAAGTTACTCCACAAAAGCCACTATGGTGATTAAAGCAATAAAACCCCTCAGAAGGACAAATAAACAAAAATAAGGAGAACAAATATCTCCCAATATCTCTAAACTGCCTTTTGGCCAAAGATTAAAAGCAAGCCAACTTGGCAGCACTTTAGGAGAAAGCCAAAACAAAAAAAAACTTACCTTGTTTCATCCATCGATGAAATGGAACTACTTTTAGATAGGAAAGCAGCAAGATGTGTGAATGCAAATGACATTGCTCATCGTTTAGACATGGAAGTGATGCACCTTGTACGCACTCGGAATTGGAAGGGAATTCAGGAAGGCGGGATGTAATTACTTGAACTAAATCTGGCCAAGTCATTAGCATTACTGTCCTGTACTCTTATAAAAATATCTCTGAAGGATGATTAGTCAAGGATGTCTGAACGCGGGCTCAGACAGTGGAAAACGTGATCAGTTAGTTCTTTGTTACAGACATGACCCTGGGACAGTGATTTAGTTTCTCAGTGTCATGGTTCATCTGCACACACTGAGTTGTGCAGTCTGGTTCTCTCCTGTTCCCACTGTAATGTGGCTGTTGATAACAGGACCTGTGAAATTGCTTCCCAAGGACACATCAAACATCTTTCTGGGATACCAGAACTTTCTGCTTCATCAGCATCCCCAGTTCTGAGCAGCCTTGAGGCATGGCTGCTCTTCCAAGTGTTTTCTGTCTTTCTAGACAATCTAAACAGATGCTGGTGGCCACACTTACTGGACAAAGCGCATGCAAACACTAATTAACCCTCACTACATTCCTCGGGCTGCGTTTTCTTTCTCAAATTATTTCTTTGTCCTCCAAGGTCAGCCTCAAAATACTCATTTGACTGCAAGTGTGGAGCAGTGCATAAAGTACCACTTTCATTTGGTGGAGAAACTGAGGCAAAGAACTTACCCAAAAGCACCACAAACAGAACAAATTCTGATTGTTGTTATTTGTATCTGACCTGAAAATTTGAAATGCTTTTCTCAGAATTAAAAGAAAATTTTCTGCAACACGGAAGTCAGGCAGCTACATATTTTATAAAGAATAATACAAAAGGTCTGTGTTCACAAGCACATAAAGATGTTCTCCCGTCCTGTAACCACCCATGTGATCCTGCTGAGGGGCAACAACTCCAACCTTTATGAGATAGTGCAATGTCCCACTTGTCTCTGTCCCGGAGTTAATCGCTTTCCAAGTTAATTTAGCAGTATGCATTTATTTACTTAGTGCACTTAATGATTTAATAACATAAATTTGGAAGTTCTAGTGACTTCTTGCCCAGGTTGAAAATTTGCCTTCAAGACGTGATAGCAGTACACTAAGGATGCTTTACAGAGAGAGGAAATTCTATAGTGTGATTCATTTGCATCTTGGAAAACAACTAGGAAGAAATAAACTGCTGTGAGAAGCCTCAATCTACATTGTCATTAGTGTTGAGAATGACATTGGTGACAGAGGAATGGAATGTTAATGGCAACACACTTATGCATTAAATACTTCGGGGTTGGGGAATATTGGAGAGAATGGGAGAGGTGTAAATATGAGCTCTGGAATCCCTTCAGAGTTTCTTGGAGTCTCCAGGTTCACACGTTTCTCACGTTTCTAGACTTAGGTGAGTTAGTAGGAATTCCAGTGTAAATACAAAAAAAAACCCCAAAAAGACAAAATGGCATGGCAGATGAAAAAAAAGGTCATTGTCTCAGGTCAAAGGGTATAAAACCAGGTATGTGTTACACATGAGTTGTCGTGGGGAATTTATTAGGTGAAATACATGTAGGCTGACATAGCATTCTAATAATACCTTATATTTATACAGTGCTTTTTATCTTGAAGTATAATCATTTATTATAAAGAGGTACTGACATCACAACCATTTGTTCTTTTCCCCTTTCTTGCTGTTGATTAACCCCCACAAACCCACGGCGGGGAGTGAAGTGTGGACAAGAGCCTGTGCTACGCTGGCAAGAGACAGAAGGAAGAGTTTAAAAAGTACCTGGAATAGCAGTGCCCTCTGTTGGGACCTGGAGCGGAAGCGTGGTCATCACAGGAATCATTCCCATGGGAGACGGCGGCTTCTTCTGCAAGAGCACGAAACGTTACATCCTTTATTGCAGTCGTGTGGTCCCGGCTGCGAGTCTGTTGTGAACTTTTTGGGCAACTCAACTGGAGAATCCAACAGCACAAATTCGCTTTCACAAACATCTGAGCTGCGAATTTCAAAAGCCCTGAAAGAAAAGCATTGGGAGTGAGCAAAAAACTCCTCTCCACCAGCACACAATTCAATATATTGGTAACAACTGAAATGCCAGGACGTTAAATGCTCACCACAAATGGGTTATTTCTTAAGTCTTTTGAAGAGGAATTTTTGATTGGTTGGTGGTGGTTGTGTGTGAACAAATACAATAGGAAATACAAGCGTTCAGATTCAATACAGCTGAAACTCAAGTCTTGAGCTGGGCTCAAATCACCAAAGAGATCAGATTAGTAGAGCCCTGACAATAAAGACTGAGGTGGAATCCTTGGAGAAGGACCATGGTGACCGATGTCTCCTAAATCCCGTTCTGCACAAAGTACCTGTGAACTTGATTTCCGTGTAATTTATTCAACACGCTTATTGCAGCAAGAATGACATTAAGGCCAGGTGGAATTTTGTGTTTCACAAAACACAATACTCATGTTGTTAAAATGTTTAATCTTTTAAGCGTCTCACATGATCCCTTGAGGAAATTGCTGCGTTCAGTTGTGCGGGACAGGGAGCCAAGGGCTTTGAGGCATAAAACTCTGTGTTCCCTTCAGCGGAGCAGGATGTTGCAGGGTTGTCTCGTAAAATGATCTGGATATGCGATCCTAAATTAATACTGAACAGACACTACGTCTTCTTGTCACATTGGGCCTCCAAAGTACATGGGAGTAACTCGCTTTATTCTTCTTTAGCATTACAAATGCAAGAATATGACACAAAATGATTTGCTGTATTTTTTATGGGTCTGCTGGTGGAATCGTGGAACAAAAACTATTGACTGTGTACTGAATGACTTAAAACAGGTTTGGATTTATCCGTTTTCTGAACACGGGGAATTTGAAGAAGTGATTCAGGAGATTTCTAGCCAAAAAAAATAAAACCAAAAACCAAACACACATACAACTAACTCTTTTTCAGGAAAGAAAAAGGAGACAACCCTCAGATCCTTTCCAGGTGTAATTTTATGTAAAGTCACAGTAACTGAATGGTGATGCCAAAGCCCATCAGACCACTTCCAACCCCTGACACTCTGTGATTCTGTGTGACTTGACACTGCGACCGGACACAGGAGGCTTCCCAACGGCGCGAGCTGTCCCCTCACCCGCGGGGTCTGGTAACAGCCTCATCTGATGTAAAAGCCTCGTCTGTGGCAACAGCCTCTTCTATGGTAAACGCCCGGCTGCCCGGAGCGCCACCAGCGTCCCCCGGGCCGCCATGACGGCGAACGGGCGGAAGCGGAAGTCCCGGAAGGCGCCGCCGGCGCCGCGCAGGCTCCGCCTCGCCGGGCCGCCATCTTGGCCTGAGCCGCGCTCGCCGCAGCGGGAGGTGAGGGGGTCCGGGCCTGCCCTGCCCGCTCCTCCGGCTCCTGCGGCGCTCCCGCCCTCTCCCCGCTTCCTCCCTCCTTCCCTCGGCCTCCCGGTGCGGGCGGGTGAGGCGGTCCGGCGGCGGAGGGGCCTGCGCGAGCAGGGAGAGGTGAGCGGGGCCTGGACCGGCGGGGCGAGCGCCTGAGGGAGCTCAGGGGGGGACTGTGGGAAGGGTGTCACCCGCCCTCTGTCACCTCCTTGAGGACACCGTTCAGCTGCCCGAAGGCCGCCAGGTTCTTTCCTTTCTTCTAGGAAATTGTGTCGTCGAAATGGGGGCCCCGGGCCGCGCGTTCTGTAAATGCTGCCGGTTGTTTCCGCCTGTAAGATACAAAGGTGCTTTCAGATGAGGTTTGGGTTGGGGTTAAAACCCCCGTGACGAAGTGCTGGGAAATATTTTGATGTGTTTTTGCGGCCCGTAGCGAGGGGCGTTATGGCGAGGCCTCAGAACAAACGTATTACGTTAAAAAAGATGTGATTCAGTCCGTGTTTTGAAGTTAAAGCTGACTTTTTAAGAGAAGAAAGTTATTCATTTTATGATTTTAAGGCCTGCGACTTAAAAAGTGCGAATTCTTTCAAGGAAAAACACTGTAGGAGTATAACAATAATTTACAGACATTTTGACAAGAGCCAGATTAAACACGTTTGTTTTGAGTAGTGTCTGAATACTTGACCACATACAATTGTTGCTTGTGGTTTAAATGTTATTTTTTTAATAAGGTGTACTTGGCTGTCTGTTTGAAATAAAGAAACAGTAAGAGTTATAGGCATTTAACACACTTTTTGCATCAAATGCTGCTGTCATATTGTAAGCGTTGTCTTGTCTCTTCATACAAGCCGTTTGTAAAGTCTTTCCTCCTTGTTCTTGCCTGAATTTCCCTGTTTACAGCAAAGTCACTGGCTCAGTTTCTCTGGGGAAAGTGAGTTAAGCAGCAGTTGTTAATTGCTGTGTGTTCTGTAGGTGCATTGTGAGGGCTGTTTTGTCTCGAAAGCAGCATTGGGATTTCCTTTCTTCACACTGACTTGTCTCATTTGGGCTGGGGTCTTTGTTTACCTGGAAGAGAATGATCTGGCTCAGAAGTTCCATTCTGTAACCTCAACTGACTCTTGGGCAGCAGAGCTAATGTACAATCCTTCACCTCAAATAAGGTTACTGTGGGTTTTTTTGTTTGTTATTTATTTCAAATAACTAGATGTGTAGAAACAGCAAATAAATTAAAATCCCGGGTGAATTTACATAATAGATATTCAAACTGAATAGGGAAATTAATTACTCAAAAAGTATAAGGCCTTTAAAACAGTGTCATAATGATGTGTGCAGGACTGGTTATTCAGGGTTCAAGTGGGTTCTATAACGCAGCGTATTTTCACAATGGCGATTCACTGTAGTATATGAACAGCGGTGGTCTGGAAGGAGTGTGTTGTTTAAGATTTTCCATGGTTCTTGCCACTCAAAAGTTATGGTAACTTAATTTACAGTTAAAAAACACTTTGTAAAATAGATTTTTCAAAAATCTGCAGCTGTGTTCAATGAACCATAGTAGCTCTGCATCTCTCTATTGAAATTGTGTTTATATATATATATATATATATATTTATTTTTAAACTAGATGAGCAACAACAGTAATAAGAGAGCACCAACGACAGCGACTCAGAGACTTAAACAAGACTACCTGCGAATTAAGAAAGATCCAGTGCCTTATATCTGTGCAGAGCCCCTCCCATCCAACATCCTGGAATGGTAAGAATTGGAAGGAACTGTTTGCTTGCTTGTGGAGAGAACGAGATTTTCCAGGTCTGCAAGTCCAACTCCCTCACTCCTACAGATTGTGTGGGAATTTGGGTCTGGGAGAATTGTGAAACTTTTGTTGAAGTGCTCCTGAATCTTCATTTTTCTAGAGAATTTGAAGCCTGATTGTACGCTGACTCATACTGTTTAAATTTCTTTGTCCTAGGCACTATGTTGTCCGGGGACCTGAAATGACTCCTTATGAAGGTAAAAGTTGGCATGCAGCAAACGCGTGCCTGTGCTTTATGTTGGGATTGGCATGCCCGAGTAATTGTGTGTCTATTTGAATGGGTAAAATAGAACTGCTGTAAATAGCTCTAAAAGCTGTTAGTGCAGTTTCCAAGCTGTCCCTGACTTGGGCGATAGCGTGTTGAAAAGAGGTAGTGGTACCACTGTTAGTAATTGTTCTGTTATCAAGGATTCTAACAAACCTACATTTAGGTTAAACTAAAGGCAGATAACTTCCTATTAAGTGATTGCTAGAGGTCTTGGAGCAGATAACTCACTTTAGATAGTATGTGACAGTCAAAGACAACTTAAAAAAATCCCATTTTGTTACCACCTAATGTTCTTGGTGAACGGAGACGTTTATTCTCTTTATGGATTTCTCTGGAGAAAGTGAGGAATGTAAAAGTCTGATTAATTTGTTGTAGTCACATACTTCACAGTGTCATTTTGTGTCTCTCACAAAATGCTTTTTGAAATTGGATTCTTCATAGGATTGTATTTGTAGTTACTTGTGTTTCTAAAACTAATCCATTTGTATTAAATACACTTTGGCTGGTTTTCCTTAAATGTGTTATGGACTTGGCAACAGAAAGTGCTGTTTGTAATATGCATGTGAGGGAATTGCCTCCAAAGTGAAACTACTGTAGTTGTGGATCATTATTCCTGTGTTTTAGAGGCACAAGATAATGAGCTTGATCTCTTTAGTGTGAGGGGGAGAAGGAGAGAATTAAAGGGTTTTATTTGGCCCATTTTGAGTAGCAGCTTGGGACTTTATCTTCATGCAAAATAAGTAATTCATCTCTTTATGTAATGCAGGTGGCTATTATCATGGGAAACTAATATTCCCCAGAGAATTTCCTTTTAAACCTCCTAGTATTTATATGATTACACCTAATGGAAGGTTTAAGTGTAATACAAGGTAAGGATTTTCTTCTAACACTTCAGCAATTAACACCATTTTATCAATATGTATCATGTGTAGTCATTCTAACCGCAAAACTAAACCACGCTGTCTGTTCTTATCCCTTTGAAGGTTGTGTCTTTCAATCACCGATTTCCACCCAGACACGTGGAATCCGGCTTGGTCGGTCTCGACGATCTTGACGGGCCTTCTTAGTTTTATGGTGGAAAAGGGCCCCACACTGGGCAGCATAGAGACGTCTGAGTTCACAGTAAGTGCCAGCGCGGCACCCACCTTTCGGCAGCTTAGGGAATGTTAAACAGGACCTCAAAGTTAAACCAGCAGCAGCAGCTGGTGTTTTGGTGTCTCAGAAATGAATATGTTGTTGCCTGCTGCAGATGAATCGAGTCAACTTTATGTAGTGTATGAATGGGGAGAGGATCCCTTAGAGAATTTTAAATCTCTTTTAGTAAACAGTATGGTTAGGACTTTCTTTCTCTCTCCGTCCTTCCTCTGGAAGTGTCTGCCAAGCAGGCACATTAGTACAGAATGCCAAGCCCACAAGTGAAGAATGGAGAAGATAATTTAGGTCTAGAAATATCTGTTGTAGTGAATAATATTCACAAGTATGAAATGTTAGAAACTTAAGTTGGCTAGTGGTTTGCACTGTTCTTGTGGGAAATAATCAGCTGATGAATTAAAGCGTATTAACTTTGTATGCAACTGCTAATAACTTTTTTTCCTCCGCAGAAAAGACAGCTCGCTGCACAAAGCTTAGCATTTAACTTAAAAGATAAAGTCTTCTGTGAGCTCTTCCCTGAAGTGGTGGAGGTAAGGGAAGTCATGTGTGCAATGATTTGGTTTTCTGGTTTTCCGTTGCTCTGTGTAGATCTGTATACTAATTGTTTAGGACTGTTCCCAGACAATGGCTACTTTTGTCAATCTTGAAAGCCTTTTAAAAGGTGCTTTTGCTACATGTAGGAGTTAAAAACTTGAATCTTGAAATGGAATTCTTTTTCTGCCACACAAAGATCCCATTGTATAGGGAATCAAATGTGTATTTAGGATTGGTATCACAGCCTTGACTGATCTGCGCGTGCAGCAAACGTGGTTGTGGTCCCAATATTTTAGAATTAGATATTGTGTTTTCTTGAGTTTGAGTATGCCAGAAAATCAGAAATATTTTCTGCAGTACAGTTTTACTGGTACCTAAGTGACTGGGGAACTCTGAAGGCAATAATAGATACCTGCTGTTGTGTTCCATGCACTGGCAGATTTTTAACATGTAATACTTAACAGTCCTAATCCTTCTAAGCTTCTGTGATTGCTTTCTTCATTGTTTTAATATCTTGTGTTAAAAACAAGCTGGACATGCAAGACTTTTGATGGAAGAATTTCTTATTTCTGACAAAAGGCTTCTCAGAAAACGTACATGTGAACTACAAAAATACTTGGCCAAATGATTGTTAGTGTCAGGTACTGAAGTAGGTCACTTTGGAAGGAGCTGGGGAGTCTGTACAGCTGTGTGTAATGCAGTTAATTTAGTTTAAAGACACTGCAGTATGAAGAAGTGTACCATAGCCTTTCCCTATTCTGAAATCTTTTCAAAACATTCAGTAGCTTCATGACTTTTGCTCCCAACCATTCAGTTGTTTTTTTTTCCTTTCTCCAGGAAATCAAACAAAAACAGAAAGCACAAGAAGAGCTCAGTAACAGACCCCCATCCCTCCCTTTGCCAGATGTTGTCCCTGATGGGGAAGCACACTACGGGCAGAACGGAATCCCCCTTCTTAACGGGCACGTACCCTTGGCACCTGCCAACCATCCGGGTCTCCAACAGGCCAACCGTAACCATGGACTTTTAGGCGGAGCTTTGGCGAACTTGTTCGTTATAGTTGGTTTTGCAGCCTTTGCCTACACAGTCAAGTATGTACTGAGAAGCATAGCGCAAGAATGAGGAGGATGATGATAAAAGAAATCCAAGACCAAATTAGTGGTAGTTGCAGAATGAGTGGGACTCTTTGGGCACCTGACTGACACTGGGATAATAAATACTTGTTTTACCAAGTTGCAGGTAAAACATTGGTTGGCTCATGGGTTATTTTTGAGAAATGAAATAGTTTGGATTAGTCAGAAAACTAAAAGAAGTTCTGCTCACAGATTCTCTTGTCCTCGCTGCTGTCTACTAGTGGCTCACAAACAAGTCAAAGCATTATTGATGAGACGCTAACATTTCTAGTGCTTTGATTTTTATAGCAGTCCTCCATCTGTTATTTGAAATTTGAAAATCTTAAGGAAATAAGGCTTTTTACTTCATTGAACAATTTTTAAAATTTCACAACTTACGCATATCGTATTTTATTTTCATTAGTACAGGTGTTGAAACGATTCAAGTAGAGGTTTCATGTGGACTTGGTAAGGGTTTGGTTCATGTGAACGTTGATGCTACAGAAGATTGCTGGTTTCTTTTTTAAAATAGAATGAACATCGTCGCATATCTAGTCAGTAGTGATTAGATGAGTGGGAAGATAACACCCTGTGTGTTAAATGTGTTGTCTAAATTGTCACAATGTAATTGAAGGTTTTATTTGGGCTGCAAGAAGTGCAGTTGTCAGCCTTTAGGAATGATTAGCAAGAAAAAGCATTTGAATCAGTCTGTAGTGGGGATGCCCGTATCCAGTATCGATTTGGGTTTGTTCACTTTCAGATTTCCGTTCTGAGCGATGTGATATTTGAAAGCTGTAATACTTAATTTTGATCACAAGGTGCCACTGTTGAAAATAATAATAAAACTGCACACACCAATGGAGAGTTGATTGTGTATTCAGAAAATCTTCTCTGGATTTCTTGGACTTTGGTAAATGAAGTGACCCTAGCCCTTGGGAAGAGAAAGAGAGTCTGAAAAACAAACCAGCTTCATCAGAGTCAGCTGAATTAATCTGAAGTGTCACTAGTTGAAGTAAACCCTTAAAATCAGTTGTTCTTGCTTACTTGAAGATTTGCATAAACTTAAACCTCCATCACCACCAAAAGCCAAACCCCAAACCCTTCTAATTCACCTGAGATTCTAGAAGCTTTTTGCTTTTAGGTGTAAGTTCACCACCATTCCCCTTCAGACGATTGATGACTGAAATTCCTGTTTGCTGATGGCATTACAGGACTGTGGGTAAACACTAGAGCTCCTCGGGTAGTTCAGAAGTCTGAAATTACTTTTTTAACCAAGTTTGCTTGATTTCCCCTCCCTGCTTAGTTTTATCCAAATGCTTTGTTTCATCAGAGGCAAACTTACTGTGCCTTCTATGAGTGACAGGGATGCCTGGTCATCTGGGAAGAACACGCTCGCTGTTCGTGGCACAACAAACTGTCAGAGGGTGATAGTGGCATAAAAAGCTCTGCAAATAACTGCATAGTCTTATTTGAAGTATTGTTAAGAGCCCAAATAAATATTACCTCATGTATGTAAGAATTTTTTTGAAACTCTTTTATTTTCCCTTTCAGATTTGTTCTCTCTGTGTGTTCTTGGTATCTCGAATTATAAGGAAAACGTACTGTTAACCCATGAGCCATGCAGCTTAGAGCAGCAGTAAATGTGACCAATTCTCTGCAATAGGTAGGAATTACCCAAGCTAGCAGAACAGCTCTTTACTAAAGAAATCTTAAAGCAGTTCTTCCTGAGATAAGGAAGGGAAGGAGGAGGTGGGGTGTGAGGATGGAATTTGGAAAAGGCTGGATTTTAAAATGTATTTATAAGCCTTTGATTTTTTTCTTTTTTGTGATTTTTACCAAATCTTATTTATAACTATTTTTAATTTACCTCGTGTATGTGCTTGATCAGCTCTTTGAAAAAAAGAAGCACCAATGTATCTGTGTAGAAGCAGTTGGGTTCTGTCGGTCTGGGGCTGTGCTGGGTAGCGAGGGGGAGATGTCTTCCCTGCACTGATGGGTTTTTTGGGATGGCTTGTTAGACTGATAGTTTTTTTTTCAAAGCATATGGACCTGTTGCTGAGGCTGTTCTGCCTCATAGATCTCAGTATCATTGAGTCATGTTTGTTCTCACAATGCCTTTTATTACCATTGACGTCGCCTACAGGCAGGAGCTTATAATTGGTTGTCTGTGTCTGTCTTCTGACAAAGTTCTTTTAGCCACATAAAGGCAAAGGCAAGGAGACCTTGGGCACGGTGCGTTTGCTTCTTTTGTGGAATGTACCTAACCAAGGCAAAATAACTAGTAAAACACGGAGATGTTGAATAAAAGGCATTTTATTATGTGACAAGAAATTGGCCTTAAGCTACACCCAGGTATTTGAACGGGGGGGTCTCTTGTTTTTAGTAAGTGCCACGATTGGAAACAAAAAATTGTTGGTTAAACCCTGGACATGCTGCATCTTTTCTGAGGATTGGTTGTATTTAAAAAACAAACCAGACTTCCAATTGCCGTTTCTCTTCAGTAGCCTGGATTCAGAGAAAGACGTGACAGTCGTTTCAGGTGCTGTTTGTTGGATGCGAGGAGCAATCGCTGAATCCTTACACCTATGGCTTAACGCAATTTTGATACATCTCCTTGCCTTTGGTAACAGAAGATTATTCCCTTTTGTGTAGGTTTTACTGTTTTGTGTCAAAAGCATTTTTAATAGTATGCAGTATCTGATCTTTTTGTTACCAAAGTCATTCGCTGGAGTAAACCATTCTTTGCCATGCAAAAATATTCTCATGCCCTGAAGCAGTGCATTAATTAATGTAATAAAACGAAACGCTGCCCCTCAGTATATGATATTGGAACAAATGCCTGGCCCTTCACTCTCATGCTGCCATTCCATGGATTTCTGTAAGGTTGTTGTCACAGGCAGCAGGGAGTTTTTGCAGCTCCAATCAGAAGACATCTCAGCGGTCGCCTTTAAAGATCTCTTGAGTCTTAAAATCCAGGGTTTGTGTGTAGCCGTAACTTTTCTCCCCCTAAGATTTCAAGGTCACGGAAGTTCCTTTACTTCAAGCATGTACTGAGGAGTAGAAATGACTGCATTGTAAAGTTGTTTGTTCATAATAAATGTTCATGATAAAATTTATACTTTCTGTGGGACTGTTTTTGGGAAAGGAATCACTGGGAAGAAATCTAACTGGATATTTGTGGACTAGAAAGCAAATTGTGATTAAACTGCTCCCCCACCTCCAGGTTTCTTTTCTTTCCTGTGGTAAAACACCTCCACAAGACCTACAGGTAATAACTTGTACATCTTTTGATAATGCAGTTCCTCTCCAGAGAGATATTTGTTCTATCATGACATGTCACAACTGTCACTGCAGTGCAGTCCCTGTTTTCAGTACCTACTCCGGGGCACGTAGGAGTTGCTCTAAGATGCTGTTTCACTGTTGTTGCCAACAGTGATGATGTCTGGATGATTGGAACCTTGCTATTCCTTATAACTTGATGGAGTGGAAGTGGGGTTTTTTGCTAGAGTGACATCTGTTGGAGCTGAGCTGCATCCTTCTTAAGGCAGAAAAACCATGTTTTCAGTGAAAAAAGAGCCTGCACACACACACAAAAGGGAGGCTATTGAGCATGACTCAAAGCCTTCATGTCTTGTGTTATTGAAAAGTCTTTTCTGGGCAAGGAGTGAGGATGATTTATTAGTGTTTGCCAGGAACCTTTTCCTAGCAGTAAAAGCTTTGCCCTAACGTTATTTCACACCTCGGTCACTCCGCAGACCCCACTGCAAGAGAAACCCGATGCGTTTCAGCAAATGTTTCTGGGTTTTGCTGAAGCTCTTGGTGTTTCTGTGGGTTTGCCACGAGATGGCGAAACGATCCCGCCTGGATCCCGGCTGGGGAACGTGGGGGAGTTTGCAGAAAGCAACTGGAGTGGCCGTAAGCTCTTGGTCTGTCCTCCCAAAGCTGCTCTTTTTGTCTCCTGGTGTGTTTAGATCTGTTCTAACAGCTTTTGTATATTAACCCAGTCGACAGCTTGAGTTTATAGCAGATTAGCATTGGGAAATGGTAGATTTAAACCTCGGGGATCTGTCACGGGAGTACTCCAGACCTTGATCTGCTGTGCAGCAGGGGAGGGGGTGTCAGTGGGAATGTCTTCTGTGTTGGCTTAAAAATCATTATCTCTGCAGCAAGGCTTAGGAGTTGTTCAATATGTCCCCAATGGGCAGCTCTGGGCAAATCCTGGGTTTTGCCCTTTTGCCCTTTGGGTATTTTTCTTAGCATAGTTAGGTAAGGTCTATCTTGAGTAAAAGGTGAATTGATTGAAAGATCAAATCACTGGTTTGTTGCCTGACTATTCCGTTTCCCCTCCAGCTTCACACACACTTCTTCGAGTGTTTGCAAATGCTGTATTTGGGTTCTTGCACACAGTTCTGAAATGTAAATGTGGCTTCTTATAATATCTTCCCTACTTGAAGACTCTCTTCATGCAGAATTGGTATTGTTACATTCTTCAGTATTCCTGTTATTGCTGCAGTGGTGCAGAGCTCAGAGAATAAACTATTTGTCTCTTCAGTCGCTTTGAGATCCTTGGTTTGTTGTGCTATTAAGTGCAATGTTGGCCTATTCCTATTTTTTTTTTTTTGGTAAATGGGGTTTGAATGTTATTCGTGCATTGGCAGGACTCAGGTGCTTTGGAACTGCTGCACTGAGGATGTGAGAGCAGCACCAGCCAGGTGTGCAATTCCCTACAGATAATTCAGATGCTGAATTGGAGGTTGGAGGGGAAAAACCAACTGTGCCTGTGGTTGAAATTAGCTATGATCAGTTTGTCCTGCCGGACTGTCAAGTTATGTCGCTTTATGATTTCAAACGTAGTTAGGATTCATTTCCCCCAAATCTGAGGACGTGGCTCTTGGGACGGGGAAGGGGATGGTGCAGGCTGACGGATGCAGCCCCAAAACGCCATCGCCCCGTTCCAGCCGGGAGTGTCATTTCTTGCCGTGGTGTGTGGACCTGTCAAGCTGTTTAGCTGCAATATGACAGATTGTCCTATTAATGTGTCATCAAGTGCACTTTTACAAATTCATGGCTTGTCTACAACTAACCTGAAAAAAGAGTCTTAAGTATGAGAAGGCGCCAAAGAAAGTTAAATATTATTAACAAATAAAGTCTGCCACGTAGTTTTGATGGAATGTGAGCTAGTTGGGGGAGGGGTGATATGCTGTTAACTATTTAGCTTCTGTATAACTTCCCTTCTTACTCTCTCTTCTCTTTCCCAAACTCCATTTCTCCCAAAAAGATGCTTTAAAAAGAAAGACCTATGTTCTGCTTCTTGAGTTTGCACTCAGATTGTTCATGCCTCAGTTTCCCCAAGCCAGGGATATGACAGAGCTGATCCACGGTAAAGGGATTATTAAAGCAAATCTGGTGCTTGCTGACTGCATAAGGGAGTTCAGATTATGTGATCAACCTTTTACCATTCTTGGGCTTTCTCATGGTACCATCTCAGATAAATTTTGCATTGCTCTGTTTTGTAGAAAGAAGAGGAATATTTGTTCTGCGTGGTGGGGAACTGACAAAGATTTGCCGACTGTCCAAGTGCTTCAAGATCTCCCTTCTGAAATGCTCGTAGGAGATGTGTAACCTTTGGGTTTCTGTTCTTTTTAATAAACAGCCCACGCTCCTGTAGAGAAAGGAGCAAGCCCCCGTGGAGCCGGGCTCTGAGGAGAGCGGGGGGAGAGCGTTGTGTGGAGCAGAGCCGCTCGAGCCTGCAGCACGAGTTCCCATGTATCAACGTGTGGTGCGATGCTGAGTGCGTATTCCAAGCCACATATTTTTAGCTCTACCACACGCTCGTGTACAGTTTTACAAACTTCCCAGAAAAATGGTGATTTCTCGGAGATAATGAAGGGGAGGTACGGAACAGGGCTGAGGGGAGGGAGCAGGGAACGGGCATTGATTTAAATCTGCCTGGCACACGGGCCAGCTCCACTTATCAGTGAGTCTAATAGGAATGTGAAGAGAATAGGCTTGACAGCTCATTAGAATGTGATCCCTCCTCCTTTTTTTCCTCCTTTTTTTTTTTTTTTTTCCCTTTCTTGAAGTTGATGGAAACTCATTCAGGAAAGAAGTATTTATTTGCTGAGGTAAAGCAGAAGCTGAGGAGGGTTTTGCCAGGGTGCAGCTGAGGAAAGGAGCAGCGAGAAAAATCAGATGTGATCTACACTCAGAGGTACCTGAAATCTTGCCTAGTGCGAGGGGAGATGAGGATGAGGAAGACGTGAGATTCCACATCCTGACAGCTGCTTGCGGCATCGGGACGTACTGCTCGTCATCTCGCTAAAGAGAAGTGAAGATAAACGCAGCTAAGGAGGGTGAGAAGCTAGACTTAGGACAGCTACCTGCTCCTAATGGTCCTAGGTACATCCCCAGACTCTTTGCTTCTCCCTGTTTTAACTTCTATGATATGAGAAATTTATTTTCTCCTTAGAAGGCTGAGCACTTGGCTGAGCTGCGATGCTTTCGGCTGCTTCAGAAGAGCAGCGGCTGTAGCAACCTTGGCTTCCAGTTCCCCAGCATCTTGAAAGGAAAGGATGAGGACTTGTCACTGAGGAAAGGGAAGCATCATCCACGAGAGAATGGACGGAACACATGCAATCCTGCTTTGAACGGAACACAACGCTTCAGATGACAGAAGGCGAAATCTCCTGTTGAAGAGGAACAACGGAACAACTCCCCCAATGAATTTGTGTTGTCAGTTCCAGCCTGAGCAACTATTGCCCTGAGCAATTTGACTTCTCCAGGTTTCATAGTTGAGTGCATTTTAAACGAGTCTGAAGTCTTATTTGGGGGGGGGAGCGACACTTCAAGGTGGGTGGCAGGACTTTCCAGGGCCTCTTGTATTTATGTAAGCTTCGAGAGCCTGAATGGACTTACCTCTTTCTTCGAGTGAATCCAGATTTTCAAACAAATTTGTCTATACCATTTCCATGTGTCCTGCTTGAACAGAGACCTCTCCGGCAACCAGCGCATCCATGTGTGCTGCTCATTTGACATTGCAGAGCCCAGAGAATCATCTTTAATACTTCTAACCTTTTTAATTTTTTATTTTTATTTTTTTTAGAGAGAAGTCTGTGTCTACCCCTGTTATTGGTGGTGAAGGTTTCTGTGCTTGGACAGTGCTCTTCCTGACTTGGCCCCTCCCTTTTCAAAATGAAGGGCTGCACCTGGGTATTTGTGGCAACTTTACTGTGTCAGCAGTTTTGCCTCTTCAGAGTTATGGCAGCAAAGAGGGAGAGAAAGATGAAGAAAGAACCTAATCAGTACACAGAGCCTTTCAATGCCACCCTCTCCAACAGTGAAGAAGTGCACGGGCATCCCAAGGTAGGTGTTTATGTGTTGTCAGGGCTTGGTAGAACTTATTTCTGGCAGTAATGTGATGCTGATTCCTTTTCCCAATGATTGAGGCAACCTTGCCAAATTCTATTTGATTTTAAAGGGGAATGTTCTCCCTTTTGCCTTTGCATGTTTGATTTTCTAGCTTCCTGAAGCAAACCCTGGAATACTGCAGTGTATGATTATAATTTATCTTAGACTATGCATGACTGAAGTTCCAGTCCTATAGTAGCTGACTGAAGATATTTTGGAGTTCTCATGTATGAACACTATCCTGTTCAGAAACAACTGATTAAAAAAAGGCAAGTGGGCTATTGCAGTAAAATAATGATAGTGAAAAATTACTGTATCTCTTGCAGGCAAACCCTTTACTCTCTGGAATGTTATTCCAAAACTCTTAGGCAACAGTATAAACACCTGAGCATGCCTGAGCTTTCTTTGCACTGCACCTTTGTCATTGAAAGTTAGAGATGAGAAAAATGTTGATGTTTAAGGTGATTGTAGCTCTTGTAGGAAAGAATTTGCGATGGTGGTAATTGTGTCAGACTGTGTGTCTGATACTCAGTGGCTGTCACTGATGACTTGCTGGGCTTAGGGGGTGAATTTTGCAGGGTAGGATCCTTCCTGTTACATATTTGGGAGAATCGCCCCAGGTTGAAAGCTGCTAAGAAATTCCAGTCAATTGATCAGAGCCCCCAAATCCTTTAAGATGAAAACTTGCATTAGAATGCTTGGGAGTTGGAGAGGGGGTTATGGAATTAAAAGCAGGCCCTAGGATTAGGAGCAGGATGAATTGGGAGACTGCAACCCTGATAGAGGAGGGAGTCTCCTTATCACACAGCCCCTTCTTTCTCCCCTGCTCACACAAAAATGTCCCTTGTTTCAAATGGAGGTGACCTCTACAACATGACTTTGATCACAAGCATTAGGGATGGCAGTCACTATAGCGCTAGAGGAGCAAACCTGTCAAAAATTGAGGCATGGCAGAGGGGGCAAGTTAGAACAATTGGGCTGACATTCTAAATATCCTCTTCAATGCTATTGTGAGAGTAATTGGTTAAGGTTGGGCAAGTCTGGGAAACAGTCCTCTCTATAAAAAAGCTGGCTGCTGCACTTAAAATTATCATTAGGGGACTGTAAGCAGCTTTCTTCAGTTAATTTTTTTGTTGTGTGTTGCAATGCTCTGTCAGGACAGGTTGTGTACATGATAAATTCTTGAGGTGCTTATAATCAATCACTTTCTCCTGCTCTCTCTGGAATTGTTTCATTCTGCTTATGCAAAAGGGGCTGGAAACATATCCGGTGCAACTAAATTTTAGTCTATTCTGGAATTAATTTGGCTTGATGTGAAATGTATTGGGCCACAAGCAGAATATATTCCGATTGCAAAAGCAAGCAGAAACCGGTCCTGGTTAATTCTGATATAGTCATCCATATGTTATTGCTAGAAGAAACACAGCACTCGTTCGGAGGCTCATGGGCATTCATTAAAACAGACATTGTTTGGAAGCTGCTGTTTCTGTGTTGAAATAACTTTGCTTGAGAATATCCATGGCAAAGGTTTGGCTGCAGCAGGAGCTGTCGAGTTCCGTGCAGGCAGGTTCTGTTTAATAAGGGTAGGACGAACCCAAATCTTTTGATGTCAATGCTTATGAGCTCTGCTTGATATTCACTCCCAAATTTTGCAATGTGAACTCTTCTCCTTGGAATCTATTTGAGGCTGAAGTCCAGGCTCGGTTAAGAACTGCTTCTAGATGGCAGGGGTGACTGTATTGGATTTTATATTGATAGAGCACCTGCCCAAGCTAAGGGATTATGTCACATATACTATAAATGCAGAACGGTAAATGACAGTTGCCATTTACAGCAAACATCACGATTTATATTCGCTAAGGGAATGAGTAAAGTAATAGTAAATCTACCCTTACCTATCAAGCTACAGGAAGACTGAAAGCATTTCTTGTCGGAAGACTGATCTCTCTGAGCCTTGAAGGTGCTTCTGTGAGCACTTTTGTTTCACGAAAGGATGCCCCGCACAGGAAAGTGAACCAGCAGCAGTGTCCCGTTTCATTGCTCCACAGCGCATAACAGGAAAGATGGAATTTTCTTTGGCCTTGTACAGTAAAAATGAAGGCTGTGTTTACCTTGGAAGGCTCTGTGGCCAGCTGGTAGGTTTATCAAAGCAGGAGGAGCAGGGAATGAAATACTAGCTGAGAGCAGTGATTTTTATTCATGCTGTTGAAAAGGTAGGTGTGTTTTCCTTCTAATTAAGCAGAACAATTTGGGACAGATTTCTCTTGGGAATTGTTTTTAAATAGGAGTGGAGAAAGCTCTCCTTTAACATTCACAGGGCCTGAGTCATGGTGAAACCTCTACCTAAACCAGGGAAGCACAAGTCTCAAATCTCCCGATAAACCTGACATTTCCAAGGACGTAGGAAGTGTGTTGGTTTGTTTATTTAGAAAAAAAAAAGCGTTTCTCCAGTCTTTGCTGAGTTGCTGTCAATGTGATGTGCTTGCCAGGCACAGATGGACTAAGAGCAGAACATGACGGGGACGTGCAGAGGTTTTCATCTACTGGAGCTTCTCACTTTGTGTGTGGCTCAGGACCTGCAGCTGCCACTTGCTGGGCTCAGCTGCCCCTTTCCAGGCACAGATCTTGTCCTGCAAGTTGTGATATTTTACTGTCAGCATCCCAGTGACATTTCAGGGATGATTCGAAATCAACAAGATTTGACCTTCAGTGGCGTTTCTGCAAGAAATAGCGTAACGTTTTAAAGTTAGTTACCCACTTTGCAGCCAAGGAGTCCTTGAAAATTTCTTTCCTTTGTGATCCATCTCTGTGAAATATCCAGGACTAGGTCTCCCTGGTTTTATTACTTAAATCTCTCAGAATTATTTCTCTGGGGCCTTTTGCTTCCAGTTTAAAGCAGCAGCTGGTTCAATGACGTTGCACAAGTTGCATTCCTCCTCTGTAAAGAGATTTCACTCTCAGCCTGAAGTGTGTGATTGCACGTGTAATTGAGAAAAGTATTTGCGGGCCTGACAAGTGTTAAAGCCATGGGGGAGGCTGGACTGTGAGCTATTTGTAGCGGAAGGTGTTATCTTTCATGTCATCATTGTCAGTCTTGCTCTGGCCCATTATGAACAAGAAGGGCTATAACAAATAACATCCATTAGGCTCATTAAATTCATTATGGGCAGTTTGTGTTGAAGCGGAGGGCAGGAGCTTTTCGGGATAGCCGTTTAGAGGAGTGAAGAATAATTTTCAATCACAAAACATAGTGGGAATTTAGGTAGGAATTTCATTTCAGATTTGGCTAAGATACCAAACCTAACGCTTCTGCTCTAGGGAAAATTCTGGAGAGATCAATAAAAACCACAAGCGGTCAGGACCTTGGTTTTACATCTCATTAATAACCAAGAGTGTGTATAACTGTAAGTTGTTAGCAGCTGTCACAGGATTTTTCATGCTAAAAAGAAAAAGTGGCCTGTAACTTTTTAGCCTGTTCCAAGCAAAATACACTACTGAAATAATTTGCTTCTAATTTCATAATGAAGCTGACAATACTCTTGTTGGTGTAAATCAGGTGTAACATATAAATCGATGGATTAAAATAATTGAGGTGCTTAGTCAGGTCCATTTTGTGTCTGGCAACTCCTTCACTATTAAGCAAAGAATTCTTCAGTATAATTCCATCACAGATGGACAAACGCAGGGCAGTAACTTCAGGCAGAAAGACTGGGAACTGGCATGGTTAGGTAGACATTTTTGGACACACATCCCTGACTAACTGCAGGTGGAAAAGATGCTGTCCTCTCCCAGAATGGTAACGTGTCCCTGCTTGCTTTCCATCCTGTCCCACCCTGAGAAATGCTTTGGCGCCCCTGAGAACACTTTGAGATGCTTTTGGGTGTACAGACTTGCTCACAGGTAGCGTCGACTTATTTTCTTTTATTCATCCAGACTCCGAAACTACTTTTGTCCGTTTCCCTTTGGTTTTGAGCAGAGATGCAGACAGAATCCTTGAAGTTCAGGCAAGTTCAGATACAGTTCAGACATTTCTCAGGATCCAAACTCTGCTCCTTGACTGCAGATTGCTGCTCGCAGTTTCTTCCGTGCTGGCTGAATCTCGGCCAGCGAGCACGTGTGTCTGCGGGCAGTGCGTGCTGTTCTGGGAGGCAGGGCCAGAAGGAACCGCAGGTTCTGCTTGTGTACAACACTCTGAATTACAGCTCAACTTGTCTTTTATTGGGAGGGAAGTCAGGGAGAGAGCAGGCTAATTTCTCATCGCTGTCTTAAACAGGTTCTGAAGTGATCAGCGCCATTGTATTTGGATTCCACAATAATGTTAAAAGACGTGATTGAAAGTTCATTAAAAAATTGCTGGCAAGGCATCTGTTGCTTTTGGAGGTGCTGTTTCGAGTGTTAAGCAGTAAGCCTGATTTCACTGCAGTTAACGTGAGGATTCCTCCCGACTCCTGTAGTTGACTTTGCTCTATAAGCAGCACCCCAGGAGGGACGAGCCGCCTTTGCTGCGATTCCAACACTGTTCTCAGTCCGGACTGATACCTGAGTTGGCTGCGAGGTCTCTCTGGCTGCTGGAGGCTGCTGCTGCCAAGAAAAACAGAGGCTTGCATGCTTATTGCTGGGATTGCTCATGCATGCCATAGTAATTAAATAATAATACCACAAGGATGGAACATTCATTTTAACTGTCAATCATCCTTGTGCTGGAGAAACTGGGGAGTGCCATGGCTGTCTTGTAGAGGGATTTGTAATTCAAGCAAGTCACTGGAGAGGTATGGGATTTTTAAATAATTTTTAAAAAACTTTGGGAGTTTTTCACTTATTTTTCTGGGATGTACCATCTGGATTTCTTTTTTCTCCCTGACAAGGTGTCTGCTCTGGCCTGTTTCTGCACAGCTGGAGCTCCAGAAAGGCTGAGGACATCTGTTTGTCTTCACAGTTAATGGTCAGAGTCTGCCCACGATTGCTGGCTTCTGCTTCTAGCTGGCTTGTTTCCTCATTTTTGCAGTGGAGGGGGTTTGTGCATGTCTTGCAGCCTGGTGGAAAACAGGAATATTCGAATTGTCGCTTCCACATCTGCAGCAAATGCTGCATCCCAGTTCCTAAGACTCAGGTCTTGTGTTTGCTGTGTTCTGCAGACTCGCTTCTGAGTTCCTGCCGTGCCATCCAGCCCTTTCTGAAGGATGAATTGAGTTTATTTTCCTTTTCTCTACAACCCAGCTGTTCCTTCCCGGGTTCTGCCACAGCACTGAGGGAACACTCCATCCTGCCTCAATCAGGTGTTTCTGTTAATCAAGTTGCTTCCTTCTGTTTCATGAACTGCACTGTGACTTTCCCACAGACCAGTCACTGGGACAAAAAGACATCTCCCTCCTTTGGGCAAAGCACAGGTGGGCTCTTACCTGCTTTACATTTATGAGCTTTGTAAACTGAAATGCTCTTTAACACAGTCCTCTGCAGGTGTGACCTCACGTGGTGATGCTGCACACATCTGTTGCCAGGTGAAGCTGGGTAGGAAAGACCTGGCTTCTTCCAGCAGAAACCATTAAATCTCCATGCAACCCTGATAAATGCATTTCATGTTTGTTGTAGAAATAAGCTGCACCCTGTGTGCTGCTCTAAGAAATTTTGCCAACTTTAGGAACATTTGCCTCTGGTCTTGATGTTTACGCGTTACAACAGATGGAGAGGTTTGCACCACAGGCCTTTGACTTCTTGATTTCTGGGGAGCTGCTTGTGGTCTGCTGGCTTGCAAATCAGCTGTTGACCCGAGCTATTTGAAATAAATAGTTGTGATCGCATCAGCTCACAAATCTATGGGCAAGTGCCTTGTACTACACCCATGTGCCTGGATGTGTGCCGGAGAGAGAGCTTTCCAGGCTCGGCATCTGCTTCGGAGCACCAACATTCCTCATAACCTCAAGCTGGAACTCCAGCAGACTTCTAAGATTTACTTTTGAAACAATTTACGCGGCATGGATTTTTCAAAGCAAATCTCAGACTGTGATCTTTTCTCCTCAAAATGGGCTTGTGCTGATATTTCCAGCTATAATTTGCAATCCTCTGTCCAGTTCCTGTTGCTCTTAGACAGTGACGTAGATGAGAGTTACTGGGCCCTCAGGTCTAACTGCATTCTAGAGGTTGAGTGTTTTCTACGTGCTTCTGCGGACTGTTTGATGAAAGAGAATCTGTGCTCAGAAGTGGCACTAGAAAAAACCTCGGTGTGGTTCTCTGAGGAGTGGCGAGAGCTTTCGGGAGATAAGCGAGACAGGTAATGAGCAAACGGGGATGTGTTTGCTCACTTGGCTGTGCTGGAAGCACCTTGCAAGGTCAATGTCAAGGCTGCGGAGAGCAGAGCTGTGGTGTCTGGGCTGTGGCAGAGCTGTCTGCTGCTGTCAGACAGATAGGAGCTTGATGCCCGGGGACAAACACTTTTAGATCTGAAAAGTCCACTGTTAACTGACTTTGCTTCTGTGCTTTTTCCACACCCATCTTGTTTTCGTCCTCCTGAATGGTGATAGAGCAATATTGATTTACTGAAACTTGTAATGGTCTAGGAGTTGTTTCGAATGCCATTCAAGCCACTACTGCCTTGCGTTGCTTTCCTGCTGGAATTCTGATCCCTACCTACTCTGCCTCACCAGGAGAAGAAAAAACAGGTTTCTTGAATGAATTCTGAACGTTTACAGTGGGTTGCTTGCTTGTTTGTTTGTTTGTTTTAAAGATTTTAAGTGTCCATTGCAGGTTTTACTCTTTGGCTTTTTCATTAAGGGCTCTGAATATTTAAGTGTGGTCCATGAAACTTTGGGAGGACTTATGCTTCTATCCTCACCGTGATTGGAGGCTGATGTGTCAACAGATCGGAACCTCCACAGTCAACAGTTCATTGCTCTTGACAAGAGTTTAGTCTGGAAACTTTGCAGTCTCTGAATGCATCCGTCTTTGTTCTTGTTTCTCTTCAGATCCTAGAATCTCCGGATCCTCGAATCACAGATCCACGGCGGACCTGGATCTCCTTTGTTCACCGCCCAGATGATGGCAATACCTCAAAAAAGAGATGCAAAGGGAAAGACAAGAAATTAGTAGGTTATTGCTAAATTGCTGTCAGCTAATAAACGTGCACCGTGGCTTCCCTTCCTACTGTGATATACAAGGGGTTCTGTGTGCTCCAGCTTTTGCCTTCCTGCTCCAGAGTGCTGCATTTTCATTTGTTTGTGTTTAATTTCTCAAAGTATTTTGGAGAAGTTTGAAACAGTAAGTGCAGGTATCTCAAAGGATATATTAATCAAGAAGTAGACAAGTCATTTATTTCAAATTAATGAACTACTGATCGTCTGCTGCGTGATGCTTGCTCATGCGTGCCCTTTTAATCTGCTGCTTAGACAGTCTTGAATGCTTTTAGTGACTTCCTTTTATTTGTCAGTGAGCAGGTAGGCAGAAATGCTTCCACGCAGGTTTAGTGCAGTTTAGTTGAGGAAACAGGAACTTCCTGGAAACAATATACATCAAATATCATCGATAACACTGTTGCAGTTGCATTTTGAATAAATGGTTTCATTATTTTCTGAGAGCTCTACTGTCACACCAAGCGTTTGTGAATGCGATCGTGATGTCTGAGCAATGTCTGGTTTTGGTCTGTCAGTGCAATGGCTGGTTCTGATCCCTGTGTTTTACTTCGGTTACCTCCTTAGCGTGGCCTCGTTGGGCCCCCAGGACCCCCTGGTCCCCAGGGACCCCCAGGAGCACCTGGTGCCGAAGTCACCCGAGAAGTCCTTCTGCAGGAGTTTAAGGAGATATTAAAAGGTAAGGACTGTAAGAGCTTTGTGCATTTGTGATATGTTTCTTTCCCTGAGCACTGTGGCAAATAAAGAACTGGCTTTGCGGACGTTTACCTTAATGCATTCCCCTATCTAGAAATCAAAAATTGGAAAATAATGTTTCCCTGATGCTGCTTAGTTGAAGTTCAAGAGTTGAGTGCAGAAGTCTAATTGCACAACAAATGGCTTCATAGACCAGGCTCTTAAATTAAGCATTTATTTTCCTGTACTACTTCTTTTCTCCTCAGAAGCTGTTGAGCGTCGAGCATCCCTGGCTCTCTCAGCCCACCCCACGCAGCTGCCTCCGCTGCTGCTCCCCTTGGAGGACGTGTCGCCCCACAGGCGTGTGGAGGAGGCATTCCATTGCAAGCTCAAAGGCCAAGTCATCGTAGACAAGAAGACCCTGGTAGAACTTCAGAACTTCCAGTCGGTGAGAAGGGATTACAGACTGAATCTGGGCGACTCCACAGCAGCCGCTGTGTGTAGATCAGCTGTAGTTGTGCTCTGCAGAGCTCTGGAGGTGAAGGTGTCTCCTGGAAGGGCAAACTAATCCCAGAAGCTCCTCTCAGGCCTGGATGCTGTGAATACAGCACTACCTTGTGATTGGCACAAGTAGGATCTCCTGTGGTGGTTTCAGCACTGAAGCTCAGCTGCAGGAAGATGGACATTGAGCTTTGAGTCCCCTCCTGCCTGACAAACCCAAGAGGCAGATTTCCATCCTCTCTTGCAGCCCATCTGAATCTCATCACAGTTCTTGCTGAAGTTCTGACAGGTCTGTGCAGGAGAGGGCTGTCTCACAGGTCCAAACAACCGTCAGTCTCTTTATTTCAGTTAATGATGGACAAAGACTTGTCCACGTTTGGCATTAGTCTGAAGGATCTGGTCTTTTTTTCAGTGCACACACTGTTTAATTCCAGAGTAACCTTCAGAAGTAGAAAAATGTCAGAGGCAAGCAGAAGCCATTAGTATAGATTTGTGAGCCCAAATAAGAGCCGTCGTTTCATTAGATGGGTCAGTCCTGATGCTCAAATTCTTTACATCATGTTTTATAGAAGGCTAATAAATGTTACATGTAGGATTTTGTTGTAGTCATGCTATAATGACAAACACACCATCATGGGATGCTGTGATGGGTCATTATAATCATGGTTACAAGCAAGCTGTTGAATTTGATATTCAAATTTCTACTGACCATTTCTAAACCAGTTGCAAATAGGGTCTGAAATTGAAGTATAAATGTTAGGCAAAGTAATAACCAAAACCAAGTAGTTACTTGGTAATTCAGAGGCTTCCTTTACACTTTGGAGCCACGAAAGCGCTGAGCTTTCTTCCCATCTGCACAGAGTCCCATTTCTGAAGAATTCTGTCCAGCAGATCCTTTCCGATGGAGTAGTTTTGCAGCTGGGGCTTCTCCCAACGGCAGGACGGGAGGCGGCGGTTATGTTTTAACCAGGGTGCTTTCCTGGATCGCTCCCAGTTCCACTTGTGGCAGCCTGGTTTGACAGCACTGTGGGTGCTGGCACAGAGGCAAGATTGTACTTGAAGGATGGGCAGGGCTAGAGAGATCTGCTGCCTCATTAATTAGGAGGGGAAAATGTGAATAAAGACATCTCAGGAATCAGTGCGTAGGCTGACGCTTCCCATGCTTCGTTATCGTGTGCCTGGCTTCTTTCTAATTGCTTCTGGCCCTGAAGCTGCTGTGGGAGGGCTGGCAGGCCCCTGGATGCCAGCCTTTCATTTCAGCCTTGGGACAAGAAGTGTCTGGTTTTAGCTTGTGCCGTGATATAGGGGAATTTAGCAGGGAGGGAGGCAGTGGATGCTCTTGCAGAGATGAAAACATTGTCTTTAAACAGTCCAAGAGGGAGAGAGAGTGAGAATTCCCCTCCCTCCGTTCTGTCAGTTTAATAGTGTGAAGAAGCCAAGAGTTTGATGCTTCCCAGGGAGGTGATAGGGATTGACACTAAATCCTGGATTTGGACCTTACCCAAAGCATTTTGAGATAGTGGAAAGAACCTGTGCTGAGAAACGGTCTATTTCTTCTATGCTTTGTCATTTGAGGACGGTGTGTAATTCACCCTGACCTTGGGTTCTGAGAGAGCGTGATGGCTTTCTCCTCCTTCCACACTACATTTCCTCCAAGAACACTCCCTCCTTCTCTTCCTCTTGGTCTCACAATTTCCTTGGTATCCGGGATGAAACATGTGATACTTCTTTCCCCGTACCTCTTCCTCCGGTGTCTCATGCTTTGAGGTTTCGAACAGTTGCCTCTTGCTGGACACTAACGTGTTTGTTTGCTTCTGGTCTGC
Organism: Columba livia; assembly: GCF_036013475.1. Lineage (NCBI taxonomy): Eukaryota > Metazoa > Chordata > Aves > Columbiformes > Columbidae > Columba > Columba livia. Next base: position 2,163,984 of record NC_088622.1, read on the forward strand.
ATACCGAAATAACCGTGTGTAAGTAGTTTCCCAGACAGCAATCCCCACAGTGTGTGCAGCAGATAGGTGAGTATGCTGCAAATGCAGCAGGGAGCTCCAATTGACGTGGGGTTTAACGGAATCTTTTGCCCAGAGAACCTCTCCCTGCATTGTCTTAGTTCTATGAGCAAAAGAATAACAAAGCCACAGAGGGCATGAAGAAACAGGAATGTTTTATCAGTGATAATTTACTGGTGCCTAAAATTCCCTCCCATGCTCAGCCAGTGGTTTTGGAATTATGTTGCCGATTCTGCTAAAAGCTGTAACGAGTAAGGAATGAATTAACTGTGCGGTGCAGATTTTCATATACAGAGCTTGGATCTGCTCCTTCAGTGGGGTAAATAAAAAGAGCATTACCAAAAATGATGGTGTAGGGATAGCACAAGAAGCGAATCAATGTCATTCCGTAGCCCTTGTTGTTAGGTGAGCTGTTATATTGTGTGTGTGTGTGTACAAAAAGAAAAGAGAGGCCATTTTGTGTGTATATATGTGCACACAGGCCCACATCAGTGCACGTTCACAGACACTTGGAAATCATCCTATGAAACGTAGGTGCTCTGCAGTTCACTATTACTGTTTTCCCGTTATACGCACATAATCTTATGAGAAATGCCACTGCACATGGATATATTTTCACCACCATGTGCATACATGAAGCTTTTCTAGTAAAGTTCCATGAAATTTAAGGCTACAGCTAGATTTTGGTAAATAAGGACTGGGAATTCCTTTTTTGAGCCTTCCCTGGGATTAGCTGGATAGAGGCAGGTTGGTCTTTTCACTCCTTCTATTCTACCGTGTAGTAACTCACACAAACACCACCAGACCCAAATATTTGCAGCCTTGCTGCCTTTCAAAAAGAAAGCTAAATCAATTATTCCTGGCCTGCACTGTGAAAGTGGCCAATTTCTGTCTAGGAAGAATGAGAAAGGGGAAGCATTAACTTCCTTCTGGTACTTGAACAAAGGTGTTCCACTACTCTTTAAATATTTTAGTGTAATAGCACCTGTGGCAACACTGCTACGAATTCGTTCACCGCGTCTCAGGCCCCTTTCGCCATCTAATATTGGAAAACATATTGAATTGCTCAATTACACATTTGTGCATTTTTTTAGGGACGTAGCAGTGTGCCTGCCTTTACAGAGTCAGATTTGAGCAGCTCTTCCATCCCAAAGACCAATGTGGGGCAAATCTCTCAGGACAGCATTCCCGGGAACACATTCACATTGCGCAGAATGCCCTTGCGGTGGGAGCAGAGTCTGACTAATGTGCTTTCTTGGCCCGTTGAAGCTGCTCCTGCTGCTCCCCAGCTCCAGCCAAATTCGGATCAAGCAGGCCAAAACAAACAATAAACATTTCTCGCAGAGTTTATTTTAGTCTGAGTCAGATAATCTGCTGCGAGTTTGACTTAAGGCTGCTTCCTTGTCGTGAGGAGAAGCTGCACGCTATCGCACCAGGCTTTTGCCTATTCTGTAGAATCCAAGGCGAGAACAAAATGAGACTAAATATGGAATGTGTAAGAATCCAAGCAGTTGTTCTTTAATGGTATCAAAGCCATCTGACTTAGACCTGAAGTGAGTAGAAAACCTCTGGAGACCTGTGTGAGTGTTTCTTCTGTAGTTGTGCCACAAAAACGGTGTATAAGGTTCCAGGATTTTGAGCGTGGGGACACTGCTTGGCCCCATCTTTGGGAGCAGCGGGGACATCTTGACTCAAATAAGGGGACATTTGTGTATCAGAACATCAGTGGAGGCCACTAGGACCAGCAGAGCACAGGGATGTGGTAAAAGCACAGTCTGAGTCAAGATGAGCGAGAAGGGCTGGGCAGCCAGCAAAAAGGGCATCTCTGTGCTCATAGGGGTCATTTTGCCTTTGGGCACCTAATGCTGAGAGAGCCCAGCTGGAGAGACAAGGCAGTAGCCTTGCAAATATTTTCATCTTTGTTCTCATCTGTGTAAGCTCATTCTTTGTCCCGGGCAGAGGGAATTGTTGAGAGTGCTGGAGACTTGTTCAGGGTCTGCTTTTCTTATCTTACAGCCTCTGGCCAAAGGAGCTTTTCTCCGGGGGACAGGATTAAATCTGGCAACAGGCCGTTTCACAGCACCCGTGTCTGGCATCTACCAGTTTTCAGCCAATGTCCACATTGGTGAGTGTTGTTCACAGAAGCCTTTCTGTGCAAACCAAACAAATCAACGCTCCTTATTGAGAACGAGCTTAGGGACCAAAGATATTCACGTGTGGAAGTTATGGCTTCCGTAAAAGACTTTAGAAGAAAGGAACATAATGATGTAGGACTGCATCCAAGCGGTTTTGACTGTGTTTTGTCACCAGGGCATGTGTTCAATGGTTTTAATCATTCAGTGATGAAGTATTTTATAATCCAACACCAGGAGGGTGCTTTCCTAGGAAATCACAGTGTTACTGGTGTCTCTGTTAAGCCAGACACTAGGAACAGGTGGTCTGATGTGTTGCAAACGTGCTTATATTTCTTTCCCTAGACCACAGTGAGTTGAAGAGTAAAGTCCAACTCCGAGCCAGAGATAACGTCCGAGTGCTGATCTGCATCGAATCTCTGTGCCACCGATACACGTGAGTAACTGCAGCTCCAAAGAACAGTAACCGCGCAAACCTTTTTTTCCTTAGACAGAACTGCCTCAGATGTTAATTGTCGAGGTAAAGCTCTCTGGTGTCTGACCCAGAGCTGTCCAGGGTTGCAATTTATGATTCCTTGTCCTGCAAGGCTGTTGTGAGCTGGGCAGCAGTGGGGGAACGGCAGAACCAGCACTGGTTCCTATGAGACGTCGCTCTCTCAGATGGGTGAGAGTCTGCCGGGTCTGTGGTGTGGAAGGGAGCTGGGTGGAGGGATGGGAACCTGCCTGGACAGACATTCTGCTGGCACGGGCTGAGCCGCTACCCGTGCTTGTGGAATTTCCTGGGGATGTCAGTGTACACAGCCGTTCATTTGAGGGTGCTGAAAGAGCCCGGAGGCCTTTCGGCTGAGAGACGTGGAAACTCGGAGGCAAGGAGACAGTTGGAGTAGAAGAGATTAATGGTGGGAAGTTCCCACCCGAGTTTGGCTTTTGGCAGGATATGACACACAACCGAGCTCTTCAATCGTGGCGGTGCCAGGCGGTTTGCTCCTTCTCAGCCAAATCGCCCCTACCTTTCAAGCATCTTATTTCCTCGCAAGGGGGCTGGAAACGGCACGTTTGCACTTGCAAGGTTTTGTCACCACCACTTCATGGAAAAAAGGGAGAAAAGTGGTTGGTTTTCTTGGGAAAACAACAAGTTCTGCTACCACTGGCTGGGCAGATTTCAGAACCAGCCAGGCACGGAGCTCTGTGCTTTCGTATTGCATTGGAACTGAGTTTGCATGGATTGTTCCGATTGTTGATGTCTCAGGCACCTTCTTCCACCCCGAATCATGTGCAAAGGAGCTGAGTTCTCTAAACAGAGGACGCCACGCAGAGCAGCTATCCTTATTCTTGCTACTGCATGGAATATGATGGCTATTAGAACGTGATACTAGAAAAGAACTGTGTTTGAGGGGCAATCTGGAGCTCTGCCTTGAATTTTAACTGTATGCCTTGCAGGTCTTCCTCTGGACACTATGGTGAGGACAGGGTTCTACTGTTCCCTTTTCAAGGCAGCTGCTCGAATCAAGCCCAGAGCCGCCTGTTCAGCACAGACAGGCACTAGGTCCTATTTCTAGGGAGGTCACAAGACTATTGCTGTCCCACATACGACCGTTGTGACTGCATTAGGTGTTTAACCTGTTTCTTTTTCTTCTGCTGCTGTTTAGGTCTTTGGAAGTCATTGCTGGTCTGGAAAGTAACAGCAAGATCTTCACTGTCTATGTGCACGGTTTACTGCAGCTGCAGGTGAGCCCGTGCAGGCTGGGAACCACGGGCCTGGTTTGCTTGGCAGGTTTGCAGTTATTTACTGACAAGCCTGAATTCTCACCAGGAGGTGGGGAAGCTTTTCTTAACCTTTTTTCGAAGGTTAATGAAATTAAATGCCTTACTTGGGGTCACTAGAGAGAATCTGTGGCAGGAACAGGAACAAAAGCCAGACCTGTGTTGCACATTCTGATCTTAAGCCACAGATATAACCTTCCCACTAAGAAATTACAGCAAATATCTTTTTGTTTCTCAATTCTGCCCTTGCATTGTCCAGATATCAATTGTATTTCCCATTTCACAGAAGGGAGTCTGAAACGGAGATGCCACTTGAGTAGCGACCCAGAAAGATGTTAGTGCAGGAAGGAACTAGTTAGATAATAAACCTATTTCACTATAGAAAATTTCTTCCACCAAGTCAAAGCTGCAGTAAAAATGTTTGATCAGATCCTGTTCCCAGGAGCCACAGAAAAGGGCAGGAGGCTTCTGGGTTTAGTTCACAGCAGTGAAATGCTTTGTTTCCTCCTTTTACCCTGGAATGCAGTGTCAGATGCTCTCCTCTCCTCTCCTCTCCCTCGTGTTCTCTGCAGGCTGGCCAGTACACCTCCATATTTGTGGACAACAGCGCCGGAGCTCCTGTTACCATTCAGAACGGATCTGATTTCATGGGCATGTTAATGGGCGCGTAACATCACCTACAGCGGCGTGGCAGGGAAGGATGTGAATTAGAGCCTTGCAATGTATATTTGACCGAAGAAACTTTCCTTTGACTCTTGAAGACTCCTTCCTGTAACTGTTGGCATCTTTGGAACAAGCCAAGAGCCTTTCCTGTCACACATACTGCAGCTTTGCTTGCAGAGGCTTTGCAAGATCCACACCAGTTCGTTCATATGCTTTTATAATTCAGAAACAAACTCTGTAATATTTAATTTGTGCTTCACCAGATGCTCACTGAACAATTCACCGAGATTTGGCATTTGTTACATTTATAGCGTTATTTCACAATAGCACTTGTAATCAGCATGTCTTTTGGGATTGATCATGGGGTGTCTGAGTTTGTAAATGAAGGATTGAGAAGGGAAGTAAAATACTGACTATATTGTGTGTGTTATGGAGGAAGGAGACAAGGATTTGCCAGCAAAACTGCCTTTTCAGACAGTTGTAAATGGTGCAGGCCCTCTCTCGCGTTCAGAATTGGATATGTTTGACAAGAAGCATGTTCTCAGACAGCGCCTGCTTCACAGATGGGAATCCAAGGTCTGAGCTCTCTCATTGTGGTTCTTTATCTCTAAGTATTTCTTTGATCTTATTGACGAAGCCGAATACCTCGCTGCCTGTGCAGTTTTGTTTTCATGAAGAGGCCAATGGCGCCAATTCTAGCAGGAACTCCCTGACTTGCGTTCTTATGTTTTAGTAAGATATACGTGCGGTTTTGGACGGCATCGCATAAACAGCATCCTCACAGGTGCCACGTAATCATTTGTAAAAGTGTCAAACGCGTTACACTGCCTGAAAAACACAGCGAGCGGAGCGGCCTGGGATCGGATCTGTCGCCTGTTTGGTGCTTGTTGGACTGCGGTGAAAGGAATGAAAAGGAAAGAATCCACGGGGCAAGGCTTAATTCATCGGGTGGGCAGAGGGAGCCTGTTGCAGCTCTGCCTGGAGCTTGAAGGTGCCGTCAACGATCATCCAGTGAATGCTTTCTGGATTTCTACAACTCTGCGCATGTCAGCACGTGAGGCTGAGCCCCCAGAGCAGCTTTGCCTACAGCTCCAGCCTGGAAACTCATTTTAACAAAGTAAGAGGGTGTTGGCGTTTCATGGGGTTGTTACCCAAGATGTGGTAACATCCTGGTGATTATAAAAACCCCACGCTCATTTAAATATACCTCTGTAATTTTCCCTTTCAACAGACACCCAGACCTTTAATAATTCACCTTAGCTAAAGAAATGCTTGTATAGCAGTGTCAGAAATAATAGCAAGGCCCAAAGCGGAGCCCAGATACTTGTTCATGAATGTTTGCAGCAAATAGAAGTTATCCCTTGTATAGTGTTGCAACTTTTGATCAACTACACTATCTTGGTGCAATGAAAACAAAGACTGCTGAGGGCAGCAGAAGGCACGGAAGAAATGCCACCTATTGCTGGGTCTGCTGTTTGAGTTGATCAATCCGTGATGTTTCTACAAGCTCCAGTAGCGCTGTTGGTGGGCTTGGTACGCAAAGACGTCTTATTTCGAGAGCTGTGGAAAAACCTGCTGTAAAGCAGGCACGGCCGAAACTGTTTCATCTCCATTGTAAATACCTTGAGAAAGACTCTTAAGGGATGACTAAATAGTATATTTTTTGTTTGTGAAGAACATTGAAACGATGCTTATTGGAGGAGGAAGGAGAGAGCACGGGGAATAACCAAGTAGTGCTGTTATGCAAATAAACACAGGTAAATTCAATGGGGTGCAGTTCTTCTAACTGGACCTGTGTGACTGTCTAAAATATAGCAGCTATCAGTGCTTATATATTAATTCTCGCTCTGCAATACATGCCAGAATTCCTATGGATTTTTTTTGTAGAATGTGCTTTTAAGCATCAATCGAGTGTTAGGCTGGCAGAGGGGAATCCACAGCTATTGAAAAGCAGAGCTGGGGGCAACACTGATCATTCTGGAGCTTCAGAAGATGTGTAACACACATGGATATCACTGAACCCTCTCAATGAAGGTTGGCTGTTCACACCAGGGTTTGGTGGAACAGGTGTAGTCAGGGCAAGTGGTCTAAATCCCAGCATGTATTTCTATCCCGAACTTTGTACCGTGTGAATATTTGTAATAAATCGGGCTGTTTCATGCATGACTTAGAGCAACATAATCCAGGTGTTGTGACATTCAGCATATGTTGTTGTACCTGTAGGTTTTTTTTTGAACCAAGTCTCGCTGTTCTTGGTAAATCGGAGTTAAAATATTTATTTTGTTGTAGAACTAAAAAACGTTTGTCAGAGTTTGTTTCGGGATTTGCAACTTTTTTTTTGTAATTCTTTCTTTGCTGTGTTTTATTCTCACGACCTTCTTAGGGGATGTTCTGCCTTTATACCTGCTCTCCCTTATTTTTATATAAGACGTTCTGTCCTGCCAGGTGTTTCCCCAGTGCCTCAATGTTTCAGCCAGTGCAAGATTGGCCATCTGGCAGTAAAATGGGGTGAAATGGGCTGAAATAGCCAAAAACCAAGCTGGGACCAGGGCTCTGGTGCAAGTGTTCAGAACTCCTGACTAATAAGGACACGAACCTCCTGGCTGGGCTGCGGCTGAGACAAGAACTCCAAAGCTTCTGTGCTGTTTGGAGAGCGAGGAGATTGATGGTGTGCGAAGCTCGGCCTCAATGCTCCTCTTTAGTCACACAATTTATAGCCCCGACATAATGGAGGAGCTCGGGAGGACTGAACTTCAGTATGAAGACGTTGTTTATAGCAAAATAAACCCCGTGTGCTTGAGCTGGCGGTTTAGCAGCCAAGTGTGTTAATCCTGCTCGGCGGCGATGGCTGTTTGCGGCGTGCACGGGTAGAAGCCTAAAAAGGCACAGATTAGATGGCTGTGGTTTCTTCTGGGTCCTTCGCCATCCCCATGAGCTGGGGCAGCAGGATATTTATAATATGATGGGGAAACACAAATGGTTGCTGCTTTTTTTTTCCTTTAAAATTTCTAAGCGGCTTTAGGATTTCAGGGCAGATGGAGGTGAGGAAACCGCGTCTCTTCTTACAGGAACAAGTTGCTTTCTTACCCTTATCTATGAGTCCTTCACAGAAACTTTTGCCACGGAATCACCTTCAGAAAGTTTAAAATGTGCTTGCGGTTGTAACTTGGTCCTGGTACCACACAGGAGCTCAAGAACAAGTTCTTGTGACACCCCACACGGATCAGTTAATGTACTAAAGCTTTGCTGTCTTTGCCCTGCCCTTGCTTACTCATCTCCCTCCCAGCCCTCGCTCGACCTTTGGAACAATCTACATTGAGCTTTTGGCTGTGGATACAGTTCAGATTCAGACAAAACTGATGCAAATCAGTGCGATTTTGGGGGGGTTAACACGCTGTGCTGATCTCTCTCACATGAGACTTCACTATCTGAGGTTTTGAGATCTCTCACATTAACTTTTCCTACCTGAGAGCTTCTTGCTCCTGAGATACTGACCCTGAATTTGATGCTTCATTCCCATATTGACTCTTTGGGCTGAATATTCTCAATATTGGGGCTGCATTGCTGTGGTTGCTGCTCCTCCCTGTTGCACAGGCTGCAATGGAAATACCCCAAACCACCCTAGGATGAGCGTCGACTGCTCATTTTCTGCTGAAAACGCCAGCGATTCACCCCAGAGCACGGACACGTGCTCTGGTTCAGGGCTTCACTCCAGAATTGTCTTTCAGGTGTGTTTTCTGCAGGGAATTCTGGTTAATTCCCTTGAGGGCTGCATTAGCCCTTGGATGGGCTGTTTCAGGGGCAGGAGCTGAGCAAAACTCCTTCCAAAACACCAGGTTGGCCCCTTTGCACCATCGCTCGCTCCGCAAACTGCTGCAGGCAAATCAGAGCGAAACTCCAGGCCCTGAGATCCCGGCTTCAGGAACTCTGAGTATTTTCCCTGGCTGGGAACTGACAGGTTCTGAGGTTTTAAGTTCTATTCAAATTTCAGGTTTTCTAAATGATTTTGAAGCCACACTCCAGGGGTATTTGTGCTGGATTAGCAGATCTCCTGCCTTTCCTCACCCGGAGAACAGAGCCCGGTGGGTGTAAACTCCCCTATTAACCAGCGAGCAAAACAATTTGTTTGTCATATAACAATCTTGTTATACATAGGCGTGGGTTATACATCTGCCCTGAGGACAATGATGAAACCCAACAGAGACCCTTTCCAGGTGGGCTCTGGGAGAAGCCTGCATTAGCAGCACCATGTTAGTTAAACGCTTGGTCTTCAAGGGAAACTCAAGGGTCATTTGAAAACCACTCTAAATTGGTGACTGTACTAAAAAAAGCAGGGTAAAAATCAGCCCTATATAGGCATTAATACTATGTAATATTTAAACAATAATGCCATTGCTTTGCCGTTGTAATTACTGTGATGGTGACAGCCCTAACAGCAGACTCCAAAGAGCTGAACCTGTTAAAGTTCCTTAGGAAATTAGGGAGCTGGTGACCCTGTAAAAACCAGGACTAATTACCAAGTAGACCGTGAGTCTTTATTGCTATTTGTGCTGGTTCACATCCAGAGAAAGAAAATACCAAACTCTCACTGATCACAGAGCTGATTCTCACTCGGCACCTTTATCTAATGCTCAGGTCAGGCCGGTATCAGTGAAGATTAAAAGGCCATGACATTGGGGATCCAGGTGAACTGAATTTCCTGCGGGGCAGCTGATTCCTGCAGAGCTTCTAAGGCTCAGCATTGGCTAAGGAATGACCATTGGGGAAGGGATGGGCAGGTGTTTATAATAACAGTGTTGATGAGCAGGTATTGAATCCCCATGGCGTGCAAGAGGTGCATCTGCAGGTTAGTCACATAATTTTACTGTTTGTTTGATGTTTGGGGAGGAAAAGTGTTCTCTTTTGCTATTTAGCTGATCTTTGCCTCTAGGATTTAGTGTTTATATGTGTTCTGTGCTAAGCTGTTCTGATTGAGCTGCTCTGGTGTCGATACCCTTCAGATTTTTGAGAAATACTTGACATACTCCGCTTAAAAACCAAGAGAGAAACCAGCGCCACACACAGAACAGCATTTTGTGTTGCCATAAAATCTCCCTACAGGTTTAGATTTTAAAGTTGGGGTTATTAATCTCATTTTTGAGGCGCTCGCTTGTTTGTCAGATCAACTTTGTACTTGGGCTCATTACCGCAGCTTGTTTTGGCAACAGGAGTGTTGTGCTCGCTGTTTGTTTGGCCTCAGCATTGTTTGCCTGTTTTTCCCTGGTTTCAGCATTGGTTTCTTTCTCTGCCAGCTGTTTGCTCTCCTCCAGCTCTGGAAAGGAGACTCAGCCGCCGTGATTTCTTGTGTGGGTGGCCCTGGTTGATGGGCTGGGGACATAAACAGCACCCAGAGCTCTCTTGGGAAGGAGAAAATTGGACGATTCTTGTGTATGGAACCTCCTGATGAAAACTAAGTGGTAATTTCCCTGCGAGTGGGGGGAGCATCTTCTCTGAAGCCTTTCTGGGTACCCCCCTTTACGTTGCTCCTCGTGCGTTGCCAGAGCTGTGGAAACGTGATCTCAGGAGATGATATTTCCAGTTTCAACCACAGGCAGGAGCTACTGGGAATATCATCCCTTTGAAGGGTCCAGTCTGCACTATTTTCTGTGGTTTGGATAAATCCACCTGGGCTAAAGTGGTACAATTTGGGGGCCACACAGCTGCTCTGGTTCCTCCAGCCGAGGATGCCCAGTTAGATGAGGACACTCGGTATCACTTGGGCCTGGTTCCTCACCTTGTCGTCACCTTTCACCGCAGACGCTGGAATTTCAGACCCCTGCCTACTCGATCTCATCCTCGCTCTCTTGTGTTGTCCCAGTTAATGACGGGCTATTCTAAAAACGCTGAGGGGTGTGCAGCGCTCCCCGTTTCCTCCCATCACAGCCCTGCCAAGCGATCGGAGAGGACTTTATATTCCACTTGAGTCTGTGAGAGCTTTTGAGTGCCCGAGGCAAGAAGGGGGTTAATATTCTTCGCTGCGTTAAAAGTAACTTGTTTTTTTTTTTAATCAATTAACTACTTATCTTTCACGGTCAGAAGAAGAAACTGAAGTATGTGCGACATCCACATTCTGCACATAAAAATTCCATTTTGTAATAACAAAATGTATCGGGTTACTATCCGGAGGGTGTTCCTCTTGCAATAACACACGCGTATCAGTCAGCGGGTGCCTCCGCGTCCCCGAGCATCTTGTCACTCGCAGTGATGATCTTGCGGGGCTGTCATGTGTGTTTCGATGGGTTCTTTGCACCGTGAGTGACATGGGCTGTGCAGGGTGGTCTCCCTGGATCCCCGTACCAGGAGAAATGTCCCTATTTCGATAAAAGATCACTGTTGCGAAGCCCTTGGCAGCAACTGGAGATGGGCAAGGGAGCAAACTGCAGCCAGCCCGACTCCCGCGGGGCTGGTATTTGTGGAATTGGTCTGGACTTAGAGATTTACGCTTCGCTTTAAAGAAAAATGCCAGGGAAAGGAGGGAGAGAATGTCAGACAGCGGCGCTAGACATCTCAGTGCTGGATCTCCAGCCGCTGCCCCTTGCCTCGCTCAATGGGTTACATTCTTCTTGCTTTCCCCCCTGTTCTGAACAAATAGGAGCTGGAGCCTTGGGGTATATTAGAGAGCGATAGGGATCTGCGCTGTAATGCCGTTCGGGGCTGTACCTGAGGAAGCCATTAGTTTAAAACTTGCAAGGAGCACGATCTGATAAGGGGGAAGTGGAAGGTGGATGCGGGGAGAGGAAGAGTGTTTGCGGCTGTGCCAGGTAGCGCTGCCCTTCGTGGCCATGGGACCGGCTGAACAGGAGGGAAGGGAACGGAAAACTGTCTGTGCTATGGTATTGGGGTGTGTGAGAGAACAGGACGGTCAGATACAGGTGTTTGGATGGATGGATGCTGGTCCTCCACCCGCGCTTCACCTTCCCCACCATCGCTGATGTTAAAGCTGCCTAAATGTCCGTGTTTTAATGTCAGCTTTCATCGGTTGGCGTAAAACAATAGGAAGGGTTAAGCGTTACTGGTTTAAGGCCTCATGTGAAAACAAGGTGCCATCCAGAGCCAACCCGTTGTCAAACAGCACCCTGGATGCTCCCGGACGAGGCGTCTCCATCCCCAGGGCTGCAGTGGATCTGCTCTCGCTGTGCCAGGACATCCAGCCCTGGCTGCAGGAGCTGGGCTGCGGGTCGCGTTTCCAGCCCTGAGGGCTTGGAACCAGCGCCGTGTTCATCTCCAGGAGGGTCAGTTCCAAACGAGCTCTGTCTCCACTGGACCACTGAGACCAGTGTCCTCCTTCCAGCTGGCCCGGTTAACCCCAGGCATTGCTCTTGCTCTCGTGCCCAGTGGAATCACACAGGCATTTGGGGTCATCAGGAATGTGCTGTTTTGACTCTGAAAACTCAGCGGGAGGATTTGCTAAAGACACAGCGCACTTGTATCAGGACCAACAGAAAAACCAAGGAGGTGTGGGGGGAATGGAAAAAATGACTGTTTCCTACTGCAGCCAGGTTCCTGCTTCTCGTGTCCTTGTGCTGCTGGCAGCCTTGCAGGGGACTGCAGCCACAATTAATGACCCTAACGAAGCAGCCGTGCGTGGCACGGAGCCCGTGCTTGCTTATGTTGAGTCTCCCTTGCGTTGTGTCTCCAACAGGAGCTATAATGGGCTCTATATGCTGATAAAGTCACTGGTTCTCCTTTGGCTTAAGTGGCAAAAAGGAGCCATAGTGTCCTGTCCCCCTATTGTGTTTTGTCCCTCAGTGGAAGTCACTGACCTTGGCCTTGACCTCAGCATCTGCTTTTGGTCACTCATGGGGACACAGCGGTTTTGCTATGTTTCCACTTTGGGGCTTTCCTATGGCCTCGGTATTGCGATGCTAAAATGGCTTTTTTTGGGGTGTTTGGCTTTGCTCCGTGCTGTGTGGGCTCCACTTTGGACCAGGGGTTGGTTGCTGCACCCCCTGCTTCCCTGCACAGTCTCATCCCATTAACAGTCATGGGAGGTGGGATGCCCGGGGTCAGCTCTGTTTGTTTGGTGATTTCAGGCGGACCATTAAACTTTCTAGATGGCTGCTCGTTGTTGTTTTGTTTGGTTTCGTGATCCTTTCTGGCGGGGAAAGGGAAGGACAGCGTCAGGCTGGCTTGTGGGACCTTCCAAAGGGTGTGATTTCCCAATGGGAATCTGGGCAGCAGGAGATGCAATGAGAGAGCGAGGGGGGAATGAAGCGAGGAAATTAAATGCCATTATTCAACTAGCTCTCAGCCCAGGGAATTACTGCACCTTCCTTGATCTTTGAACTCACTAGCGTGACTTTTGGTGAAGTCTGTGCGCATTGACGGTCCCTCTCCCACACCGATACAGACGAAAAGGCTTGAAACAAGATATCGTCCCTCCCCTGGAAGGTCACACGATGGATACTGATGTCTTGGGTTGCAATAAAGAGTTTGAGATCAGCTTATTCTACTGGAGCAGGACACAAGGGAATGAAAGGCCAAATAACCTCTGTAAATCTCCTTTGGAGGGATGCTGGAGGATGCTGGGTGTTTGGATGGATGGATAAGGACACACGAATGATGGGGGCAACAGGGAACGTGCCTCTCGCTGCTCCTGTCCCCGTTATTGGTGACCAGGATGCTCAGAGGAAACAGACGTAAAGCGATTAGTGATCCCTCCTGATGAGGCTTTGCCAGAGGATTCAGAACAAAGTTCCCGATCTGATCCTATACTTCCAAGCCTGATTTCACTCTCAGCTGTATTTATTTATCTCTTTTTCCCCTGGGGGTTCTCTGCTGCTTTCCTGCAAACACACCCCTCCTAGAAAGAAACAGCCTCCATCTCTCCACGGGCTGCTTGTCTTGGATTATCTCATAGGGCAAGCAGTGTGTTACGATTAGATAGGAATATAAAGAAGTGTGTGGAGAGAGGAGCGGCAGGGCAGATGATAATGAAACACATGGAAATCTTATCTTGGAGAAATAACCCTGCAGGAGGCGGTTCCCACCTTTTGGTTTACAAATATAGCGAGAGGAGAGAAAACACCCTCATCAGCAACCAAACAGTGAAACATTCCTGCCCCGAAAAGCAAATTACAAAAGAAACTGTGAAAGTAAAACAACCCCAAGTGACATTTACACCCAACTGGGAAGAGATCAGGAAATCTGAATCTACTCCCCGCTCTATTTTTGTTGCCAGTGGAAGCTGCTTAACACAAACCCGTACCAGAGCTGGAATAGCAGCCAGTGAAAGGGGAGCTGCTTACTCACTGACAGGGCTGCAAATTTATATTCCATTATTTAGCTGGCACAAAAAGCCCCTTTTCCTGCAACTAATGAGCTGCCTGGCGCTCCTCGGGGCTTCAATTACGCACCTGTACAAGTATTTGCCAAATCAGCACCTCATGGAGGAGAATCAATGAAGGATACATAAAACATGGTCCTTTAAATAATCATTTTGGGGGTGTTTTCTGTTGCCTTGCTCGTAAAGCCGAAGCGTTTATACTCTAACGAGTGTTACCTTCATTTCAGCCGAGCCTTATGGCCCAAGAGTATTTGCTTTGGGTAGAAACTGCATATGCCGAGGGGGAATTTCTGAAACAAATAAATTTGTGTAATTCTGGCTGCTTTTGGCTTTCATTGGCTCCAATAAAAACAGAAGGTGATTTCTTAAGCACCTTTTTTAAAAGCTTGAACTACTCTCGAAGAGCGTACCAGGTTGATATGTTGATACTATGGGGCGTCTGAAGCTGTTAAGTAAAACCTGCTCTTCATTCAGGAGAAATGTAAGAAGCTACAAACATATTTATTGTTGAAATAACTCCTGTTCTGACCAAGTTACAGTAAGATGGTGCCTTCATGAAACAAGTGAGCAAGTGAACAACTTTCATTCTAATATACATCAGTAATATTGCATGTTATTTTGTATTATTGTGTCGGTATGACGTTATATGAAAACAACCTAAAGCTGGGTTATTAATTTACGCTCTATATTGGGAATGGAGCTGGTGCGGCACCAAGCTGTTAGTATAGGAAAATAATGGATTTTCGGGTGCTCGAGGCCCATACTTATCTAAGAATGTGAAGCTGAATGATGAAGACATAACTCGACCTATAACCCAGCCTATAACTCGACCTATAGCCACCATGCTTTGCCAGGTCCCCTTGGACGGGGTAGCAGAACAGGCTTTGTAAAGGTACGAGCAATAACTCAGAGTATCATGTCAGGGAGATTCAAGACCAGAAGGTGCAGGTGACCCAGCTCTGTGAGCAGCCAACAGAGCCAGTTTGGTCATAATAAGCCTGCAGGTATTATTTGGTGCTGCTCCATCCGTGGGGCTGTGGATGTGCCCATCTCCCCGGCTCGGGCCCGGCCGCTCCAGGATACAGCGTTTGGTGCAGGAGGGATCACACGGACGGCGTGGCAGGAGGAGGAACGAGAATGAAAATAGTCTCTTTTCCAAACCAACATCGTCAAGGGAAAAAAAAACCAAATTGCAGCGTCTGCAGAGAAGCCCTTGAGGACAAAGATGGGAACAGGGTTGGGCAATGCAACAAATAGACCGTTTTTCATCACGATCTCATAATTGCTGTCTTGTTCCCAGTCTGCTCTTGTGATAGACTCTGCAATACCCACTGGGGACTCTCTTAGGACACGGCGCTGTGAGCCAGAACCTCATTTTAGCGTTATACCAGGGAAACTATGCTAGGCAAACTGGAGCCGCGGAGTCAAGTTTGGATCCAAAGGTTTTTTGTTTTTTGGCTCCAGAAGCCCAGAGCAGGAATGTAAATTGTCTTTGCAGAAGTATGTCAATTTTGGTGCCAAAGGGGTTTTTTTGTGTTTCTCTGTTTTCCGTTTGATATCATCTCTGTCTGGCACCTCCGCAGCAGGTGCTTCCCGGGATGACCTGGGGCGCGGAGGAACAGCACAAACACCGGCTGAGCCCAGCTCGGGAGTTCTTGCACAACGGGATGTGTTGCTGCCTTCTCGTAGTCCTGGGGACCGCCTCCCGGCGCTCTGCTCCCACCACAAATGGATTTTGCAGGAAGGTTGGCTGCTCCTGCCTCCTCTACCCCTTCCCAAACCAAGCGGCTGCATCGCAGCCAGTGCCCCCGAGGGATCAATCTCTATTGCTCGCTATGAGTCACTCTTGCAAACTCTGCGTTCCGAGCCTTGCTGATCGATCTGCTGCAGTAACAAAGTGCTCAGAGGAGTCTGAGATATAGATCTGCCCCTTTTTGGGAGAAGCTTGCCCCTCCCTTTGGGGTACCTGACCAAAATCACTGGGGATGCACCATGGTGGTGCACAACAGAACCTTGTGGGGGATCTGGCAGGGGATTGAATGAGGTGTTGGTGTCCCGGGGTGTGTGATCGGGGTCTCCTGTAGCTGCGAGATCAGTGATTTCATTGGCGATCGTGGGCGTTTGGAGGGGGAAAAGTTCCCGCCTGAAGCTCAGCTGTTGTGTTGGCTGAATATTCGCTGTGCGGGTTTGTACCTCGGTCTCTGCTGGTTCTCCGTCAC
Source organism: Columba livia (assembly GCF_036013475.1). Classification (NCBI taxonomy): domain Eukaryota; kingdom Metazoa; phylum Chordata; class Aves; order Columbiformes; family Columbidae; genus Columba; species Columba livia. The sequence continues at coordinate 2,180,144 of NC_088622.1, forward strand.
GAGGGGGATTCAGATGCTCATTTGAGCAGTTAGCAGAAATCAGGGGAATCTGGTAAGAGTTCTTCAGGCTTTGGGTTCACTGTCATATTTGTCTGGATGCAGAAAAAGGAATGAGAGCAGTCTGGAGCATCAACCACAGCCAAAGGCGGGCCTGGGAGATGCATTTGTAGTAGGATGAAACTTTACGTATCGTTGTGTTCATCTAGCTGTGACGGCAGATTTGACACACTAAGTTGGGAAGGTCTGGAAGGGACTTGGTTCAGCTAAAGCCAACTTGGTTTTGTGGGTGTTTTTCTGATCTGGAAGTGTTTGAATCCACTAGGGCTTAAAATAAGCTGGGATCAAATCACTGAGTGCCCCAATGCTCCCCGGAACTTTCAAGGCAAACGAGGAGTTTCAATCAGGTTCCCAACCAAGGGAGCGTGTTCCTACCCTGCCTTTAATTGTTATTG